>NC_085988.1:30612540-31212540 GCF_030014385.1 Trichomycterus rosablanca | reverse complement strand
ATTTTATTATTAGAGTTTATTAAGAGAGTTTGTATAATTATCAAAAGAGAAGGGGCAAAAGAGATAAACTAATGCCATGTGTTTTATTCAGAATGGACCACAGATGAAAGCTTATGTAATTTCTCTTGAGGAAATTATTCAAGGACAACAAAGCTATCAATTTTGTTAGAAGTGTATGCATATGTCAATGTGTGGAGCTGTGCGTATAAGTTCATACAGGGTTCTGACACAGAAGAAAAAAAAGACAAGAACTCATACTGACTATTTTGGCTTTCACAGTATGGATATGGGAATTCATAAACATAAATTTAACTATGAGTTAAACATGGGTAAATTAATATATATGCTAAATATGACGGGAACCTGGCGTGAACCTGACGGGAACCTGCCATGTTTGCACCTAAAACGTCAAGAACTCACTACGGACTTTATCACTGACTGGACTGAATAATGAAGAACTCCAGTTGTTTACATTATTATTATTATTTGCTAGTTATAACTTTTAGTTCAATTTACTTTTCTGTATGTATGATTTGTGAAAATTATACTTATTCAATTTATCCTCCAGGCCACCCAAGAAGGATGAGGGTCCCTGCTGAGTCTGGTTCCTCTCAAGGTTTCTTCCTGTATTTTTAAGCAAGTTTTCCTTGCCACTGCTGCCCTCGGCTTGCTCAACAGTGGTTTTTGGTCTGTCGGTCCTTGATTCTGTAAAGTTGCTTTGAGACAATGTCCATTGTAAAAAGCGCTATACAAATACATTTGACTTGATTTTCCTAACACACAGGCCTAAAAATTTTAGTGTTAATAATCACACTTTTTAGTTGACATTCTGACAGACAAAAAACGTAATGTCTTGAGATTGCATTTAATAATTTTGCGTTAAAATGACAATCTAACTGGGAAACATTGGGAAAAACTCTTTAAAGTCTTACTGAACATCTTAAAAATAAATAGAAATGGTCTCATGCTGAATGGAAGTCAATCTTTGCAGTCATGTTTTAAAAGCATCTGAAAAGCTTTCCCAGAAAATGAAATCTATTTCTCTCTAAGAAAGATCAACTTTAATTTAATAATCAAGTTTTTTGGATAAAACATTTACCAAACACATATGGATGTAATTTTCGAATGTCCACATACGGTTGACCATAGAATACATGTAAATGAAATTTAGAAAATGTAATTCATAATTATTTTATATGGTTTAAATATCATTATAAAACAATTTGAAATTAAAAAGCTTAATATTTCCAGTCCCGTTTGCATTTTGGCCAGTCTGTCTGGCACTTTCTCTCATTTGCCTCTCACTCCCACAGCTCAGGGTGTGAGCATGATAAATGAAGCTAATTGTTTTAGTGGCAGGTAGCTCTGATGTCACTGCTCCGATCAGACTGAAAGGGGAAGGCCACAGGGAGGTCATTAGCCTTTTTATTGTGTGAGAGGACAGCTGGACATTACATGTACAGTGCTCTCCTGAGGAACATGGACCACACACTCTCCTCGGCACAGGACAAAAGCATGGTGTCCACACTGTCTGTGTCCTCTGACCACTAATAAATGATGGAAACGATGATTATATGTAGCAAATAGTTTCTGTAATTTAATATACAGTGTATCACAAAAGTGAGTACACCCCTCACATTTCTGCAGATATTTAAGTATATCTTTTCATGGGACAACACTGACAAAATGACACTTTGACACAATGAAAAGTAGTCTGTGTGCAGCTTATATAACAGTGTAAATTTATTCTTCCCTCAAAATAACTCAATATACAGCCATTAATGTCTAAACCACCGGCAACAAAAGTGAGTACACCCCTTAGTGAAAGTTCCTGAAGTGTCAATATTTTGTGTGGCCACCATTATTTCCCAGAACTGCCTTAACTCTCCTGGGCATGGAGTTTACCAGAGCTTCACAGGTTGCCACTGGAATGCTTTTCCACTCCTCCATGACGACATCACGGAGCTGGCGGATATTCGAGACTTTGCGCTCCTCCACCTTCCGCTTGAGGATGCCCCAAAGATGTTCTATTGGGTTTAGGTCTGGAGACATGCTTGGCCAGTCCATCACCTTTACCCTCAGCCTCTTCAATAAAGCAGTGGTCGTCTTAGAGGTGTGTTTGGGGTCATTATCATGCTGGAACACTGCCCTGCGACCCAGTTTCCGGAGGGAGGGGATCATGCTCTGCTTCAGTATTTCACAGTACATATTGGAGTTCATGTGTCCCTCAATGAAATGTAACTCCCCAACACCTGCTGCACTCATGCAGCCCCAGACCATGGCATTCCCACCACCATGCTTGACTGTAGGCATGACACACTTATCTTTGTACTCCTCACCTGATTGCCGCCACACATGCTTGAGACCATCTGAACCAAACAAATTAATCTTGGTCTCATCAGACCATAGGACATGGTTCCAGTAATCCATGTCCTTTGTTGACATGTCTTCAGCAAACTGTTTGCGGGCTTTCTTGTGTAGAGACTTCAGAAGAGGCTTCCTTCTGGGGTGACAGCCATGCAGACCAATTTGATGTAGTGTGCGGCGTATGGTCTGAGCACTGACAGACTGACCCCCCACCTTTTCAATCTCTGCAGCAATGCTGACAGCACTCCTGCGCCTATCTTTCAAAGACAGCAGTTGGATGTGACGCTGAGCACGTGCACTCAGCTTCTTTGGACGACCAACGCGAGGTCTGTTCTGAGTGGACCCTGCTCTTTTAAAACGCTGGATGATCTTGGCCACTGTGCTGCAGCTCAGTTTCAGGGTGTTGGCAATCTTCTTGTAGCCTTGGCCATCTTCATGTAGCGCAACAATTCGTCTTTTAAGATCCTCAGAGAGTTCTTTGCCATGAGGTGCCATGTTGGAACTTTCAGTGACCAGTATGAGAGAGTGTGAGAGCTGTACTACTAAATTGAACACACCTGCTCCCTATGCACACCTGAGACCTAGTAACACTAACAAATCACATGACATTTTGGAGGGAAAATGACAAGCAGTGCTCAATTTGGACATTTAGGGGTGTAGTCTCTTAGGGGTGTACTCACTTTTGTTGCCGGTGGTTTAGACATTAATGGCTGTATATTGAGTTATTTTGAGGGAAGAATAAATTTACACTGTTATATAAGCTGCACACAGACTACTTTTCATTGTGTCAAAGTGTCATTTTGTCAGTGTTGTCCCATGAAAAGATATACTTAAATATCTGCAGAAATGTGAGGGGTGTACTCACTTTTGTGATACACTGTATATCAAGTTTGAACATCTAGTATCTAATCCTGCCTATTTAAAATAAATCTATTGTTGCGTATGCGTCATACATTGTGCTTTCATCAACCTAATAAATGCCTGCCCTGCATTCATTTTCTTTGTTGCATCACACTAACAAGTTCCCAGATGCCTCTAGAAATAGCTTTTGGAAGTAGGGCAGTGGTAGCTCATTCATAATGTTACTAGACTAGTAATCAGAAGGTTGCCTGTTCAAGCCCCTCCACTGACAAATTGCCACTGTTGGGCCCTTGAGCAAGGCCCTTGACCCTCAATTACTTAAATTGTATTTAGTCATAATTGTAAGTTGCTTTCAATAAAAGCGTCTGCTAAATGTTCCATACCCAAGAAAACTATATTATCAAACCAATAAATATTCAGTAAACAGTTTATTTATTCATTGTCTGAATAAATGCTGCTTTATCCTGGTCAGTGTTGCGGTGGGCCTGATTCATTATGCGAAAAACAGGAGACTCCTGGACCGATCACCAACCCATCACAGAGCACACACATTCACACTTACACTTAAAGCTATTTCTAGTAGCTCCAGTTGGTCTGACTGTATGTCTTTGGACTTGTGGGAAGAAACCGGAGCACCTGGAGGAAACCCACATGCACACAGGTAGGGCATGAAAACCCCAAACAGAAAGGACCCTGGCCACCTGGATGGCCCAGGGAATCAAACAACAACCCTATGAGACAAAATCACACTGTTCTATTGTTACTTTATGTCATTAAACAAGTAAATCAGAAAAAATCACTTTTAAACACAAGTTGTAAAATGTAATAAACAAAAATGGAAATTTATTGTGAGGAAAAAGTTAGGACCATGTTGAGATCTAAAGAGCTCTCTGAAGCCTTCAGAAAGAAGGTGGATGCATATGAGTCTGGGAAGGGATTTAAAAAGATCTCAAAACAATTAGAAATCAGCCATTCCACTGTCCGGAAAATCATTTACAAGTGAGAACATTTAAAACAACTGCCAGCATGGACATGTCAGGCCATCCTAGCAAGCTCAGTCCAAGAGCAGACTGCAAGATGCATAAAAAAGTCTCCAATAATCCTACAATGTCATCACGGGACCTACAGGTAGCTCTTGTTACAGTTGATAGCAAGGTACATGCATCCATCATCAGAAAGAGACTGCACACATTTGATTTTCATGGGAGGTGTGCAAGGAGGAAACTCTTGCTGTCAAAAAAACATCAGGGCAAGACTAAAGTTTGCCTAGACAAAGACCAGGACTTCTGGAACAATGTGCTTTGGACAGATGAATCCAAAGTTGAATTATTTGGGCACAGTAACAGAAGACATTTTTGGCACAGACCAAACACAGCATTTGAACACAAGAACCTCATACCAACTGTGAAGCATGGAGGTGGAAATGTCATGGTTTGGCACTGCTTTGCAGCAGCAGGGCCTGGCAAGCTCTCCATTATGTAGAATCCACGATGAATTCTTCACTGTATCAGAGGGTGCTTGAGGAATATGTAAGACCATCTGTCCAAAAACTGAAGCTGAAGCAGAGGTGGACCATGCAACATGACAACGACCCAAAACATTCCAGTAAATCCACCAACGAATGGCTTAAAAGAAAGAAATGGAGAATTCTGGAATGGCCAAGTCAAAGCCCGGATCTTAATACTATTGAGATGCTGTGGGGTGATTTGAAACGGGCTGTGCATGCAAGAAACCCCTCAAACCTCACACAGCTGAAGAAATTCTGCATGGAGGAGTGGGAAAAACTTTCTCCCAGTCGATGTCAGAGACTGGTAGATGGTTATAGGAAACATCTAATTGAGGTTATTTCAGCCAAAGAGGGAAATAGCAGCTATTAGGACATAGGGTGTCCTAACTTTTTCCTCACACTCAATTTCCATTTTTGTTCATTACATTTTACAACTTGTGTTTAAAGGTAATTTTTTCAGATTTATTTGTTTAGTTATATAAGCTCCCTCTCTCAATACCGTTCAAATGATGTTCAAATGTTCATATGTTTAAATATGTTCAAAAAGACAAAGGTGTTCATGGGGTGTCCTAACTTTTTCACATGACTGTATCTCAATTCTCACCATTTTCCCTTAACAAATATTGTTATTGTTAGGATTCATAATTGTTATTGTTAGGTAAATAATTATTGTTACACTAATAACCTGTCAGACCTGTCAGGTGTGTTAGGTGACATCAGTTACCAACTAACATATTACTATGGGTCACTGTTGCATTAGCATTTTATGGCATGTACCCTGTAGTCAGAAGCTGGAATGAATGGATAGCTTTGCTATTTATTAAAAGAATTAAGAATATCGATCAGTAGGAGTAAAGTAATCCCTGCAGAGGTTTCCTGAGTCAATATGGGTTTCTGTAATTATACATTAACAGGAACTTATATCCAAGCTGACCACACATTTTCAGATCCTCAGCCTTTTCCATTTGCCTAGTGACAGATAACAACACGGTGTAATTAAATGTCTTTGACTAGGCTGGGAGGGCTAAAAACATAAAATCACTTCTACCGTGGTTTAACTGAATCCAATTCAGCAAGTAAATAGCAATAGTGATGTAGAACACTGTTTTTTTTTAGCCACTGAAGTCATAATAAATAAATAAAAAATAAATAAATAAAACTACTACTACCTACTTCTACTACTAATTTTATTATAATTTTATTATTATAATTTTATTATTATTATTTAATAATAATAATAATAATTGCGATAATCTGTTCAAAAGTTTTTACAAAAATTGTTAATTAAAAGATGTATTTCAGGAATGCTCTGAAAAGCCAACAATTTTTCATTTAAAAGATTATTTTAATGTTGCATTTTTTTATTTTTCCCACTTTTTTTCCCCAATTTTCTCCCCTAATCTAGTCGTGTCCAATTACCCTGAATGCGTCCTCTATACTAATTTGACCCTTCACCGCTGACTGAGGACGCCTCTCAACTGACATATGCCCCCTCCGACACGTACAGTCAGTACAGACTGCATTTTTCACCTGCACGAGTTGAGTTCATACACCGACAGGCACTGTGTACAGAGGGCCACAACCCATCAGCATTATTCCTCAGCCCTGTGCAGGCGCCATCAGTCAGCCAGCAGGGGCTGCAGTTGCACCAGTTATGAGGACCTATGATCTGACTTTTTACCCCTAACCTTATAAACAACAGCCAATCGTTGTTCATGCAGCTGCCCAGCCCAGTCGGAAGGCAGAGCTGAGATTCGATACGATGTATTCGAAACCCCAACTCTGGTGTGCTAGCGTACTTTACCGCTGCACCACCTAGTGGCCATGTTGCATTTTTGGAACAATGTTTTGTGTGTAAATGAGACAAAAGTCCAACAAAAACCACCAATGGCAATTATTTCTTCACTTAGTTAAATGATACAAAGGCTTTAAATAATTCATTAACATGCATTAATAAAATAATGAAACATATTATTGCTTGTTTGTTATATATTAGTCAATGTTAGTCGGGTATATTGTCAAGATATTGTTAAAATTAATCTTAGGACACCTCATGTATGTTTTTGCCTTTTCTCAGTGATGATTTCTTGTATGCCAGGGCTGCCAAACACTGACAGATGTGCAAAAATGAATAAACATAAATTCCTTTGCGTTTTTGTCCCGCTACTGAAACTCATTTGCAATTTAATATTTGTTAGGGAATATTATTAAGCCAGTGTCCAATTTATATGCAAGGATGCCAAACAGGTCAAAGCCACATTTAATATGAGTTTAACAACCAAGTATTTAAGAGCAAGAGTAATATTAATATACTAAAAGTGAAAAGTCCAATTATGACCATACTGTATGCATTAAAATAATTGTAATTCAAATTTTAAGTATTCATGTTGATTACACATAAAATTAAATAGATTATAGGCTGCAATACATGGAAAAAAAACATTAATGCAGCATTATAAAGCAGAGTGTGTGTGGTGGGGGTGCAGTAGAGATCATATTTTTATTTTGTAATACAAATCAAATTAGCAACATCATTTAAGTAAAAAGTTTAATCTTTGTGAATTTCTTAGTGTATGATTTTTTTTTATTTTGCTGTAATGACAGCATGTACTTAATATGGCACTGACTCCACAAGTTTGAGCAAAATCTGATGCATGTTATCTCATTATCTGATTTCACAGTTTTCCAAATAGCACATTGTGATGTTACTGAATTATTTGCTTTTCAAGCTAAACTGGTCACTGATGGCCCTTCGGTAAACACAATAATTTAAATGCACAGCCGAAAGTCAAGTCAAGTCAAGTCAACTTTATTTATATAGCGCTTTTTACAATAGACATTGTCTCAAAGCAACTTTACAAAATCCAGGACCAACAGATACAAAAACCCCTGTTGAGCAAGCCAATGGTGACTGTGGCAAGGAAAAACTCCCTGAAAATTACAGGAAGAAACCTTGAGAGGAACCAGACTCAGCAGGGCCCATCCTTCTTGGGTGGCCAAGAAATCATACAAACATAGAATTAAATTAACTAAAAGTTATAACTGGCAATAAATAAATACATAAATAAATAAATAATAATAATAGAGTTATTATTCAGTCTAGTCTTCAATAAAGTCTGTAGTGAGTTCTTGTCATTCTTGATGCAATTATGCCAGACCCGTCACATCCGGCAGGAGCAGCATCATTGTCACGGCAGTCTCGACTTCAATCCTTAACTTTGGCAGGTAAACAGGTTTCCATCAGAATGCCCTCGGGGTAAAACAACAGAGAATGTAGTTAATAATGTACAATGCTAGTTGAGTAAAACAGTTTTACAGACAGTTTTAGACTCCGGCAGCCCTAATTATTACAGCATAACTAAAAGGGAGAGTAAGCAGATAACAAGGTCATGAAGGCTTTTATAGGACATCAGCGCTTATCTCCCCACCATCATCAAACCTGAGTGATCGGACAAGAGAGGCAGAACGACAGCAACCCAATATTTCCTGAAAGGAAATATAATGCTTACTAAAAACACTCGTCAGCATTAACATACAGCTACTGGACCCACCATGACCCTGACCATAATAAAGCAGTGGTAAAACATGAAAAAAAAAATCACGTTTTTAGCCGAAGCTAGTTTTCTAGATTTGAACCAACATACAAAAATGTGGTATTAAAGGAACCCTAAGAACGGGAACTTCTTAGGAAAAAAATGGAATTTCTATACAGGGTCATTACCAGATGCCAACACCTGGGTGGAGCAAGCCATGTATAAAGCACACATATACTGCTACATATTTTTAATGCTTCTTCGTCATATCATCAAGTATTTGACCACCGCACAAACCCAAACCAAACCATATGTCATACTGACATAAGACTGTCAAATAGTAGTAGTCCCCTGCACCCCCTTTACTTAGGTGCTTGAGCTCAGCCCACCTGGCCTGATGCTGAAGCTGTAGCATAGGGTCAAATTATTATTATTATTATTATTTTCCTTATTCCTCTTTTTCTCCATAAAACGAAATGCACAGAACAAACTGTAGATCATATGAACAAGAGACTTGGTCAACAGGTAGTAGTCCCTCCCACTAGTCAGGCCTAATGGTGGCACTATAGCATAGCCTCAAGGTCCAAATCTCCTACCACGTGTGACGCATACAAAATTCTTTTTTTCCGCCGATTACTTGTCCGATGCCCTACAGAAAAGGCAGGGTAAAAAGTGTGTTAATGGCTGTCACTGCAGTGGCTAAGAAAAAGCTCTGGAAGGTAATTGCTATTGACACAACTGTAAGAGCAAAGCTTAAGTGAGCCTGTTCGGGGCCCAAAGGCCTGTCCTTTCTGTAATTCATCCAAATCCATATCTGCAAGCTGGGAGAATGTGAGATAACACCTGACACAACAAGAACAAAGTTATAACCAATATACTGATTTGCTTGGGTCATGGTGTCTGCTAAGAGCCTGGAGTCCTGAAGGGCCAGCAAGGCATGTGAAGAATGGGAGGGATAGTGGAAAACAGATTGGCGAGGAATCCAAGCAAGGGAGGACTACATTGCAAAGGAAGGTATGGCATTTGCAGATGTAAGACATTATACATACTCTTTGTAGCTTATAAAACAGTAACATACACCGATGAAGCATAACATTATGACTAACTGACTGGTCTGCGGCTATGCAGCCCCATACACAACAAACTGCGATGCACTGTGTATTCTGACACCTTTCTATCAGACCCAGCAATTTTGAGCTAAAGTAGCTCGTCTGTTGGATCGGACCACATGGGCCAGCCTTCACTCCCCACATGCATCAGTGAGCCTTGGCCGCCCATGACCCTGTCGCCGGTTTACCACTGTTCCTCTCTTGGACCACTTTTGATAGATACTGACCACTGCAGATCGGGAACACCCCACAAGAGCTGCACTTTTGGAGATGCTCTGACCCAGTCGTCTAGCAATCACAATTTGGCCTTCATCAGACTCGCTCAAATCCTTACGCTTACCCATTTTCCCTGCTTCTACTTTCAACGTTGAGAATAAAATGATCACTTGCTGCCTAATACAGTGGGGTCAAAAAGTATTTAGTCAGCCACTGATTGTGCAAGTTCTCCTACTTAGAAAGATGAGAGAGGTCTGTAATTTTCATCATAGGTACACTTCAACTATGAGAGACAAAATGAGAAAAAAAATCCAGGAAATCACATTGTAGGATTTTTAAAGAATTTATTTGTAAATTATGGTGGAAAATAAGTATTTGGTCAATAACAAACAAGCAAGATTTCTGGCTCTCACAGACCTGTAACTTCTTCATTAAGAAGCTCTTCTGTCCTCCACTCGTTACCTGTATTAATGGCACCTGTTTGACATCGTTATCTGTATAAAAGACACCTGTCCACAGCCTCAAACAGTCAACCATGGCCAAGACCAAAGAGCTGTCGAAGGACACCAGGAAGAAAACTGTAGACCTGCACCAGGCTGGGAAGAGTGAATCTACAATAGGCAAGCAGGTTGGTGTGAATAAATCAACTGTGGGAGCAATTGTAAGAAAATGGAAGACATACAAGACCATTGATAATGATCTTGGGGTCAAGATCTCATCCCGTGGGGTCAAAATGATCATAAGAACGGTGAGCAAAAATCCCAGAACTACATGGAGGGACCTGATAAATGACCTGCAGAGAGCTGGGACCAAAGTACCAAGGCTACCATCAGTAATACACTACGTCGAGAGGGACTCAAATCCTGCAGTGCCAGGCGTGTCCCCCTGCTTAAGCCAGTACATGTCCAGGCCCGTCTGAAGCTTGCCAGAGAGCATATGGATGATCCAGAAGAGGATTGGGAGAATATCATGTGGTCAGATGAAACCAAAATGGAACTTTTTGGTAAAAACTCAACTCGTCGTGTTTGGAGGAAGAAGAATGCTGAGTAAACACCATACCTACTGTGAAGCATGGGGGTGGAAACATCATGCTTTGGGGCTGTTTTTCTGCAAAGGGGACAGGGCGACTGATCCGTGTTAAGAGAAGAATGAACGGGGCCATGTATCGTGAGATTTTAAGCCAAAACCTCCTTCCATCAGTGAGAGCATTGAAAATGGAACATGGCTGGGTCTTCCAGCATGACAATGATCCCAAACACACCTCTCGGGCAACGAAGGAGTGGCTCCGTAAAAAGCATTTCAAGGTCCTTGAGTGGCCTAGCCAGTCTCCAGACCTCAACCCCATAGAAAATTTGTGGAGTCCGTGTTGCCCAGTGACAGCCCCAAAACATCACTTCTCTAGAGGAGATCTGCATGGAGGAATGGGCCAAAATACCAGCTACAGTGTGTGCAAACCTGGTGAAGACTTACAGGAAACGTTTGATCTCTGTCATTGCCAACAAAGGTCATGTTACAAAGTATTGAGTTGAACTTTTGTTATTGACCAAATACTTATTTTCCACCATAATTTACAAATAAATTCTTTAAAAATCCTACAATGTGATTTCCTGGATTTTTTTTTCTCATTTTGTCTCTCATAGTTGAAGTGTACCTATGATGAAAATTACAGAACTCTCTCATCTTTCTAAGTAGGAGAACTTGCACAATCAGTGGCTGACTAAATACTTTTTGGCCCCACTGTATATCCCACCCACTAACAGGTGCCGTGATAAAGAGATAATCAGTGTTATTCACTTCACCGACCAGGCATAGATATCGTGGCCTATCTATGCCTGGTCGGTGTAGACTGATAGTCATGCAACTCATTATTGAGCAGTAGAATACAACAAGTATTTAAATGTTATTTAACAATCCTCAGAAAACTCTTCATCCTGATTGGGGTCTTTAGGTGAAAGGCAGAAATACACCCTAAAGAAGGCTGGGTAGTGAACAATGATTGTCTCTTTGCTACCTTGCCAGTAATTCCTTTTGCCTAACTGATACTACCTGGGGCTAGTCATTTGCAGTTCTTCGGTGTTTTTTTCTGGGATTTTGTGAATACCTGTATGTGTGTTGAACCCATAAAAAATTATGGCACTCCTGCCAATTGTCACTGTTTCTAATTTTCTAAATAAGTCAAGGTACAATATGTCTTTTTAACCCTTTTGCTTTGTGGCATTTCATCAGATAAGGTTTCCTCTTTGAAGGCAAATTTCTGATGAATAAGTTCATTACCATCATAAGACAGGCATTATAAGATTTTAAATGCAGAATGGATATGGAAGTACCTTATTGTGAATCATGAATTATGTTGTAGTTTTAGATTCAGAGTTAACGCCAGATGATGAATACTTAATTCTTTGAGCAAATATTCATAATTGTGCAGGGTTTGGGTAATTGGTTAACATCGTGGCCTATTTTTTAATGAGATAGATGAAGGGTGTAAACATTGTATCATTAATTTCAGGTAGGATGCAATAGTGAGAGTTTATAGTGCTGGTAATTTCTCTACTGTGGAGGGAGTCTGCAATATTTTTAAATTCTCCCATATTTTTTCTGTTAAAGAGGCTGGGTGGTGAGGTGGAAAGTTGAATAGCTAATGGGATAAAATTTTCAAATAAAAAATAACCAAAAAACACTATAGATAGTAGTAGTAGTAGTAGTAGTGGATGGATGGAAGGAAGGAGGGAGGGAAGGAAGGAACTTCTGAGAACTAAATACCAGGGACTGGGTTTGCCATGTATTATGTAATATTTACAGTATTTAGCATATGCTTTTACCCAGAGCACCTTACAGTTATGACTGAATACTATGCAAGCAATTCAGGGTTAAGAGCCATTAAGGCAATAGTGGGGATTGATCCATCAGTCTTCTAATTACTAGTACTTTAACCATTAATTCATACTGTCAATGTGATGATATTGCCACACAGACACCATACCTCCACTTTAGTAAAACCCCTCCCACAGATGTCCACCCAGCAATTTTCATTCAGCAACTACACATCACTCACTCACCAACATCATCCCTTTATTCATTTCAAACTCCTCCAGTTTTATTCCACCAACTTTCTGTTTCATCCTCCCCATTAATCCCACCACCTTCCCATTATCCATCCTGACCTCCTCCTAATTCATGCCACTGCCTTCCTTGCCTTCATCCCATCCTCCTCCCTTCAATATCCCCAGAGCCTACACTTTATAGCCTACTACTCCAATGTTACCTATTACCCGGCATTAACTAGAAAAGAGTATGTGTCTCCTTTTGAGCCTGGTTTTTCTTAAGGTTTCTTCCTCATGCAACTAAGGGAGCCTTTCCTTGTCACATCACCCCTGCCTTGCTTATTCAGAGTGTAGATTTGGGTTTAGACATACTTGATTATATATTTTCAATACATGTGTCACCTAAGAGACCATAAATTAACCAACCTAGCTTGAAATATTTCCATTTGTCCTAGCTTTGATCAGGTCATCATGTAAGTGTAGTAATTGTGTAGTAATTATGTTTTTCTTCTTTGTTGTCATGATAAAATTTGCTATAGCGTTTGGACAAAATTTTGGTCTTTTGCCCATGGCCAGGCAGGTTTGCCTCTGTGTCATATGTTTGGAACTTTTGTACATTATAGTAGTGTCTCTAGGAGTTCAAGGTTTTGAAAATAAACCCTATTGATGCAATGAAATTACATCTTCTCTCAGCTTTTGTGACAGCACCTTAGTTTCCATCATGGTTATAACTAGGGCTGGCTCGATACCACTTTTTTATGTCCAATACCGATACTGCAAATTGAGTATCTGCCGATACCGATACCAATCCGATACAGTCATTTCTCCTCTCAAACAACTAAGCAGTATTAATACATGTCTCAATGCACCATGGTTAAACTAGCTATCTAAATAACGATGCTCAGACTGTAAAACAAATATTTTAAAGGAATAAATACAGAACCTACAACATCACACTTATGCAAAACTGCTATTTTTATTTTAACTTTTACACACACAACATTTAGCAGCATTTTTGGCTGTTTAACAGCACCATAAAAACATTTCAAATAAAATTTAAAGTGCAACTTTATCTGTAGTTAACATATAAATTGTAATTTCACTATAAAATTCTAGATCTGTCAACTCTCAAGTCTACACCTTGAAGAGGCAGCGAAAAAAGTATAAAATAAATTATAAAAAATATTGTTTATAAACAATAAAAATGAAAAATTTAATAATAAAAATAAACAAATGTACCTATCTTGTCCCGGCTTGGAAATATCTCACATCCTCAACCAAATTTAATCCATTAGTGTTATAAAATAAAACAACTACACTGTTTCACGGTTCCCATCTTATAAAATAAAACAAACTAAACCGTTTCATGTTCCAAAATCCAGCAGAGTTTTTTTAATAAGCACGCTTTGGTTTTTAATCATCTAAAAACGGGACAGAACTTTAACGGAAAATCTCAACCAAACACCACGTCAATTCTAATTGGTCCATCATGTTTGATTGACATCCACATCTTCCAATTGTAGACACTTTATACGACACGCCGTAAAACAGTGTTTTTAGCTGTGGCAGAAGTAGATGATTTTTTAAAATGCTAAAAGTTTAAGTAGATCAGTGTGTTTTAATTTCTTATTTACATTAAGTGTTATTTACATTAAGCAACAGAATCGGATTACACGGTTTTTTTTTTCCTTTCCGATATCGGATCCAGTGATTTGGGCCAATATCAGACCGATACCGATACGGTGCCAGCCCTAGTTATAACACACATTAAACACATATCTTAGTGGTATTTATATAACACATCACACCTGAAGGGTTGTTCATGAATTCCCAATGGTTTAATCACATTGTAACCCAACTTTAGGTTATACAGACTAGCAGTAGGTTTTAAGATCAGTGATATTATGTAGGGGTTGAATAATTGTGACATGGCAGTATTAACGAAATATCCTATATTTTTTGTTTATTTGCTGTAGTATTTAACTGATGACACAGTATCATTTAAATACTGAATTTAAGGCAATTATTTAGCTTTCTAAAAGTTTTTGGAGAAGTTAAAATCGTTTAGTAAATTGGGGAATGTTAACTTTTTTTCAGTGAATTGTACCATGTTAAGAGTTGTGTCCTTTGGTATTTTGGCCAGCAGAGGGGGCACAGAGGCGCAGCTTGTTACTTTGTTAATTTATTTTGGCCTCCTTACTTATTATAATTACTATAAATTCATTTATTTTTACAAACAGTTGGATTGTGGAAACTGACAGTTCATTGCCAGACAAAACACACACACATTTATCACCTTCTCATTTACACCAAAGAAGAATTTACAAATGTCTAATTTGACTGCACTTTTCAGAAATGTCACGTGAAGCCATTTCTAAACAATCTAGATTCTCAAGATGAACTGCACAAACAACAGACCGCATCCTGTGAATAAGACAGAAATATTCTGTTGTGCCCCGTTGGATATACATTGAGGCAAGATGCATTTAAAATGTAAAATTTAAAATTGTGTAAAAATAAGCAATCATTTTATTTAATTGTTTTACTGTCACTCTTCACAGGTCAGTTCACAGGCAGTCTTAGTTATTAAAGACAAATCTATAATCATATATCAAGAGACAAGAGTCAAAAGTCAGACATTACACAAAACAATAATACACAAAAAGAGCAAGAAACAGGACATGGGTACAAGGATCAGGACACACTAGGAACAGAAAACAGGAGCATGAAACCACATACAGAATGAAATCAGTGCTCACTAATGTAAATTACTGCAATACTTTTACACAGGACAGTGGGAAACGAAAGGTATAAACTAGGGCTGTCGAAGTTAACGCGATAATAACGCATTAACGCATTCTCAATTTAACGCGATTAAAAAAAATAGTGCCGTTAACACACTAATTACATTACGAGATTTTTTCACTTCTAAAACTAAAGCAATTCATTTTTCACCCACGGGAGACAGATTGAATTATTCTCACTGACCACGCTCACACGCACGTTTAATGTTATTTAGTTCCGTTTGACAAAAAAACCACTTAAAAATAGAGCTAACAGCGAAGATAAACCGGTTACAAAAGCAGCGACCGCTGTTTGTGTTCAATACTCTGTTCACAGTGTCGATACAAGTGATTCAGGAATCGATTCATTGTAAGCGCAGCGTAAGTTTCTTTTCTCAGTCATCTCTCCGTGTTTACTGTTATGGTGAATGATGCGGTTGTAAATAAACACCAAATACTACAGAACATTTTGTGTGACTCGCTTACCTTATAAAGCTCAGGCTTAATTATACTGGTTATTACCACAGAGCGGGAGTCGACTCAGAGTCGTTTACGATTTACCGAGGTGAACCACGAACGTGCTGATAGAATCGGCTCAGATGGGATCGGACTGTATTATCTTTTTAAAGTAAATATTTCAATCAGCAGAATCGCATCGCATGTATGATGTGCACAACGTTAATTACGTGCGTTTATTAATGAACGTTTACGTTAGCTTGTCAGAAGCTTTCTCAATGATGTCTGTGCGGTGTTTTTTTTTTTACAATTAGTGATGGCAAGCAACTGTTCCACTGCACTATTTTACACTAAAAACTACACTATTCCATAATGCTTCAGATTGCATCATTCTAAATAGGTATCGGCGAGTACAAAAATACATTTACTTGTACTCGTACTCGGTTGGGAAAAAATGGTATCGATGCATCCCTAGTGAAAACACACTCACTTTGTGTAGAAACGTCCATCAAACCATCGTCACAATACAACCACAGAAAAGTCTGTTACAATAACTGCGCATCTGACATATATACGAAGTCAAGGTTCTCTGCTGGATTGTATTACTGCCTAGTATGTGAGTGAATAAAACTCCCTTACAGTTTTCTCTTGTCCCAGCAGTTTTTAACATAAGTACATTTAGCATAAATATGTTCACCATTTTAATTGTAACATTTCACTTAAAAATCCTTGTTTTCTATAACATTTACACAGATTTTTTTTAATGCGATTAATCGCGATTAACTATGTAAAATTCTGAGATTAATCGCGATTAAAAATTTTAATCGTTTGACAGCCCTAGTATAAACACATAATCAGGAGTCAATCACAAACAGAAAGTGGAGACTGAGTGTGGAAAACAGAACAAAGCACATGTGAACATTGCCATGAGGGGAGATTAAGAAGGATGTTACAGTCTATAAGTGCAAATTTATTAAAAATGTCAAAAGTGGAAACACATTCCAAATTATGTTTATAAGATATAATCAAAAAGTCACTATAAATTAAAAACTGCTAGTAATCAGATAAGTTCGTCTACAGTAGTGGCCAAAACATTTGGGACTGACACAAATTTTGGTTTTCACAAAGTTTTCTGCTTTAGTTTTTATGGTGGTAATTAGCATCAACTCTAGGTTGTCTAAGAGTGATCAGATAAATTGCAATTAATTGCAGTCATTCCTTGGCATTCAAACCAAATGCAGTTATTTAGCATTCTAAAAGTTTTTGGAGAAGTAAAAATCCTTTAGTGAATTGGGGAATTTTTCTTTTTTTCAGTAAAGTTTGCCATTTTAAGAGTTGCGTCCTTTGGCATTTTGGCCAGCAGAGGGGGCACACAGGCACAGCTTGTTACTTTGTTTCTTTATTTTGGCCTTCCAAAGTATGTTCATAAGATATAATGTAAAAGTCACCATAAATAAATAAAACAGCACCCGCTGTCTCAGGAGGGCACACAGAATTAAAAAAGACAGTACACACCCAGGGTACCGGATGTTCGAACTGCTGCTCTCTGGTAGACGTTACAGACATTATTAAAATTAAAACAAGGACAAATAGACTGAGAGACAGTTTTTACAACAGGGCCATAGCTCTGTTAAACAAACATGTGACACATTCATTCTGCATGAAGTACAGGGATTTGACTGCAGATGACTGAGGTAAAGTTATTTTTTTCTGATGAAGCCCTCTTACAGACTGTTTGGGGCATTTGGAAAAATGCTTGTAAAAAAGCATTTGCTTGAGAAGAAAAGGTGACCACTACCATGAGTCATTGTGTCATGCCAACAGTAAAGCATCATGAGACCATACATGTGTGGGGTTGCTTCTCATCCAAGAGAGTGCCTTAGAATCTTTGATTCTTACAGGTAACTGAATAGTAGTTTAGTTAATTAACATAATTAGATAATAAGAATCAATGTTAACTCATCCTGTGCTCTGATGCTTTATTTAATAATTTGTTTTACCCTTTTTTTTTGCCCCAGCCACAGATTAAGTAAAATCTAGATCAAAAATAATACCAGACAATCAGTGTTTCTGCTTGGTTTGATATTCATATGATGTTGGTGCATTGCCCTGCTGCTTCAATTCACAGCATAATGAACTCAGCATGTGGTTTAATTTTGAGATATTGATCAGCAGTGCTCTTGCTCTTTTTTTATGAATAGGAGCACACATATGATGTGCACATAATGAAAATCACATTAGAAGGTGCAAATCTCAGAGACTTACCATAAAATCGATGAAAGAGTGTACCATGTAACACCTGGTAATGTAGGTGTGTTCAAAAACCTAGTGAGCTCGCTACATAGACGCATTTTACGTCATCCTACACACTCCAGAGAAGAAGGCTGTTGAAATTCTTAGATGCCTTAAAATGCTGTCTAGTAAGGTATCTTAAATTTGAAAGGTATTTTGACTGAATAACGAGGTGAAGGCAATCCCAGCATGCATCAGGCACAACCTTTCAACAAATATGGCGGATGAATGTGGAGCAACGAATGGAGTTATTCACTCACTCACTTTCTTAACCGCTTATCCAATTAGGGTCGCGTGGTGGAGCCTATCCCAGCTTTTTAATGGGTGCAAGGCACACAGTATCATCCAGGTCAGGGCAGTGTGTGTTGGTGTGTTAGTGTGGTGGTATGTTAGTGTGTGTTGTGCTGGTATGAGTGGATAAGACACAGCAGCGCTGCTGGAGTTTTTAAATACCATGTCCCCTACTCTATTAGACACTCCTACCTAGTTGGTCCACCTTGTAGATGTAAAGTCGGAGATGATCTCTCATCTGTTGCTGCTGTTTGAGTTGGTCATTTTCTAGACCTACATTAGTGGTCACAGGATGCTGCCCATGGGGCACTGTTGGCTGGATATATTTTTGGTTGGTGGACTATTTTCAGTCCATCAGTGACAGTGAGGTGTTTAAAAACTCCATCAGCATTGCTTATCCACTCATACCAGCACAACACACACTAACACACCACCACCATGTCAGTGTCACTGCAGTGCTGAGAATGATCCACCACCCAAATAATACCTACTCTGTGGTGGTCCTGACCATTAAAGAACAGGGTAAAGGCAGGCTACAAAAGTATGCAGAGAAAGTGATGGACTACATTCAGTAATTGTAGAACTACAAAGTGCTTCTATATGGTAAGTGGAGCTGATAAAATGGACAGTGAGTGTAGAAACAAGGAGGTGGTTTTAATGTTATGTTTGATCGGTGTCTAATTAATTCAAAAGTTATATGTAGAACACTTCTCTATTACTAGCCACTCATGGCTAATACAATTCTTCTCATGACTGAGTATGAATAGCCACTTATCTCATGACTGAGTATGACTTGCTCCTACCACAACACTATGAATCCTAGGCTCTGTTCAGCAGGTGTAGGAGATTTATTTATTTTTACTGGTCAAGTCCTGTCCTGGCCAACATATAAACACTAATGAAATGGATTTGACACTAGGGGCACAACTGCAAGATGAGTTCTTTTTACAATCTTACTTTAATAAATCTTTTTACGTTCTATATATGGGTCTCAAGGCCAAGCACCAGAAGCTACATTTTCAGATTTACTTCCCTGTTTATTTCTACATGTTTTATTGCATAAAACGAATTAAAGCAGAATAGATCTCAGAGAATGTTATGAACTTACAGTAGTAGTACCATTTCTAAGACATATTTCCTAGTCATGCCTTCATCTAGAGGCAAAAAATTAGGAAAAATAGTCTATAAGGTTTGTTGCATGTTCAAACGTGGATGACCTGATTTAAATGAACTGAATTATTGCACATAATCTCTGCTGGGTGGTAAAAGATGAGCTCATAACACTATATTATTTCTGCTGTATTGGAGCCTCTAGCTTGCAGAATGAGAGGGTAAATGACATCATGTTGGAATTCCAAGATAATGCACTTGGAAATATTTAAAATATTTATGCAACATCAATGCATTTTATTATTCTAAATCCAAAATACAGGTTGTTAATTAGAGAAAATAATACATTTTAAATTAGTTTGAAAATAAAAAGAACTATGTTTACAAGTTTTTAAAAGAGCTGGTGTTATTTTTATTTTATTATTATTATTTTTTTAATAAATTTAGCACGTCCAATTTCGTCCCATCTATCATCCTCTCATTAGTGCAGATTCCTGCTCCTGATTGGGGCTGAAGAGGCCGTTCCACGCCTCCTCCGAAACGTGCACAGCCAATCGACCGTCTTATCACCCACACTTGACGAGTGTAGCGTGGCAGAGTACTGTGCACGGAGGATCACACACTCCGCCACACCCCCTCCCGTCTCCATACAGGCACCACCAACCAGCCAGCAGAGGGCGCAACCGCCCCGTTCCTGAGAGAGCATCCCCTACGGTCTCAAGTCCCGCCCCCCACCCGGACAACAGGCCAATCGTTGTCCATAGCCGCCCAGCCTCGACCGTGAAGGCAGAGCTGGATTCGAAACGATGCTCCTTCGATCCTTGAACTCCTGTAAGTTGCGAGGTGAGGCCTCCATGGATCGGACTTGTTTGTCCAGCACATCCCACAGATGCTTGATTGGATTGAGATCTGAGGAATTTGGAGGCCAAGTCAACACCTCAAACTTGTTGTTGTGCTCCTCAAAGCATTCCTGAACAATTTTTGCTTTATGGCAGGGTGCATTATCCTGCTGAAAGAAGCCACAGTTATCAGGGAATACAGTTTCCATGAAAGGGTGTACATGGTCTGCAACAATGCTTAGGTAGGTGGTACGTGTCAAAGTAACATCCAGTTTTCTCCTCCGCCAGCTTTCCTTCTTCCCGTAGTGTATCCTAGTGCCATGTGTTCCCCAGGTAAGCGACGCACATGCACCCGGCCATCAATGTGATGTAAAAGAAAACATGATTCATCAGACCAGGCCACCTTCTTCTATTGCTCTTTGGTCTAGTTCTGATGCTCAAGTGCCCATTGTTGGTGCTTTCGGGGGTGGACAGGGGTCAGCATGGTCACCCTGACTGGTCTGTGGCTATGCAGCTCCATACTCAACAAACTGCGATGCACTTTGTATTCTGACACCTTTCTATCATAACCAGCATTAACTTCTTCAGCAATTTGAGCTACAGTAGTTCGTCTGTTGGATCGGACCACACGGGCCAGCCTTCACTCCCCACGGGCATCAATGAGCCTTGGCCGCCCATGACCCTGTCGCCGGTTTACCACTGTTCCTTCCTTGGACCACTTTTGATAGATACATCCCACAAGAGCTGCAGCTGGAAATGCTCTGACCCAGTCGTCTAGCCATCACAACATTTTTCCTGCTTCTAACACATCAACTTTGAGAAACAATGTTCACTTGCTGCCTAACATAGCCCACCCACTAACAGGTGCCATGATGAAGAGATAATCAGTGTTTCACTTGACCTGTCAGTGGTCATAATGTTATGCCTCATCAGTGTACTTTTTGTCCAAAACAGCTT
The DNA here is from genome assembly GCF_030014385.1 of Trichomycterus rosablanca. Taxonomy (NCBI): domain Eukaryota; kingdom Metazoa; phylum Chordata; class Actinopteri; order Siluriformes; family Trichomycteridae; genus Trichomycterus; species Trichomycterus rosablanca. Next base: position 31,191,178 of record NC_085988.1, on the reverse strand, counting down.
TGACTGAAATGTATTCATGAATTCACTATAGGATTATTAAGACTTGAAATCGGTCAAATACAAATAGTGTTGTTTGTGTGTCTGCCCTGTGTTGGACTGGTGACATGTCCAAGGTGTTTACTTTTTGCCCAGTGAATGAGACCCACCGCAACCCTGACCAGGAAAAAACTGTGTTAAAAAAAGACAAGGAATAAATAAATGAATGTGTATTTTTACAAAAAATAAGTACATTACAGAATGAGAGCTCACATGCAGGTAAGAATTTAATGGGGCAGGTTGTGGTAGTACACTAAAGTAAAGAGGAGGTCTGGAGCTTCGGGGAGGGTTTACAAGAGACTGGAAATCATCACAGCAGAGGAGGATAAAAAATTCTAGGATATAATATCAAGCAACCAAAATCTTCCTGATTTTGCAAGGCAAGAAAGGAGTGCATGTAATCAGAGCAACTATTACAATCACCTTTATTGCAACTGAATAGTTCCAACATCACCCCATAGTGATCAGGTGGTAGATGTGATCCATACTATATTAAGGGAAACCAGTTATCAGCTACTCTGGTAAAAAATACAAAAAAGTATGTATCTTTAAACATGAAAAAAGTAAGTAAGAATAATAATAGACACCTGATATTAATGACATTTAAACTATATTTCAAAACTGTTGTTGACAATTAAGACCTGAGACATCTACTATAATGGGGTAAATTGCACCTCGCCACCATGTGTGTACACACATTTAAATATTAACCAAATTTTTAGGATGCTTGACCAGGGTAAAACAATACTTGAGAAAAGATCATTACGTTGCCTTAGTTCTGTTGTGCTGGGCCAAAAAGTACTGTGACACCAGCTAAGTTCCCAGAAAAAAAGCACTGTCATCTGTGCTGGTCTAAAACCAGACAGGATTGAGCCCATCCTCCCAGTTATACTTAAAAGAGCAGGTTGCCAACTCAAGTCAACACCTCAAACTCATTGTTGTGCTCCTCAAACCATTCCTGAACCATTTTTTCTTCGTGGCAGGGCGCATTATCCTGCTAAAAGAGGCCACAGCCATCAGGGAAAAGCGTTTTCATGAAAGGGTGTACATGGTCTGCAACAGTGCTTAGGTAGGTGGTACGTGTGGTACGTGTCAAAGTCAGGGCAGCTGTAGCCTAGCGGTTAAGGTACTGGACTAGTAACCGAAAGGTAGCTGGTTCAAGCCCCACAACTGCCAGGTTGCCACTGTTGGTCCCTTGAGCAAGACCCTTAACCCTCAATTGCTCAGACAGTGTTTCCCAGGTAAGCGATGGTGGGTAGATCAAATGTGGGGCCAACTTGAGAAAAGATCATTACATTGCCTTAGTTCTGTTGTGATGGGCCAGAAAGTACTGTGACACCAGCTGAGTTCCCAGAAAAAAAGCACCGGCATCTGTGCTGGTCTAAAACCAGACTAGATTGAGCCCATCCTCCCAGTTATATTTAGAAGAGCAGGTTGCCAACAGAGAAACCATCAACACCGTAAAGAAAGAACGGTAAATAAATAAAGGAACTTCTATGTGAAGTGAATAAATGCTCGGCAAGGCATTCTCCTCGAAGGACCTGATAGAGTGAATCACTTTTGGCTGATACAGTAAATCACTTCTTGTGGTTCTGTTTCCCCTGGCAAAGTACTGTAATATCTTACTGTGCATTACTAAGCATTTCTTTCACTTCTTAGCAAACTGATTAGAATTTTAAGTCAACCTCTTTGATTACTTTCCACCTGCAGGTTATAAAACCAATTTTATTGACATGCAAGGTTTTGCTGTGGCTCTGTAGCTTTTTAATAGAGCGTTGCTTAATAAATTTGTCTATGAGAATCTTAGGATGCTTGTTCACCTTCACTGTGCTACTCGTTGCGTGAAATCTTTACAACCAATGCAAACATCTTATATCATGAAACCAGGTACGCTTTGCACAGTTATTGTTGTTCATTATAAATATCTATAACTAAATTTGATTTAGTATCTCTACAATTAAATTCTGTATTTAAAATCTGAGACTGAAGTATTGTTTTGTTGTTGTTTTTTTGGTGATAAACCATGCTGTTTTTCCATTTTCCTATAACCACAGGAGTGCTAAGTCTGCTGCCAGAGACTGGGTGTGATGGATGAAGCTGTAATTTGTCACCTGTCATATTTCCCTTTGAATATGCTCTTTTTGGTCACTGCTCCACTAAAGAGTAGTGGATTAAACCATCTACAATACAGCTTTTTTTAATTACAGCTTTTAATTGTGATATTGCACAATTAAGGAGAACAATTGGTGTTAAAATGTTAGAGTTAATTTTCTTAACATATTGTAGGTCATAATTAAATGTCTTATTTGTTAATAACACATTATTTGAACATAAATGTTCCATTACCAAGCGTCAACTGCCAATCATTGCAAATCATTGGCACTGAACTTTTGTTTTTCTTATAATCACTGATCAAATATTTATTGGTCTTTTTAGTTAATTTACTTCATGTTTACCTTTGTTGTTGACCCACCACTACCTGACCAGGATGAAGCAGTGTTAAAAAACAATAAATTAATGATATATCACTGCAGATTCCCACATCATTCAGCAGTCCAGCAGGAATGACTATGGTGGCATGACAGCCTCAAATCCACAAGACTTAGAATCATGTGGGAATTTGTGTATTAGCACCAGTTTGGCTAAAATGGGCTGTTTCACAAGCTCATGGGCATGTATGGGCACATATGCTGTATACACCGATCAGTCATAACATTAAAACCACCTCCTTATTTCTACACTCACTGTCCATTTATAAGCTCCACTTACAATATAGAAGCACTTTGTAGTTCTACAATTACTGACTGTAGTCCATCTGTTTCTCTACATACTTTGTTAGCCCCCTTTCATGCTGTTCTTCAATGGTCAGGACTCTCCCGGGACCACTACAGGTAGGTTTTATTTAAGCGGTGGATCAATCTCAGCACTGCAGTGACACTGACATGGTGGTGGTGTGTTAGTGTGTGTTGTGCTGGTTTGAGTGGATAAGACACAGCAGCACTGATGGAGTTTTTAAACACCTCACTGTCACTGCTGGACTGGGAATAGTCCACCAACCAAAAATATATCCAGCCAACAGCGCCCTGTGGGCAGCGTCCTGTGACCACTGATGAAGGTCTAGAAGATGACCAACTCAAACAGCAGCAATAGATGAGCGTCGTCTCTGACTTTACATCTACAAGGTGGACCAACTAGGTCTAATAGAGTGGACAGTGAGTGGACACAGCATTTAAAAACTTCAGCAGCGCTGCTGTGTCTGAGCCACTCATACCAGCACAACACACACTAACACACCACCACCATGTCAGTGTCACTGCAGGGCTGAGAATTATCAAACACCCAATAACACCTGCTCTGTGGTTGTCCTGTCAGGGTTTTGACTATTGAAGAACAGGGTGAAAGCAGGCTAAAAAGATATGTAGAGAAATAGATGGACTACAGTCAGTAATTGTAGAACTTCAAAGTGGACAGTGAGTGTAGAAACAGGGTGGTCATAATGTTATGTCTGATCGGTGTATACTGTATATGCTAATTTTATCAAGTTTACAAATGTATTTTCACACAAAATCCCAATATTATTATCAAAACCCAATAGTGTAATGCTTTGTGGTTAGTTTTCTGTACAAGTTTTTAACGTTCTTTCAACTTAACATAGACTTTATTTTTGATAGGGTTATGGCAATATGGTGAGTGTATTTATTATGGGAACAATGGAACTCAAAGTCAAAGTTATCTGTATAGTGATTTTTTTTTTTTACGATATATGTTGTCTCAAAGAAACTTTATAGAATCTAGAACTAAAAACCAAAACCATTTGTTTGGCAAGCCAAGGCCAACAGTGGAAAGGAAAAAGCCTTGGAAGAAACCATACTCAATCTTTATTGGATGGCCTGGGGGATCATTTGAATGAATTTAAATTTAACAAACCAAACATATAAAATAAACTTACTTCTAACAAAAGTTATAACAAGTGAAAAGGATGAAGAATTTCATTAGAGTTTATCATCTTTCAGTCCACTTTGTGTTAAAGTAAAGTCTAATAATGAGTTCTGGATATTGTGAGTGCAAACACAGCAGATTCTCATCATATCCAGCAGGAATGGCATTGCTGGCATGGCAGCCTCAAACTTGCAGGCTTCAACTGCAGATGGGTAAAACAACCTCAGGATGAACAAAATATGTAGTTAAAATGTTATATGAACTCGTTACTAGTAAAATGTCAGTTCTGCAGAGAACAGTATGAGACTTTGGTGACCCTAATAATTACTAGGAGCCAAGAGGGCTTTCACAGCATCAGCGCCCACCTCTCCCATCATCAACAAGCCTGAGTGATTGCCTTACAGAGGCAGAAGGACAGCCGCCAAACATCCATGATCACCACAAATCTCTATGACCTTGAACCCTCATGTTCCGTGCTTTTGTCTATAGTTGGGGTGGACACTCTCAGTCCTAGGGGCTGAAACCAGAAAAAGTCAGATAAACCAACATATCATACCCAGGCCAGCAATAGTAAATTATAGTTATGATTTACTTATTGGTTTTACTTATCTAATACCCATATCTAACAAACAATCAATGTTATTAACTAGTTTTATCAGTCCCAGTTGTGCAGAGAAACAATATGGTCTATATTTATAAGCCTATATTTCAAAACCATTTTTAAAACCTTTTAGAGTTATGGATTCTTTAGTATATTACTTTATATTTATTGCTGATGTGCACAAAACCCTCAATTAGTTTTGATTAAATATCAGTTTAAATTACTTATGCACCTCAGTGGTGATAAACAATACTCTCTCCCTTTTCTTTTGCTTGGCCACAATATTAGTAGTGTTATTTCTCTCTGACAAATTGTGCTAAAAACCATGTGATTAATTGCTGGGGTGGGATGCATTGTTAGATTATTTTATTTGCTAGTTTGATGGTGTGGATAGGGATTACATAGAAGAGCTGTGGATCTAGTAGAGAAAGGATGACACCGCAGGCTATAACGAGTTGTGTCTCTTCCATTAATCAATGCCTTCCACACAATTTGCCATCTGTGAATTGGGACTGCCCTGTCATGGGGGTCATTGGCCAATTTTCCACGGCAGTCGGTCGGTATCTTACTGAAATTCCTCTGTGCACTGAGCATTCATTTTGAATAATTCTCTTGCATTTTAAAAGGCCAGCTGTACATTTGCACCCATTTTTTCACTCCTAAAAACACTACACCGAGCATTTAACTGTAGAATTGTTTTCTGCAAATCAAAAGGAAAATAAGACAGCTCTAGAAACACAATATTGTTACTATTTATTTTGATTATCAGTGCACATAAAAAAGAATGTTATAATGTGCACTGCACATACTGTATGTAGATAGTTGGGAACTATTTGGGATTAAACACAGCATGTAAAATATTTGAATCTACTTTGAAACTATGTCTAATTGTGTATAACATGTAAAGCATTCAGCTGAAGCAGATGATAAAGAAGTAGAGCTGTCATTTTACACAGACATACTTTATCTTTATATAAAATACTTTACTTTATATTTAAAATATCTTTATGAACAGACCCATTCTTTTCTTATCACTATTAAGTGCCAATGGGAGTCTGAACGGAGCTGTGGAGTGGGGCACTAAAGAAGGTTCATAAACAGGTTCATAAAACATCAATTTACACTAAACATAGCCATATAAAATGCAAAAGCATTCACTCACCTTTACTAAAGTTCCACTTTCTCACATACAAAAGAACAAAAGATTGCATATGTGACAGCAGACCATGTACGCACATTTTGGTCTTGTCACTCTCTAGTGATATCTCCAGTAATAAAGTATGTATTACTTTGTAATGTTGATATTCCTTCTCAAAACACTTAAAGATGTTTTGGCACTGAAAATACCAAGAGGTGAAGTGTTTCAGGTGTTATTTTCTCCCATTTTTACTGCAAATACGTTTTAAGGTGTGCAACACTATGGGGTTGTCATTGTCGCTTTTGTAGTTTAAAAAAAAGATCTCACACATTCTCTATTGGGGTAGACAGGCAGGGCCTAATGGGGTCCAGTACCTGTACCCTTGTCCTCTGCAGCCATGTCTTTGTAATGTGTGCAGCGTGTGGTTTTGCATTGTCTTGTTGAAAAATGCAGCATATTTTGCTTTTAAATTTCTGTACTTTTTTGCGTTAATGCTGCCATTACAAAAGTGTAGATTACCTTTTCCAGGGCCACTGACACAACTCTATACCATCACAGTCCCTGGCTTTTTGACTTGTTGTTGATAAGTCTGGATGGTACTTTTCATCTTTAGTTGGAGCACACAGCACCCACTTCCTCTCAGAAAAGAGTGTGTGGTGGGCCATCCCAGATGCCTTTAAATGCAGAGAATCTGACACCATTTCTGAATATGATTAACACAAGGCTTTTTTTTGCACAGTACAGTGGCATTTGTGAATGTAATTCCATATTGTAGTGCTTGACTTTTGTACTCCTCAAAGACTTTTTTTTCCCATACTGTTCCAACTTCTAATTTGGGGTTATAATCTTACAAGTAAGTAATCAGTTTACCACCCTAAGCCTCAATGGCCCATTTTTGGGTTTGCTTGAAAAATGGGTTGACAAAGTATTATGTAGTATTGGGTGTGTCAGAGAATAAAATCATTACACTATGCATTAATGTGGATTTCCATTACTGTAATTGCCCATTACCAGACAGTGGGGGGCAAATGTCTGTGACAACTAATGAAAATGCTTATATTTTGCATTTTTCTTAAATGTAATAAAAGTGACTACACTTTTATTAGAAATAATAGAATCCATATAAATAATTTAGTGAAAAGTTGAGTTTATAAAAATGAACACGAATTTCGGAATTTCTCATTAATATGTGTAGATTAAATCACCTTACTGCTGCTTTTCAATGTATATGCCCCCACTGTCACCTCCCAATGCTCTCCTCCTTGCCTAATTCACCAAGCTCACCCTCCTTCCTCCCATACTTTTATAACCACCAACCGCTACTGCAACTTTTTCACAGGCTATTTCCACCCATAAAATCTGAGCCATGAACAGTGCCTCACACACAAAATTTAAACCCCAGCAGTATAAGGTGGAGATGAAATTAGACACACACAGCGGGAAACTGAAAGTACACTACACCACTTGCAAGATGGTTAGACTGAGCAGAAGTACACATTTTAGTGGGTGTTTGAATCGTTCTAATCAAACAAATACATTCCCTCTGGGTTCTGGTATGTTGTTTATTATAAAGTGCCTGTCTATCTTCTGGCACAGTTTTTGCATGTTTCAAACATGTCACTAAAAAAGCCTAATCTCAACAGTCCCAAATTTAATAACTTTCTTATGCTCTGACAAGAGTTCAGGAGAGGCTTTATTGTCATTTCAGCTATATACAAGTACATATTAAAACGAAACAACATTCCTCCAGGGCCAGGGTGCAACACAGAACACAAGTGCAAAACAATACACACAGTGCAGATAAACAACAGTACAATAAATAAGATCTACAATAAATACAAGAGACATTTATAATCTAAAGAAACTGAGGGGAACAGGACCATAAACAAGAGTATGGACAGTAACATTGACCATTCCTTGACCATTGACCATTCCTTATCAAAGTACTGGAAATGTTATGCTCTCACAACTGGGGTCATTTGACTAAAATGACTATTTTATTTACAGATTCAGCTGTTATAAAATGACTAATGACTTGCTGCTAACAAAGGAAAGTGTGAGCTTCTGATATTGCTTGACCTCACAGTTGCTGTAACACTACAACATTTACATTTTTGACATTTAGCAGGAGCCTTTATCCAAAGCGACTTACAGTACAGTTATAGTATACAGTCTGAGCAACTAACGGTTAAGGGCCTTGCTCAGAGGCCCAACAGCAGCAACCTGGCAGTGGTGGGGCTTGAACCAGCAACCTTCTGATTACAAGTCCAGTACCTTTACCACTAGTCTACAGCTTGCCCCTAATACAGTCCCCATCAGGCCCTGCTGTAAGCTTCTGGTTTTGCTGGATCTCACAGTTGCTGTAACACTACAAGCCCCATCAGACCCTGCACACGATGTCACTTCACATCAGCTGATCATTATTACCTGAGGCTTATCTTAGACCCAATTTATTTTCCTTATAATTAGGCCTTCACTCAATAGACTTATATCTCATCATTACACCTGTTTCGTGTGTTCTCATTAAGGGTCTTGACCATTCAGTAGGCCTCAATGGGACAGTGCTGGGCTGGACTTTTACAGTTTACATTGATAAGTTATCTTCTTCTGTCTGCAATGTTCTTCTGTTGCAAAGTTCCCTTAGGATCCATTCTAGGGTCAGTACTCTTCTCATTATGCATGCTTTAATTAAGGATGATCATTAAAAAGTATGACATCGATTTTTATAGTAATATCAGTGACACTCAGCTTTATCTCCCTTTGCAGCCTACAAATCTGTACTTACTCTAACACTTGAATAAAAACATGAATGGAATAAAATGTTGATTGGCAAACAATTTTCTCTTGCTAAATAAAGGTAAAACTGTTATTCTCTTTTTATCCTCTTTGGCTCTCTCAAGTGCACCAACCTTTTAATAAGTAACCTTATAGTCTTCTTTATAAGCCTTCTAAAGTATCTTTATAAGTCTTTATAAGTCTTCTGAAGTATCTGAAACCTTGACATAATATTTGATCCTGACCTCAGGTTTGATAGATTAAGGAGTAGCATCTACCAACTTAGGTCAATTGCAAAAGTTAAATCATTTATATCATCCAAAGACTTAAACAAAGCATCTTACTTAGACTGCTGTAACAGCTTGTGCATTGGTATTAGTAAGTCCTCATTAGCTCATTTACACTTACTGACTGTAAAAAAGAAGCAGCACACTTGCTTACATGCGCAGAAAGAGAGCTCCAACCCCATCTTTCCTCCTGGTTATATCTCAAAGGTTTTAAGCTTAAAGATGACCAGGCTTTTGTAGTTGCGGCACCAAGACTGTGGAACAACCTACCCCTGGACAATATGTCTGTACCTACGACTGCTGCCTTTAAATCGAAGCTTTTTATACTTCCAGATGATTATGATGATTTTTTTTGTGCCATATTTACATTTTTTAATGTATACTAAGTACAGCACCTAAATAAATATTTACCTACTTATTTATTTACCATACTTCAATGTCCAACTTATAAAATAGTGTGGTGTGCATTTTAGTGTGTACTATCCTATTCTATGTATTTGTAGAGCTGTAAAACAGAGTAATCTTATAGTTCTTTTTATTGCCACACAGTTTCAACAACCACGGTTTAATCTTTATATTCTGTTACAATCGTTGTGCAGTTTGGCATGTTATCCCCATCTACACTGTGTTTTTTGTCTCTAAAAGCCTTTCTCTTAATAGCCAAAAAACACGCTATTAGCTGTTAAAACTACTCTAGCAAGCAAGTGTAAATAAGTATGTATTAAAGGATTGGACTGGCTTTGCACCCCGTGTTTCTGAACATGGCTTTGACCCCATCGTGACCCTGGCCAAAATGAAGTGGTTACTAAAAATAATTAGATTAGCAAAAACATTTAGAACAAATAGCACATGCAGCAGAAATGTAAAAAAAGGAAATTTATTTCAAATTCTGTTGAACTAAAAAAAAGTGGCATTTACTGTATGTCTGTGTCCTGGTGAGATTTAAAAGTCTTGTATCAGACCCATCCAACTGCCAGTGTATGTCTATTAGGATTGCGTGGCTTATACAAACCCCAATTTTAGAAATGTTGGGACATATTGTAAAATGCAATTAAAAAAGATATCTGTGATTTTTAAGTTCTGCTTAACCTGTGTTTAACTGACAAAAGTACAAAGAAATTACTTTTATTTTAAAACAAAAATACATAAAAGTTTATAAAATATTCAAGTTTGCATTAATGTTTACAATATTTCTCAAGGTGCCCAGCACTAAGTTTCTGAACTACCGGGTTCGAGGCTCGGTATTGCCACCGGTCAGCTGGGCACCATCTGGCGAGCATAATTGGCAGTGCCTGTAACAGATACTAATTGGCCACCATATCTGCAGGGTGGGGACCGGACTATATGTGGGTGGCTGGGTCTTCATACGCCGTGTAAGGACCCTGATTGGCAGAAAAGACGCCCGTGCAGAAAACACGGAGGAGAAGTGGAGGGCTGTACACGTGTAAAGAAGGCGTGGGCAGCGGCGTGCTCTCCTTGGATGCAAAATCTGGTGTGTATCAGCAACGGAAGATGACTTGGATGTGCTAAATGGGGGGAAAAATGGGGAGAAGAATGCATAATATATATATATATATATATATACAGTGTATCACAAAAGTGAGTACACCCCTCACATTTCTGCAGATATTTAAGTATATCTTTTCATGGGACAACACTGACAAAATGACACTTTGACACAATGAAAAGTAGTCTGTGTGCAGCTTATATAACAGTGTAAATTTATTCTTCCCTCAAAATAACTCAATATACAGCCATTAATGTCTAAACCACCGGCAACAAAAGTGAGTACACCCCTAAGAGACTACACCCCTAAATGTCCAAATTGAGCACTGCTTGTCATTTTCCCTCCAAAATGTCATGTGATTTGTTAGTGTTACTAGGTCTCAGGTGTGCATAGGGAGCAGGTGTGTTCAATTTAGTAGTACAGCTCTCACACTCTCTCATACTGGTCACTGAAAGTTCCAACATGGCACCTCATGGCAAAGAACTCTCTGAGGATCTTAAAAGACGAATTGTTGCGCTACATGAAGATGGCCAAGGCTACAAGAAGATTGCCAACACCCTGAAACTGAGCTGCAGCACAGTGGCCAAGATCATCCAGCGTTTTAAAAGAGCAGGGTCCACTCAGAACAGACCTCGCGTTGGTCGTCCAAAGAAGCTGAGTGCACGTGTTCAGCGTCACATCCAACTGCTGTCTTTGAAAGCTAGGCGCAGGAGTGCTGTCAGCATTGCTGCAGAGATTGAAAAGGTGGGGGGTCAGCCTGTCAGTGCTCAGACCATACGCCGCACACTACATCAAATTGGTCTGCATGGCTGTCACCCCAGAAGGAAGCCTCTTCTGAAGTCTCTACACAAGAAAGCCCGCAAACAGTTTGCTGAAGACATGTCAACAAAGGACATGGATTACTGGAACCATGTCCTATGGTCTGATGAGACCAAGATTAATTTGTTTGGTTCAGATGGTCTCAAGCATGTGTGGCGGCAATCAGGTGAGGAGTACAAAGATAAGTGTGTCATGCCTACAGTCAAGCATGGTGGTGGGAATGCCATGGTCTGGGGCTGCATGAGTGCAGCAGGTGTTGGGGAGTTACATTTCATTGAGGGACACATTAACTCCAATATGTACTGTGAAATACTGAAGCAGAGCATGATCCCCTCCCTCCGGAAACTGGGTCGCAGGGCAGTGTTCCAGCATGATAATGACCCCAAACACACCTCTAAGACGACCACTGCTTTATTGAAGAGGCTGAGGGTAAAGGTGATGGACTGGCCAAGCATGTCTCCAGACCTAAACCCAAGAGAACATCTTTGGGGCATCCTCAAGCGGAAGGTGGAGGAGCGCAAAGTCTCGAATATCCGCCAGCTCCGTGATGTCGTCATGGAGGAGTGGAAAAGCATTCCAGTGGCAACCTGTGAAGCTCTGGTAAACTCCATGCCCAGGAGAGTTAAGGCAGTTCTGTGAAATAATGGTGGCCACACAAAATATTGACACTTCAGGAACTTTCACTTAGGGGTGTACTCACTTTTGTTGCCGGTGGTTTAGACATTAATGGCTGTATATTGAGTTATTTTAAGGGAAGAATAAATTTACACTGTTATATAAGCTGCACACAGACTACTTTTCATTGTGTCAAAGTGTCATTTTGTCAGTGTTGTCCCATGAAAAGATATACTTAAATATCTGCAGAAATGTGAGGGGTGTACTCACTTTTGTGATACACTGTATATATATATATACAGTGGGGTCAAAAAGTATTTAGTCAGCCACTGATTGTGCAGGTTCTCCTACTTAGAAAGATGAGAGAGGTCTGTAATTTTCATCATAGGTACACTTCAACTATGAGAGACAAAATGAGAAAAAAAAATCTAGGAAATCACATTGTAGGATTTTTAAAGAATTTATTTGTAAATTATGGTGGAAAATAAGTATTTGGTCAATAACAAAAGTTCAACTCAATACTTTGTAACATGACAGAGGTCAAACATTTCCTGTAAGTCTTCACCAGGTTTGCACACACTGTAGCTGGTATTTTGGCCCATTCCTCCATGCAGATCTCCTCTAGAGCAGTGATGTTTTGGGGCTGTCGCTGGGCAACACGGACTCCACAAATTTTCTACGGGGTTGAGGTCTGGAGACTGGCTAGGCCACTCCAGGACCTTGAAATGCTTTTTACAGAGCCACTCCTTCGTTGCCCGAGCGGTGTGTTTGGGATTATTGTCATGCTGGAAGACCCAGCCACGTTCCATCTTCAATGCTCTCACTGATGGAAGGAGGTTTTGGCTTAAAATCTCACGATACATGGCCCCGTTCATTCTTCCCTTAACACGGATCAGTCGTCCTGTCCCCTTTGCAGAAAAACAGCCCCAAAGCATAATGTTTCCACCCCCATGCTTCACAGTAGGTATGGTGTTCTTGGGTTTTTCTTCTTCCTCCAAACACGACGAGTTGAGTTTTTACCAAAAAGTTCCATTTTGGTTTCATCTGACCACATGATATTCTCCCAATCCTCTTCTGGATCATCCATATGCTCTCTGGTAAACTTCAGACGGGCCTGGACATGTACTGGCTTAAGCAGGGGGGCACGCCTGGCACTGCAGGATTTGAGTCCCTCTCGGCGTAGTGTGTTACTGATGGTAGCCTTTGTTACTTTGGTCCCAGCTCTCTGCAGGTCATTCATCAGGTCCCTCCGTGTAGTTCTGGGATTTTTGCTCACCGTTTTCATGATCATTTTGACCCCATGGGATGAGATCTTGACCCCAAGGGAGATTATCAATGGTCTTGTATGTCTTCCATTTTCTTACAATTGTTTCCACAGTTGATTTATTCACACCAACCTGCTTGCCTATTGTAGATTTACTCTTCCCAGCCTGGTGCAGGTCTACAATTTTCTTCCTGGTGTCCTTCGACAGCTCTTTGGTCTTGGCCATGGTTGAGTTTGGAGTCTGACTGTTTGAGGCTGTGGACAGGTGTCTTTTATACAGATAACGAGGTCAAACAGGTGCCATTAATACTGGTAATGAGTGGGGGACAGAAGAGCTTCTTAAAGAAGAAGTTACAGGTCTGTGAGAGCCAGAAATCTTGCTTGTTTGTTATTGACCAAATACTTATTTTCCACCATAATTTACGAATAAATTCTTTACAAATCCTACAATGTGATTTCCTGGATTTTTTTTTCTCATTTTGTCTCTCATAGTTGAAGTGCACCTATGATGAAAATTACAGACCTCTCTCATCTTTCTAAGTAGGAGAACTTGCACCATCAGTGGCTGACTAAATACTTGTTGACCCCACTGTATATATATATATATATATATATATATATATATATACAGTGTATCACAAAAGTGAGTACACCCCTCACATTTCTGCAAATATTTCATTATATCTTTTCATGGGACAACACTATAGACATGAAACTTGGATATAACTTAGAGTAGTCAGTATACAGCTTGTATAGCAGTGTAGATTTACTGTCTTCTGAAAATAACTCAACACACAGCCATTAATGTCTAAATAGCTAACAACGTACTGTAAGTGAGTACACCCCACAGTGAACATGTCCAAATTGTGCCCAAATGTGTCGTTGTCCCTCCCTGGTGTCATGTGTCAAGGTCCCAGGTGTAAATGGGGAGCAGGGCTGTTAAATTTGGTGTTTTGGGTACAATTCTCATACTCGCCACTGGATATTCAACATGGCACCTCATGGCAAAGAACTCTCTGAGGATGTGAGAAATAGAATTGTTGCTCTCCACAAAGATGGCCTGGGCTATAAGAAGATTGCTAACACCCTGAAACTGAGCTACAGCATGGTGGCCAAGGTCATACAGCGGTTTTCCAGGACAGGTTCCACTCGGAACAGGCTTCGCCAGGGTCGACCAAAGAAGTTGAGTCCACGTGTTCGGCGTCATATCCAGAGGTTGGCTTTAAAAAATAGACACATGAGTGCTGCCAGCATTGCTGCAGAGGTTGAAGACGTGGGAGGTCAGCCTGTCAGTGCTCAGACCATACGCCGCACACTGCATCAACTCGGTCTGCATGGTCGTCATCCCAGAAGGAAGCTGACGCACAAGAAAGCCAGCAAACAGTTTGCTGAAGACAAGCAGTCCAAGAACATGGATTACTGGAATAACTTAGAGTAGTCAGTGTACAACTTGTATAGCAGTGTAGATTTACTGTCTTCTGAAAATAACTCAACACACAGCCATTAATGTCTAAATAGCTGGCAACATAAGTGAGTACACCCCACAGTGAACATGTCCAAATTGTGCCCAAAGTGTCAATATTTTGTGTGACCACCATTATTATCCAGCACTGCCTTAACCCTCCTGGGCATGGAATTCACCAGAGCTGCACAGGTTGCTACTGGAATCCTCTTCCACTCCTCCATGATGACATCACGGAGCTGGTGGATGTTAGACACCTTGAACTCCTCCACCTTCCACTTGAGGATGCGCCACAGGTGCTCAATTGGGTTTAGTCCATCACCTTTACCTTCAGCTTCCTCAGCAAGGCAGTTGTCATCTTGGAGGTTGTGTTAGGGGTCGTTATCCTGTTGGAAAACTGCCATGAGGCCCAGTTTTCGAAGGGAGGGGATCATGCTCTGTTTCAGAATGTCACAGTACATGTTGGAATTCATGTTTCCCTCAATGAACTGCAGCTCCCCAGTGCCAGCAACACTCATGCAGCCCAAGACCATGATGCTACCACCACCATGCTTGACTGTAGGCAAGATACAGTTGTCTTGGTACTTCTCACCAGGGTGCCGCCACACATGCTGGACACCATCTGAGCCAAACAAGTTTATCTTGGTCTCGTCAGACCACAGGGCATTCCAGTAATCCATGTTCTTGGACTGCTTGTCTTCAGCAAACTGTTTGCGGGCTTTCTTGTGCGTCAGCTTCCTTCTGGGATGACGACCATGCAGACCGAGTTGATGCATTGTGCGGCGTATGGTCTGAGCACTGACAGGCTGACCTCCCACGTCTTCAACCTCTGCAGCAATGCTGGCAGCACTCATGAGTCTATTTTTTAAAGCCAACCTCTGGATATGACGCCGAACACGTGGACTCAACTTCTTTGGTCGACCCTGGCGAAGCCTGTTCCGAGTGGAACCTGTCCTGGAAAACCGCTGTATGACCTTGGCCACCATGCTGTAGCTCAGTTTCAGGGTGTTAGCAATCTTCTTATAGCCCAGGCCATCTTTGTGGAGAGCAACAATTCTATTTCTCACATCCTCAGAGAGTTCTTTGCCATGAGGTGCCATGTTGAATATCCAGTGGCCAGTATGAGAGAATTGTACCCAAAACACCAAATTTAACAGCCCTGCTCCCCATTTACACCTGGGACCTTGACACATGACACCAGGGAGGGACAACGACACATTTGGGCACAATTTGGACATGTTCACTGTGGGGTGTACTCACTTATGTTGCCAGCTATTTAGAGATTAATGGCTGTGTGTTGAGTTATTTTCAGAAGACAGTAAATCTACACTGCTATACAAGCTGTACACTGACTACTCTAAGTTATATCCAAGTTTCATGTCTATAGTGTTGTCCCATGAAAAGATATAATGAAATATTTGCAGAAATGTGAGGGGTGTACTCACTTTTGTGATACACTATATATATATATATATATATATATATATATATATATATATATAGATAGATAGATAGATAGATAGATAGATAGATAGATAGATAGATAGATAGATAGATAGATTCCTTAATAAGCAGATGAACTGGTAACAAGGAAGATCATTATGATTGAGTATGAAAGAAGTATCCACTAAAGGCTCAGTCTTTGCCAGAAAACATCTGTGGCTGAACACTTTGACTCAAACTTCATAAGAAAATCATAAAAATATGAGATTTTACTACCTTAATCTGGGAAAAGCTTTGTTAAGGGCAAGGTCACAAAGCCACAAACCACTGTTTAATGTGTGTGAATTTCGAGCCCTCAGATACCATTGCATGAGAAACCATTATGCTACTGTGATACATACAGCCACATGGGAAACCATAGTCATTTAACACAGTCTGCGAACCTATAATCCTGTAACACAAAGAAAAAGCCAAACATCAATAATACACAGAAATGCTGCCAGGTTCTCTGGGCCCGAGTGACAGTGGAAATGTGTTGTAGTCAGATAATTCCACCTTTCAGCTTCTATAAGGGAAAAACAAAAGTTGAGCTCTCTGTGCTGAACAAAAACAACCATCAATCTGTCATTGAACGAGGGTGCATCAGTGCCCACGGCATGCCTGATGTGCATATGTGTAAAGGTGGTATTGACATGAAGGCATATATTGGTGTTTTACAGAAAGATATGTTGCCATCAGGTCAATGTGTTTATCAGGGAGTTCATAGTTATTTTAGCAAAACAATGCCAGGTCTCATTTTGCATGTGCTACAACAGCAGGCATAGTTTGAACATGTATGATGCATAATGAAAAGGAAAATCAGACAACAGTGACAGCAGTGAAAGCAGAGTTGCTACCACTTTGTTTTCCGTGTTTCCTGTATAGAGTGTTACTGCTCCAGTAGTGCAGTCACCTGTCTTTTCTATTTCTAAGTTTCACTTCAGGTTTGGTTTTATATTTCTCAAGTTTCAACACTCTTATTTGTGCCTTTTTAGCTATAGTATTGTTCTGCCTGTTACATTGCAGGTGTGGGTTTACTCACATTATGGGTAAATTCACATCTTAAACCCTAAACTGACTGACACATGATTACACCAAGGTGAGCACCACGGTGGCCCAGTGGGAAGTGATGTCGCCTCATGGCAAGAAAGGCCTGGCTTTGATTTCCTGGCAGGGTGGCCTGGATCTTTTCTGTGTGAAGTTTGCATGTTCTCTCTGCATATGTGTACATTTCCTCCAGGTGCTCCAGTTTACTCCCACAAGTCCAAAGACATGCAGTCAGGTTAACTGGAGCTACTAAAAATCATTTACACAATAAATAGGTCCCACTGCAACCCTGACTAGGATAAAGCAGTGGAAAAAACAGAATGAATAATTAGTGAATAAATCAGTGAATGAATAATTACACTAAGATTCAATCAAACTAAGGTTCAAATCAGTGACAGCAGAGCAGTCTTGTACAACGCAAGAATTGGCAAAAACTTCACTTGCAAAGTTCCCAAACAATTAACAAGTGCAATTATAAAAATGTGATGCAATACAGTGGTAAATATGCATCTGCTTCAACTTATTTGAGTGTGTTGCAGGAATTAAATTCCAATTTTTTTGCAATTAAAACAATGAAAATCTTTACTTTGTTAAATAAAAACATTTAAAAGGATTAACAAATCACAGATTCTTGTTTTATTGCATTTTTCAAAATGTCCCAACCCTTCCAGACCCACAAAGTTGAATCAGTTCATCTGGACACAAGTTTGTTGTAGAGATACGTTTCGTCACTCATCCAAGTGACTTCTTCAGTCTGAGCTGGTAGTGAATACCCCAACCTTATATGCAGCAATTTGCATAACGACCGATCACTGCCTATTGCATAACAATGGAACCGGTGATCAGGTCCATATGCAAAACACAATGACCATTAATTACAATGGCCATGTGTGCCTTTCACACATGATTGGGGTATAGCTCCTATTACGGCGTTGTAAGATGGTAAGAGATGTACTCTCAGGCCCCCTCCCCGGTTCAGAGATGGTCGTTCCTAAGGACTGGGTCCCTCGACACAAACAGAGTAACATAGTGTATGCTGTTAGGTGCTGGAAGGATTGCCGGGAACTGTACATCGGGGAAACTAAACAGCCACTGGCGAAACAGATGGCCCAACATAGAAGATCAACCTCTTCTGGCCAGGACTTTGTGGTTTACACTCACCTGCAAGCCAGCGGCTACTCATTTAATGATGACGATGTGCAGATCCTTGACAAGGAGGAATGCTGGTTTGAATGGGGAGTCAAAGAGGCCATCTATGTGAAGAGGGAACGACCATCTCCGAACCGGGGAGGGGGCTTGAGAGTACATCTCTCACCATCATACAACGCCGTAATAGGAGCTATAGCCCAATCATGTGTGAAAGGCACACATGGCCATTGTAATTAATGGTCATTGGGATTTGCATATGGACCTGATCACCGGTTCCATTGTTATGCAATGGGCGGTTATCGTTCGTTATGCAAATAGGCTGCATATAAGGTTGGGGTATCCACCACCAGCTCAGACTGAAGAAGTCACTTGGATGAGTGACGAAACATATCTTTACAACAAACTTGTGTCCAGATGAACTTATTCAACTTTGTGGATTTGTGTACCAAGATTATTGAGCATGCATCAAGAGAACTTTTCCAGACATTTGGTTTGTACATGGATGTTAATACAATGTTTTGATAATACTCTCTAATTAGAAAGTGCTGAGGGAGACAGACATAAAAGAGGAAGGCTATACCACTCACTGTCTTTCATGATGAATAACTGGTTTGGCCCAGCTCTCTTGTCCATGGTGTGAATTAATAGCAAAGGGAATTATTGTGCTGGAGAAAATGGCAGCATCTCTGAAAAGCAATGTTGTCACTACTGCAGGGGCTTTACCATGCAATCAAAATGACATTTATGTGGCACTAGAAAGGAAGGTGTAATTGGTGTTGTCATCAAAACACTTCAGAGTTCATCGCCATTAAGAGCTCTTGCCTTCGCCTGCTTTAATTAAAACCACAAATTAGCAGGTCTAACAAGAAGCTCTCTCTACACATAGATTTCAGCTTTGGGCTTCGTTTTTTGCTTGGGTGGAAACAATGACCTCTTTTATTTCATTTTTTTCTTCATCCATCTCATGCTGTGTGGTGACATTTTGTAACATTTTATGTTACATTAGGCTGTATCAGAAACACCCATAATACACTCTATGGCTATGACAAATAGCTGCGTATAAAGCTGGCCAAGCATTTTTAAGTACCTGTAGTAATATCTAAAAACAAGTCTAGTCATATAAATAGTAATGGCCATAAAACACTGAAAAAAGCAATGGGAGAACAACACAAAACAAAACTGGCACAGAGTTCAGTAAGTATACATCAAATAAAGCCATTTATAAACCTGTCACTGCTGCTCCAGCTACACTATGTCCCGTATTCAGAGCTGTAGTTTTGGCCCCATTTCTTTAGAGATTTAAAAAAGGGTGCAAATGAAGCAGAAATAAACACTGCATTAGGCTGTGTTCACATGAATATTCTTAGTATCCATCTAGAAATGTACAGTGTATCACAAAAGTGAGTACACCCCTCACATTTCTGCAGATATTTAAGTATATCTTTTCATGGGACAACACTAACAAAATGACACTGTGACACAAGGAAAAGTAGTCTGTGTGCAGCTTATATAACAGTGTAAATTTATTCTTTCCTCAAAATAACTCAATATACAGCCATTAATGTCTAAACCACCGGCAACAAAAGTGAGTACACCCCTAAGAGACTACACCCCTAAATGTCCAAATTGAGCACTGCTTGTCATTTTCCCTCCAAAATGTCATGTGACTCGTTAGTGTTACTAGGTCTCAGGTGTGCATAGGGAGCAGGTGTGTTCAATTTAGTAGTACAGCTCTCACACTCTCTCATACTGGTCACTAAAAGTTCCAACATGGCACTCCATGGCAAAGAACTCTCTGAGGATCTTAAAAGACGAATTGTTGCGCTACATGAAGATGGCCAAGGCTACAAGAAGATTGCCAACACCCTGAAACTGAGCTGCAGCACAGTGGCCAAGATCATCCAGCGTTTTAAAAGAGCAGGGTCCACTCAGAACAGACCTCGCGTTGGTCGTCCAAAGAAGCTGAGTGCACGTGCTCAGCGTCACATCCAACTGCTGTCTTTGAAAGATAGGCGCAGGAGTGCTGTCAGCATTGCTGCAGAGATTGAAAAGGTGGGGGGTCAGCCTGTCAGTGCTCAGACCATACGCCGCACACTACATCAAATTGGTCTGCATGGCTGTCACCCCAGAAGGAAGCCTCTTCTGAAGTCTCTACACAAGAAAGCCCGCAAACAGTTTGCTGAAGACATGTCAACAAAGGACATGGATTACTGGAACCATGTCCTATGGTCTGATGAGACCAAGATTAATTTGTTTGGTTCAGATGGTCTCAAGCATGTGTGGCGGCAATCAGGTGAGGAGTACAAAGATAAGTGTGTCATGCCTACAGTCAAGCATGGTGGTGGGAATGCCATGGTCTGGGGCTGCATGAGTGCAGCAGGTGTTGGGGAGTTATATTTCATTGAGGGACACATGAACTCCAATATGTACTGTGAAATACTGAAGCAGAGCATGATCCCCTCCCTCTGGAAACTGGGTCGCAGGGCAGTGTTCCAGCATGATAATGACCCCAAACACACCTCTAAGACGACCACTGCTTTATTGAAGAGGTTGAGGGTAAAGGTGATGGACTGGCCAAGCATGTCTCCAGACCTAAACCCAATAGAGCATCTTTGGGGCATCCTCAAGCGGAAGGTGGAGGAGCGCAAAGTCTCGAATATCCGCCAGCTCCGTGATGTCGTCATGGAGGAGTGGAAAAGCATTCTAGTGGCAACCTGTGAAGCTCTGGTAAACTCCATGCCCAGGAGAGTTAAGGCAGTTCTGGGAAATAATGGTGGCCACACAAAATATTGACACTTCAGGAACTTTCACTAAGGGGTGTACTCACTTTTGTTGCCGGTGGTTTAGACATTAATGGCTGTATATTGAGTTATTTTGAGGGAAGAATAAATTTACACTGTTATATGAGCTGCACACAGACTACTTTTCATTGTGTCAAAGTGTCATTTTGTCAGTGTTGTCCCATGAAAAGATATACTTAAATATCTGCAGAAATGTGAGGGGTGTACTCACTTTTGTGATACACTGTATGTAATGTGTCAACATGGTCGGCAGGTAGTAGAGGCGCAGATTGACAGAAGTGCAGTTCTATTTAAACTGCATTTTAAAAGCACCTAATTATGCGTTACTCCTTCACTTGGGGAGCTTTTTATAAGTGTATTTGGAACTCAGCTCAGTGCTGAATCTACTGATTTCTTGACTACTTGTATGTGTTTCTGTGTATCAGTTATATTTGTCGTTTATTTGGCTGATATGCCAGGCTAAAGGTCAAATTTGATGACCTGCCAACTTTCTCCTGCTGGTTTCGGGGAACTCAGCCAGTGCATGATAGCACATTTCGGGTTTCCCCATGGGTGAAGGGCAGTATCACAAGTTTTTAGCTGCTGCTGGTTTACTGAGTTCTTCTGGCTTGTTTCTCTGGTTAACACTTGGTTTGCAACTCACCAGTGAATTGAGTAACTGGTAGAGGGGCTTCAGGGGTTGCTTCGACTTTGTTTTCCGTGTTTACTGGCTATTGTGTAGAGTGTTACTGCTCCAGTAGTGCAGTCACTTGTCTTTTCTACTTTTAAATTTCACTTTAGGTTAGGTCTTTCTCAAGTCTCAATACTCTTATGTCTATACTGGTAATGTTGTGCCTTTTTAGCTACAGTATTTTCTGCCTTGGTTACATTGCAGATGTGGGTTTACTCACATTATGGGTAAATTCTCATCTTAAATCATAAATTGACTGACACATGATTACACCAAGGTGAGCAGCACGGTGGCCCAATGGGGAGTGCTGTCGCCTCACAGCAAGAAAGGCTTCGATTACCTGGCAGGGCGGCCAGGGTCTTTTCTGTGTGGAGTTGCATGTTCTCTTTGCATATGTGTGGGTTTCCTCCAAGTGCTCCAGTTTACTCCCACAAGTCCAAACACATGCAGTCAGGTTAATTGGAGCTACTAAAAATTATTTACACAATAAATAGATCCCACTGCAACCCTGAACAGGATAAAGCATTGGAAATGATTGAAGACAGTGAATGAATGATCACACCAAGGTTCAACTCAACTGCACCTTCTATATAATGTAAACATACTTTGTGGATATATTTACTGACTTAAGCACATTTTCCAAGATAAAAATTGTATACATACTGAAAATTGTACAGATGTGTGCAGGACATATGTCATAGAAGTTTGGGTATTTTAGTACTGTGTACAACATTTTTAGACTTGGTCCCACCTGGGGATCGAACCCAGGATCTTCTTGCTGTGAGGCAACAGTGCTACCCACTGAGCCACCGTGCTGAAATGTATAATTACAAAAAAAAAAGAACATGAACTCACCCCTTACCTGAGGCAAATGTTCATTATATATCCCGTCTAACTAGCGGGTTAGTTTACTTCAGGCACACCCACTGCTAACAGGTGCAAATAATCTCCATAAGCCAACAGAATTTAATTATACTAATGCCCTTACTGACTTTTTAATTCTGCATAATTTGTATAGTCAATGCCTTAAACTGCTGTCTTTCTGTTACTGTAAAGGATAAATGTCTAGAAACATGATCAACCAGGAGTTAAATCAAATTACAGTTGTCAGCAACTGCACATAAGCCTGAGATCAACAGGTGCAATGCCAAGAGCCAGATGATATACTGCTTAGTACACCACTATTGGACTTTAAAAATCTGGTACATACCAGAAGAATACCCTAGTATGCAACATAAAGCAATTCCAATAATAATTTGGTAATTTTACATCATACTGTCACGCGGGGCTAAGGACCGAGACAAGAGGGGCGGACACACACGCAGAGATGATTTACCAAAAATTAGATTTATTTATAAACAAAAAGCTAACAAAACATGACCTAGAAACATGACTTAGCATGACTTAACAAAACCTAGAAACATGACTTAACAAGACCTAGAAACATGACTTAGCATGACTTAACAAGACCTAGAAACATGACTTAACAAAACCTAGAAACATGGCTTAGCATGACTCAACAAGACCTAGAAACATGACTTAACAAGACCTAGAAACATGACTTAACAAAACCTAGAAACATGACTTAGCATGACTTAACAAGACCTAGAAACATGACTTAACAAAACCTAGAAACATGACTTAACAAGACCTAGAAACATGGGTTAGCATTACTTAACAAGACCTAGAAACATGACTTAGCATGACTTAACAAGACCTAGAAACATGACTTGGCATGACTTAACAAGACCTAGAAACATGGCTTAACAAGACCTAGAAACATGGCTTAGCATGACTCAACAAGACCTAGAAACATGACTTAACAAGTCCTAGAAACATGACTTAACAAAACCTAGAAACATGACTTAGCATGACTTAACAAGACCTAGAAACATGACTTAACAAAACCTAGAAACATGACTTAACAAGACCTAGAAACATGACTTAACAAGACCTAGAAACATGACTTAGCATGACTTAACAAGACCTAGAAACATGACTTGGCATGACTTAACAAGACCTAGAAACATGACTTAGCATGACTTAACAAGACCTAGAAACATGACTTGGCATGACTTAACAAGACCTAGAAACATGACTTGGCATGACTTAACAAGACCTAGAAACATGACTTAGCATGACCTAACAAGACCTAGAAACATGACTTAACAAGACCTAGAAACATGGCTTAACAAGACCTAGAAACATGACTTAGCATGACCTAACAAGACCTAGAAACATGACTTAACAAGACCTAGAAACATGACTTAGCATGACCTAACAAGACCTAGAAACATGACTTAACAAGACCTAGAAACATGACTTAACAAGACCTAGAAACATGTCTTTAAACTGACAAGAGAGACCAGAGACCTGAGCCACACAGAGCCAAACCAAAATAGTAGTCCAATAGCTCCCAAAGTCTGTGGAGAAGCTGCCTCCTTAAATGTCCCAGGCTTCTCCTCCCAGACGAGGTGCAGCTGCCAGCAAGGACCAATCCTGAGGCTTGAGGCTCAGAGCTCTCTCTGACTGAGCTCACGCAAATGTAATGGGAAAGAGGTTATGTCGGAACTGAGAAAATTGTAACATGGTGGCAGCTGTGTGTAAGCTGTCAATCTCTTTTAACTGACAGTCGCCTGCGCCTAATTAATGTTAAATCACTTCAGGTGGAAGGTTTCTTATATCTCACTGTATCTCTCTTTTTTGCCAGCTCCTTTGTTGGCACACTTGCATCTTCTGAGGCCGTTTTGCTAGATCACTTATTTTGGTCTGGTCCTCCACTAATGAGGTTTGTCAGCATTCTGTTCATCCCTGGGAAGTCGCCCTGGTGTCACGCCTTGTTGGGCTTCACAGGGGACACAACCTGGGAGAGCGGATTGCCTCAGAGTATGTTTGATGTCCCTTGATGTGAATTGGCGTTGTGGGGGTTTGGCTGATGTATTGCCAGAACTGGTCGATTTAGACAGTTCCCTGTCTTTTTTTTTTCAAGAGCTGGTCTTGTAAAGGAAGGCTGAAGTAGCCTGTCATATTGTGACATCAAGTTCTTATTTCTGCACTCTTCTCTATTTACAATTCTGTTGTGTATCACAGATGTTTTGTGCCTTTCATTTGACATTTTATCTTTTTTTATCCATTTTGCCACATATCTACCTAGATTATAGATTTGCCAATTTGGCTATATTTCTTTTCTTGCAGATGTGTGGTGATCCGCCTCTGCAAGACCTGTTACCAAAGTAATAATTTTGTCTACTAGTTCCAGAAAAATGAAGGTTCTTAACGCAGCAAGTGGGGGACCAATACCATGTTAATGCTACTGTTGGCCATGTGGGGTATCCACAGCTTTAATATATTGTTCTTTACAAAAGACTTGGCTTATTTCCTTCCTAGTTAACCTGCTATAAACTCTCTAGCTCAATAAAAGTGCTGAAAGACTGTTGCATTTAACCAGACTGATGCAAGGTTTCCAATGTGGCACTTAACTGAGGCACATTCTCTGGGGAGTGTGTCAGTGTGGAGGTTATTGAGACTGCGAATCAGGATCCCATTACCCTACTCCCTTTGTCACCGTAGTCCTTTTTATTAGCACTATAATGTCACACAGACATTACTTCAGCCAATCAGGTCCAATTGAGAAAAAAGAAGTGTGAAACTGAAAAAAAAATGCCATTTATTTTCCACTGAAGACTGTGACCAACATCCACACTCACTTCATCAAATACACTTACTCAGCAGCATGGTATGATTTACATGCTGCTGGTGTGCTGAGTGGCAGCGCAGATTAGATGCCGGACAGGTCCCACAAACCACAAGGGGCCAACAATAGAGCTTTTCAGTAATCCCACACCTAAACAGAAGAAATACTGTATATATAAACAGTTGCAGATGTACAAGGCAGTGTTAAACAACTGTTTGTTATAAAACATTGAACATGAGTAAGTCAAGCCTGTTTTTTGTGTGTATTAGAATAGGTCAGTTGTAGCCTAGTGGTTAAGGTACTGGACTAGTAATCCAAAGGTTGCTGGTTCAAGCCCCACCACTGCCAGGTTGCCACTGTTGGGCCCTTGAGCAAGGCCCTTAACCCTCAATTGCTTAGACTATATACTGTACTGTAAGTTGCTTTGGATGAAAGCGTCTGCTAAATGCCGAAAATGTAAATGTAGGTGAATATTCCTTCCAATTATTGGAAAAGTGCTTTGTATTGAGTTTTGTATTAAGTGATTTAAAAAAAATGACCCCAGCTGGCATGTGCCATTATTTTAGTAGGTCACTTGTCATCTTGAGATTATTGAGTGATATTTGTCTTAAGTTTGCAGTCAACCCGCTCAGTGGAGAGTCACTTTCGCTCTCTCTATCACTTTGCACTTGATGTTTGCTGCAAGTTAAGGTAGATGTATAAAATGTTTGTTTTTCACTCTTTTGGCATGATTAATGATTATATTTTGTTCCAGTTACTTGTGAGATACTATTATCATTGTTTTTGCCATGTAGCTGATTCTATTGCATCATTTAATTAAGATACTGGTCATAACTATATACATATACCAAATATAGTTTTGACATTTTTGTTGTTTCTATTGGGCAACAATGAATTATATATCCCAAACCAGCACAGTGTCTGGCCTAAAATGATGTTTTCTGGGAATTTAAGTTGCTTGCCCAGGTCCACCCTCAGTTGCCAGTCATGTGCTGTGCCTAGGAGGCCTGCTCGAGTTCTCAGCTCGGGTTTGGGATGTTCACCAGCTCCTACAAATGTGACATCACTCTGTGATGGTCTATGGCACTTGGCCTGGTCGATGGTGCTGCAGATGTTCTCAGCTATTACCTTCAGCACCTGGTCATGTCGCTATCAGAAACGCCCTTCCTCAAGTGCTTTAGGACAGCTGCTCAGGATGTGCTCCAGTGTCCCCACCATCTGGCTCTCATGCAGCTCCTCGACTCCAGCCTTCATGTCTTGCTGGACCAGATCCCGCCTCTCCTTGCCCCTGACTTCGTTGTAGTGGGTTGTTGGAATGCTGCCTAGCCCGCCACTGATCCCACCAATACTTTGTGGCACAGCCGGGATTCTGCCTGTTCCACTGCCTCCTGGGCTCTCCACTTCCTTCCGGTTCTAACCTTGATACCCTCTTAAGAGACTTTTGGATCACTGGACTTCCTATATTCCTATGGACTTCCTATTCCTATACTGCAGGACCTCCCTTGCCCAGGCTACCATGAACTCCTCACCAAGGCTGTTAAACGGGAGTTTCAGCTTGTACTTGTTCTCGTACAGGGCTATGCTGCTCAGGCTCCTTGGTAGCCCCAACCACTTGCGGAGGTAACGGCTGATCTTCCTCTCCAACCCCTCAACTGTGGACAACAAGAATTCATACTAGAGATGCATGAGTACCGATACTAGTATCGGGTATTAGCCCGATACCGCGCTCATTAACTCGTACTCGTACTTGCAAACGAGGCTCCGATACTAAACATCCGATACCTTGTGCCTAGTGCACGTTGCTGCGTTAACGCAGGGATTTTTAACCTGTGGGGCGCAAGTGCCTGACCGGGGGGCGTGACATTGCGAGATTTTTTTACTTCTAAAACTAAAGCAATTCATTTTTCACCCATGGGAGACAGATTGAATTATTCTCACTGACCACGCTCACACACACGTTTAATGTTATTTAGTTCCGTTTGAAAAAAAAAAAAACCTTCAAAATAGAGCCAACAGCGAAGATAACCGGTTACAAAAGCAGCGACCGCTGTTATAGGACGTGTTTGTGTTCAATACTCTGTTCACAGTGTCGATACAAGTGATTCAGGAGTCGACTCATTTTAAGCTTCTTTTCTCAGTCATCTCTCCGTGTTTACTGTTATAATGAATGATGCGGTTGTAAATAAACACCAACTACTACAGAACATTTTGTGTGACTCGCTTACATTATAAAGCTCAGGTTTAATTATACTGGTTATTACCACAGAGCGGGAGCCGACTCAGAGTCGTTTACGATTTACCGAGGTGAACCACGAATGTATGTGCTGATAGAATCGGCTCAGATGGGATCGGACTGTATTATCTTTTTAAAGTAAATATTTCAATCAGCAGAATCGCATCGCATGTATGATGTGCACAACGTTAATTATCTGCGTTTATTAATGAACGTTAACGTTAGCTTGTCAGAAGCTTTCTCAATGATGTCTGTGAGGTGTTTTTTTTTTTTTTTTTTTTACAATTAGTGATGGCAACCCAAGCAACTGTTCCACTGCACTATTTTACACTAAAAACTACACTATTCCATAATGCTCCAGATTGCATCATTCTAAATAGGTATCGGTATCGGCAAGTACTAAAATACATGTACTTGTACTCGTACTCGGTTGGGAAAAAATGGTATTGATGCATCCCTAATTCATACAGCAGCAATGGCCACAGGACCCTGGGCAGGATACCATGCTGGTATATCGAGGCTTTGAATTTGCCTAGTAGTCCCGACTTGTCCACTGCTGTCAGCCATCTCTCCAGTTCTTGGGTTGTTGGGGGACCTTGGGCTTGTTGCTGATAACAGTCTGGATGGTCCTTTTCGTCTTTGGTCCGGAGCACACAGCGTCCATTTTTTTTCTAAAAAGACCTGGAATGCTGATTCATCTGACCACTTTTCCACTGTGTAATGGTCCATCCTAGATGCCTCCGAGCCCTGAGAAGTTGACGCCGCTTCTGGACATGGTTAACATAAGGCTTCTTTTTTGCACAGTAAAGTTTTAAGTGGCATTTGTGCATGTAACTCTGTATTGTAGTGCTTGACAAAGGTTTGCCAAAGTAATCCCTTGCCCATGTGGTTATATTAGCTATTGTTGAGTGGCGGCTCTTGATGCAGTGCCGTCTGAGTGATTGAAGATCACAGGCGTTCAATTTAAGCTTGCACCCTTGGCCTTTACACACTGAAATTCCTCCCAGTTCCTTGAATGTTTTAATGATATCATGCACTGTATCCCTTTTAATCTTTCTTTGAGATTGAAAGGGATACCAAAGACTCAGCCTTTCCTGGATGCTGCTTTTGTACCAAACCATGATAATAATCACCTATTGACATCACCTGTTTAGAATCACATCAGTATTTAGTTTTTTCACCTCATTACTAGCCCTAAATTGCCCTCGTCCCAACTTTTTTTGGAATGTGTTGCAGGCCTGAAATGCAGGAATGGTTGTTTATTAATAAATGAAATGAAGTTGAGCAGACAAAACATGAAATATCTCAGGTTCACCCTGTCCGCAATCAAATAAAAGTCAAAGTAAATGTAAGGAACACTGCATTTTTATTTTATTTGCATTTTCCATACTGTCCCAACTTTTTCTGATTTGGGGTTGTACATTTCATTTAGCTATAGTTAGTTGAGAAGCAAGTCTGCTGTCAAAGCCTATCTTCATTCCTTTCAGTTTTCACCTTTCATGTATTTTACATGGAAATAAAATGAAACACTTCACTGAGTAAATTCTGTGATAAAATGTCATCTGTGTCCATAGAGACTAAATGTGTTGTCACAGTATGTACAGATTTAATATTTTTACACATAATCTATTTTCTCTGTCTTCTTTTTTCTTTTCCTCTTTCACACTTCATTCCCTTCCTCCGGCTCTTCTTACTTCTCTGGTTTTGTAATGTCTGATTTGAGAGTGCAGTAAAATATCCCTGCTGCTGAGTGAAATAAGCATTAGGGAGATAGAGGAATGATGAAAAGTGCAGGCATGCAATCCAGTTTGAAAGCCAGTGATTAATTTTTAAAGCGAGGGGCAAGAAAGGGGCAAGATGCCTGACATCTACAGTCATCAGTTCAAACTGGCCATGTAAAACTGTCAGATAAGGCAGATAAAAAAACAGGACAGAAAGAGAAGCAGAGATGGATGGGATGGATTTGTGCACCGGGGCACAGTCATGCTTGTGTATTGAAAGAGAAAAGTTCAGTAGTGCCTAAATGATACCATAACATTTAGTACTAGTTCAGAGCCTCTCTCACTGTGGACAGATTTCCCTGAGTGACTCTTATCACATCACATATACTTTCTTTGACCTTCATGTGAGCAAGCAAATGTTCATTTATCTTCTCTGGAACAATGAGTGGTTTAGGCTATGTAGTGTAACACTACAAAATCGATTACACGCCTCTATCAACAACAGCATTTTTGTTTTTTTTACATGGAGGAGAAGTGTTCAGATTGGAATGTCAGGGAGCTAGTTCATCTTGTCTGATGTTTCAGCTGAACATTACACACTTGACTACTTTCTCCATAAAGCGTAAATTATACTTGCGGTGATGCGCTGCCTTCTTTTGTGTGCTTTTATATGTCACACACACACACACACACACACACACACAATATGCAGACAGTATGAACCCAATTTATTACATGTTTTGTCTAGTCAACTTCATTTTATTTGTTAATATACATCTATTCCAGCATTTCATTTTTTATTTATTTGTATTTAATTTTATTTATTTGCATTAATACTGCCATCACATAAGTGTAAATTACCTTTGACAAGGGCACTGACACAGCCCCATACCATGGCAGAACCTGGCTTTTGGACTTGTTGCTAATGAATCCCGATGGTCCTTTTTGTCTTTGGTCCAGAGCACACAAAGTCTTCCAAAAAAGGTCTGGAATATTGATTCACAATACACGTTTCCACTGTGTGATAACAGTCCCAGATGCCTTAGAGCCCAGTGAACTCAACACCACTTCTGAACATGATAAACATAAAGTTTCTTTTTTTACAGTAAAGTTTTAAGTGGCATTTCATAGTGCTTGACAAAGGTTTGCCAAAGTAATCCCTTGCCATGTGGTTCTATCAACTGTTGATGAATGATGGTTCTTGATGTAGTGCCATCTAAGAGATCGGAGATTATAGATATTATGCAATAAAGTTCCTCCAAATTCCTTAAACTGTTTATTGATATTATGCACTGTATTGGGAGAAATATGCAAATCCTTTCCAGTCTTTCTTTGAGGAACATTTTAATAGTTTTCACACAAATTTGACAAACCAGCTTTGCTCCTCACTTTTTGACATCAGCTATTTAAAATCACATCATTATTTAGTTTTAATTATTTGCAGGCCCAAAATGCAGTAATGGATCTATATTAACGAATGAAAGTAGAAATATTACTACTTTATGAACTACACTGATCAGCCATAACATTAAAACCACCTTCTACAGTTTCTACACTCACTGTCCATTTTATCAGCTCCACTTACAATATAGAAGCACTTTGTAGTTCTACAATTACTGACTGTAGTCCATCTGTTTCTCTACATACTTTTTTAGCCTGCTTTCACTCTGTTCTTCAATGGTCAGGACCACCACAGAGCAGGTATTTTTTTAGGTGGTGGATGTTTCTCAGCACTGCAGTGACAGTGACATGGTGGTGGTGTGTTAGTGTGTGTTGTGCTGGTAAGTGGATAAGAAACAGCAGCGCTGCTGGAGTTTTTAAATACTGTGTCCACTCCCTGTCCACTCTGTTAGACACTCCCAACCAAGTTGGTCCATGTTGTAGATGTAAAGTCAGAGAGGATCGCTCATCTATTGCTGCTGTTTGAGTTGGTCATCTTCTAGACCTTTATCAGTGGTCACAGGACGCTGCTCACAGGGCGCTGTTGGCTGTATATTTTTGGTTGGTGGACTATTCTCAGTCCAGCAGTGACAGTGAGGTGTTTGAAAACTCCATCAGTGCTGCTGTGTCTTATCCACTCATACCAGCACAGCACACACTAACACACCACCACCATGTCAGTGTCACTGCAGTACTGAGAATGATCCACCACCCAAATAATACCTACTCTGTGGTGGTCCTGGGAGAGCCCTGACCATTGAAGAGCAGCAAGAAAGGGGGCAAACAAAGCATGCAGAGAAACAGATGGACTACAGTCAGTAATTGTAGAACTACAAAGTGCTTCTATATGGTAAGTGGAGCTGATAGATGAACAGTGAGTGTAGAAACAAGGAGGAGGTTTTAATGTTATGACTGATCAGTGTATATTACTACTTTAACTCTGCTATTTTCCCAGACACCTTTCTACTCACTTCATGCAAAAGCAACTTACAGATGTTGTGTCCCAAACCACATTATACACAAATTGGTGCATTTTAAGGTTGGTTGGTATAGTAACTTACAAAAAAATTGTTTGGAATACCATCAGAAGTGTCAGGGAATCATTGAGTATGCTGAATGTAAAAGAAGAACTGAAGTAGAATAGGTAGAATAGCTCTCTTTATTGCTACTGTGACATATTTAATACACACACCTTCTGTCACTTACACAATAATAAAAGTAGTAAAACAAATATATACATTTTTAAGTAGCCAGTGCATGTTCTGCATGTTTTGGAGGGAATGTTTAACAGAGGAAACCTCAATAAATACAAGTGTATTTTTAAAAATCATAATTCTGTTCTCTGTTCTACTACTCAGCAGTTTAACAGCCCACACTGGTGGGATTTCAAAGAAGGGTTCGGAGAGAAAAGCTATAGGTACACCGTCTAGGTCTGATGGCATTGACAAGTAAGCTAAAACGTCTCTTGAAGATTGACAGAAGGGTACGCGACACTGCATTAACCCAGGCAGCAATGTCAATTATAGTTGGAAGATTGTGTTTGTGCATATGTGCATGTCAGAAAGAGAAAATCAGACAGAGAGTGAACATACTCCATCTGAGTGAACCTCATTAACATCAAGGTCAGACCACCAAGCTGTTACGAAAGGGGGCGAATGAAATATAAAAAAAGTTTAAAATTGCAAAAGAGTGAATCGGACAGTGAGGGGTAACAGACTCACACACTCAAGTGATTATAATAGCATTGGTATGTACAAGATATACAGAGCAGGTAGCAGCTGCTGCTTTAAATAAATGTGCAATTCAGTTTATGCAAAATAGATTGTGAAAACAATTTCTCATCACTTACTGAACACCAACTGATGCCCTGTCACCTTTGAGCAGCAGTAAATGAGTGCCAGGGCACAAATTGTTAGACAAAAAGGTTTTATAATTACAGTGTAAATACAATGTAAGGTTTTGCCAGTATTCAAATGAAACAATAAAATGCAATACCTAGAGCATTACTAAATTTCACACTGAAATGAGGCATGAAAGGCAAGTAAAAATGTATTCACCTTTTATAAATTTTATAAATTTTTGTATATATATATATGAAATAATTTTTATCTAATATTTACATATTTCTAAAATTATCAAAAAGGATCAGGGTGGATCTCCCATTCCAACACCAAAACCCTGACCCACAGCATATAAAAAATGTCTCATTGAAGCATCATTCATTCAGTAAGAAGGTAGTAGGTCAAAGACTCTCAAAGGCTTTTTTGAATAAATGAGTAAATAACTCACAACTTACAACTACAGTGCAGTATAAAACTTATGCAGCATCTTGAAGAATCTGGCAAATCAATGCCACAAAGACTAAAGGTGAAACATTCTTCAGGACTGGTTTTTGATAAGACTTTGGAACAGTGGAGACTATGGAGAGTCATAACTATTATCTAGTGGTCTGATAAACATACCAGGTACAGCTACAGCAGTCTTATATGTATTGTTTAAAACACACTGACCTTGTCACTTATCAATGCCCATGTTGATAAATGGAATTCTTTCAAATAAATACATAAATAGATAAATGCTAAGGCAACAATGGGGGAATGGTCTTCATATCACTGCCCATTAAAGTGATGGATCTTTTATTTAGGAGTCCACCAACTTTTGGTCTTTTGTGCATTTTAATCACAACTGTATGTGACAATTATCATTATTGTTTTAATGGACAAGTCTCCTGTATATCAAAGTATATCAAAAGTCTGTAAAAAAAAAACAGGCTAAAATACTGTATAAACTACATCTGTATTTAATGTGGTTTAAGCCAGGATGGGAAGTCAATAATAAACTCTGAATAAAACAAAATAAAAGTGTAGAGAGCAATGTAATTTATTTTTATTTCATTTATTTTAAACAAGTTTATTACTGGCTTTGTGTGTGTGTGTTTTTTTAATGGGACTGTGATTGTTATGTTTATTCACCAGCCATGGGTCAGTAGTCAGCTGTAATCTTTTCTCTCTTTCAAGGACAATTTGGAAAGATATCATGAATAAAAATGGTCCTAATAATACAGAATTCAGAGCAACCATGAATACTATTACAGCCAGATCTGGAGTGGTTAATGTCAAAGCAATAGGGTGGTACTGGGCTTTTGAGCTGCCAGCTTGACTTTGTTTGCTCAGTTGTGTGCCCTCAATTAAACTGCTCTTCTATGAAAACAAAAATCAATCCAGCAATGAAATAAATAAAACAATCTAAATATCCCACAACATAAAGGTGGGTCACACCTTCCACTGAAGTGCCAGGTGTAGCACAGCACCTGCAAGAACTGAAATATGCAAGATGCCCAACCAAGGTAGAACAAAACTGTGGCCAAAAAGCCACAAACAAAAAGGCACTAGGAAAGTAAAGATGTGGCCAGAATAACAGCAACAAACTAAATAAATAAAAAAAAAGAAACAAAACATTTGCAGCCCACAGCAGCTGCAAATGAATACATTTGACTTGATATTGCATTGAGAATTAAGTTAATAAACACTGAAGGGCATGAGAAGAAAGTGGATTTAAAAACAGCATTTTATCCAAAGGACAGTGCAAGCATTTAAATGTGTAGTTATAACTTCAAATCAAACAATACTACTGGTAGAATGTGAGACTTTGGTGGACTGGAATCAGTGGAACAGTGATGCAGCTAGTAGAGTGAGATCCACACAGCAACATGGGACTTGAGGACATATGAATGCACAACCCTGATCAGAACAAAAAGGATGGAAAAAATAAATAATATAAACACAGTCAAAATGAATATAGCACAAATTTAGAGGATATTAATTTAATGTAAAAAATACAGTTTGAGGATGGCAAATTTTTAAAGTCTTCCCTTGACCTAGATAAGAAATTCCCAGCAAGAGACAGAGAGAGAAAACGAGAGAGAGAGAGATAGAGAGAGAGAGAGAGAGAGAGAGAGAGAGAGAGAGAGAGAGAGAGAGAGGAATAAAAAAGTAAAGTAAAAAAAAAAAAAAATTATTTTCTCTAAACTGGGTTCATGGGAATCGTAAACCTCTGCCTTGGCCCTATACCTAAAGACATGGTGCTTTCCTTTTAGTGTAAGAGGGTCAATTTAGGCTGCAAGAATTAAAAATGAACCCAATTTGCAGGATGCTTAACTAGAGTACAGTAAAACTCAATACTGTGGGTAGAGTACAGGGCAAAGCAAACAAAGCAAAACAAACAGGGTAATAGAAAAAAAACAAATTGCTACTCAAGAACAGTTTTTTTGTGTGCTTGTGATAGACATAAAAACACAATTTTCAGAAAGTTAAGAACTTTAGAATAATAGAAAATGCAGTAAAACAAAGAATTTGTGATTTGTTAATTCTCTTAAGTCTGTTAACAGAAATAATGTAGAAATAATGGATTTCCAGTGTTTTCAAAGATCAACTTCATTGTTATTTGTAAATTTAAACAAATTTAAAAATTTAGTGCCTGCAACACACTCAAAAATGTTATAATTAGTAAAAGGTTACAGTGTAAAAAATTCCATAATCAGCTGGTGAATTAGTAACAGGTGAGGGAATCATGATTAGATCTAAAAGGAGGTTCCATTAAAGTCTAAGTCTGTACAAGTGATAATTGGTCATGGCTTAAGAATTGCCAGATTGCACCTTTCAAAAACTAAAATCTGTACATTTACAAAAAATATGTAAGAAAAAATAATGTTTAAATTTAATCTCAAATGATTATAGTGTCTAACACAATAATAATTACATCATATGGAATTTTTTAAGGAATATTTTATTTCTGGTGCACTGTAAATGTTTATTGTAATATTAATGCTTTATAGGGATTGTATCTGTTCATACAACACATTTCTTATCAACACATGAATGAAGAGGTAAAAAAAGCTTTAAATTAGGTTTGCCTTTAAATACATGTCACTCTAGGGTTGCCACTCGAAATGCCAAATGGAATTCATCATACAGTTTCCATCTAAACAATATTTGATGACTCGAGACACTGTTATTTTCTCTTTTATTTGATCAGAATGAAGTTCCCAGTAGGCAGTGAGGTCCAGATAATAGGGGAAGCTTCAGAACAGAAAAGTGAAAATGTCACAGGTTGAACTTTAGGTTTAAACACAATTCATTACTTTGCCAATCCTAATAAAAACTGATAAAATGCCAGCCTAAGGAGAACTCAAACCAATTTCTTTGCAGTATTCCAACAAAGAAAAGAAGGAAAATGACATTTATTTATAGTCTTCAATGAAAACTTAACATTTAACATATAGTTATTTCTGAAGAGTTTCTTAAAATGTATTTTTAATGCTGTAAATATGCTAATAGCACATGCATTAAATAATACTAATAGCAAAAATAAATAAATAAAAATGATTAATTAATTTATTAATTAGTTATTTGCAGTGACCTTTTTTAGACTATATAACATATTTTATATTTATCCAATCACCAATCGTGTTTATTGTTTGTGTAACTGGCTGGCTAAATCTGTCTGGATGAGTTATAACTGCATATTGTCCGCATACATATAAAAGTTATTAATAATTTATGTATAACATATCCCAAAGGTTGTATATGAAGAGTAAACAATTAATACAAACACAAAATCTTGGAGGATGACATATTGCATTTTAGGCATCACTGGCTCTAATAAATTGGTTTTGCTTTTTAGGCTACATTGGCGCTGACAGTTTGGTAACATTCTGTCAAGCAAGATGTATATTATACAAGAACTTGTGTCTAACCTGACCTGTTTTAAGCCTATGAAACAGAAATGTTATGGTCAGTAGTGTCAATGGCTTTATTCAGTTTTAACAGTTCTAAACCAGAAAAAAACAGATTTTGAAAAAGCAGTACATCATTTATCATTTAGCTAGCACTGCCTCAGTTTTCAGAAATACATCATACAGCTTTGTTTTCAGGAAGACTGAAATACATCACACTTGTCATTTGTACTTCCAAACAACAGAAGTGTAGAGCATTATTAACCAAAAGGATGTCAAGTCAATTTTATTTGTATAACGCTTTTTACAGTTTACATTGTCTCAAAGCAACTTTACAGACTCCAGGGCCAACAGACCAAAAAGCCCTATTAAGCAAGGGCAACATTGTCAAGGAAAAACTCCCTTAAAAATACAGGAAACCTTGAGAGTAACCAGACTCAGCAGAGACCCTCATCCTCCTTGGGTGGTAGAAAGAATGGATTTATGGGATGAAATGCTTTCTATAATGAAATTTGGCAATACCTTAAGCAACAGGCAACATGCTGCACTCTGTGCTGATATGCTTGCTGTTGAATTACTAATACTTCTATTTTACGAGCCCAAATCTACATAACAATTATCACCATAATAATAATAATATGAATGTGTGAAATATGTGTAATATGCTTAGTGGTATCGATTAAAAACATTGCATGGCACCACTGAAGTACATGTAAGTACATTAGAAATCATTTTTGGGAGTCTAAGACACTGATTTCGAAAAAATAAATACAGTGTATACAGTTCTTGATTGTGTATTTAGTTATTAGGCACATTGTGGATGATGTACTAAAGGTTATTAGACAAAAGGTGAAGAAAATATAAAATAGGGTTTTTGTATATATGTTAACTGTTTTTTAGAGCTTGAAGATGGCAACTCATATATAGCATGTAAAAAACATAATAATAAAATAATCATCCACAAAATCAGTTTCTTGTCTCAAACAATGTACACTGGCAACCAGTCAAAGTTGGGCTGATGGTAGTTAATAGTAAGACATATGTTGAGTGTAGCAGATACGAGCTGCAGAAAATTATGACTGACTTGAGTATTGGCCAAATTGTTAGTGCAGCCACAACTGGGCCCTTAAGCAAGACACTTATCATTATTGGCTCCAGGGGTGTTGTACAATGTCTGAACCTGCGCTCTGACCGGCGCTCTATGCGGAATACCTCAGAAATAGCAAGCAGTGATCACAGGGAGTCATGGGAAGTGTCTTACATTATACTTATTTTAATGCAGATAGTATGAATCCAAGATATTTCATGTTTTGTCTTATCAACTTCATTTCATTTAATATACCTCCATTTCTGTTTATCAGGCCTGCAACACATTTTAAAAAGAGTTTGGACAGTAAAGCATTTAACACTTTGTAATGTTGCCATTCCTTCCCACAACACCTAAAAGACGTTTTGACTAGAGAATGCCAAGCGATTTGGTGTTTAAGGTGTTATTTTGTCCCATTCTTTCTGCAAACACATCTAACCATTTCAGGCTAACACAAAGAAAATATTTATTTTATTGATACAAAGCACTAAACAGATTTAGTGGGAAATGTTTTGGGTTCAAGGTCAAAGTTAATTTCTGAGGTTGTTTCTCTTACCCATTTTCCACCAATGCAGCACGGCGCCCGTTCCGGTTCGCAAACTTGATTTTGAACCGGTTCTGTATGTTTTCACCAAAAACAAAAAAGGTTCCAGACAGCGAACTAGCGTTCCAATCTGGCACCACAGAATACTTGATTTTTCAGTGCGAACCGTGACGTCATCTCTGGGCGTGTCAAAGTGTAGAGGTTTGGGTGCTTTAACGTAGAAGTTGTAAAACCGCTGTGCTGTTCTCTCGTATGGAGCTTAAAGCTGCACTTCCATCTTTTAAAGTTCACCTGATTAAATTTTGAGGCAGTTTGCTGCTGATATTTTCAAAGCGCCTTGAAAGAGACGAGTCATGTGATGTGACGAGGTAAAAGTGACCCAGACAGTACAAACAAAGCTTAACGTTAAAAATAAAGCTTAACGTTCTAAACACAGATATATGTATTGTATTCTAGAGTGGGTTTGATGGTTATTTCGCACAAATGGATGTTCGTGTCATGGAACTCAAGCCGAGCGCTAAGCAAATTGGCTATTTGCGCCGAGGGTCGCGGTGAGAGCGAACCGCAAAAAGCTTCTTACTTGAATGCACTAAACAGAGCAACAATGGTGACAAACACGTCTACGTCTTCTTATTATGCTTTTTGCATAAAAGCGAACATCTGTAACAACAGCACAAATGCTCGTAGGTAATCTACACGCTCCGCCATCATGTTACTACTCTTTACTTTCTTTATGTAACGCCCACCGTTGATGACGCAGGCTTGGGTCTCAAAAACTGGTGGAAACGCGCGTCAGTTCTCTATAAAACACCAAGGTTCGAAGAAAACAGAACAGCAAGAACCAGGGTTCTTTTGTGGAAAAGCACTATCTGAGTAACTACTGTGCATTAAGTAGGGCTGACTATACTGTTTACATTTATCTTTTAATACTTAGCTTGCTCTTTATTTCAGTGTCTTTTTTTTTTGTGATAAAGATAAAATCTGATCTTTGTCTGGTCACTCTGAGTACATCCATTTTTGTGTGATGCAGACTCAAAACTTGCTAACAAATAAAAACAAATAAACACAATGTAATCCTATAGGCAACATGTTTATCACTGTTTTGCCATGTTATTCTGTGTTGTTAAGCCATGTGACCATCACTTTATATATTTTCATTGATGAAATTTGCATAGTAATCCACATGTTAACAACATAGAAGATCAACCTCTTCTGGCTAGGACTCCGCGGTTTACACCCACCTGCAAGCCAGCGGCCACTCATTTAATGATGACGATGTGCAGATCCTTGACAAGGAGGAACGCTGGTTTGAACGTGGAGTCAAAGAGGCCATTTACGTGAAAAGGGAACGACCATCCCTGAACCGGGGAGGGGGTCTGAGAGTACATCTCTCACCATCATACAACGCCGTAATAGGAGCTATAGCCCAATCATGTGTGAAAGGCACACATGGCCATTGTAATTAATGGTCATTGTGAATTACATATGGACCTGATCACCGGTTCCATTGTTATGCAATGGGCAGTGATCGGTCGTTATGCAAATCAACTGCATATAAGGTTGGGGTATTCAACACCAGCTCAGACTGAAGAAGTCATTCGGATTGAGTGACGAAACGTATCTCTACAACAAACTTGTGTCCAGATGAACTGATTCAACTTTGTGGATTTGTGTACCTAGATTATTGAGCATGCATCAACAGAATATTACTACTACTACTATTAGCTCTAAAATTATTATAGAAAAAAAATGAATTTCTTTGGATGCATTAATTCCTGAGTCTTTTCATACTTTTTATTTTTCATAACCTTGTAATTTACATTACGGGACTGAGCATTAGAGAGTCCTTAAAGACACTCAGCCAACTTGTGCATGCCTGTAATCAGATGTAACAGCCAATCTTCACACGCTGTGATATAATGAATTGCTTTCATTAGGCTTCTTTACGTCCTTGTGATACTTAACACAGATGACACCTACCCATTACACACTAATTTACACATTTATTTTTATGTATTACTTAATATTTACTTATTACTTTCTTTCCATTTCCTTTTCACTTCACGTTGCTTCTCTTTAAATTTTTCCAATCCACTTTATTTGGTGCTTAGCATGGATACAGTGGTGTAGGTTGAATGGATGACATCCATCCTGCTAAAAATCACTGTACAAAAGATTAGATGCTGGCAATTATTCGATGGATAGAAACATGTATTGTGGTCAGATGAATCAGCATTCCAGGTCTTTTTTGGAAAAAATTTACGCCATGTGCTCTAGACCAAATATAAAAAGAACCATCCAGACTATTATTAGCAACAAGTCCAAAAGCCAGGGTCTGTCATGATATGGGACTGTGTCAGTGCCCTTGTCAAAGGTCATTTACACTTCTGTGATGGCAGCATTAATGCAGAAAAGTACATTGAGAAGGCAGATATGCTGCCTTCAAGACGTCATCTTTTCCAGGGACGTCCATGCATTTTTCAACAAGACAATGCAAAACTACACGCTGCACACATTACAAAGGCATGGCTACGGAAGAAGAGGGTACGGGTACTAGGCTGGCCTGCCAATTCCCAATAAAAAATGTGTGGAGAATTTTGAAACAAAAAATGTGACAACGACAACCCCGTACTGTTCCAAAGTGCTAAATGCTTTACTGTCCCAACTTTTTTCGGAATGTCTTGCAGGCCTGAAATGCAGGAATGGATGTTTATTAATAAATGAAATGAAGTTGAGCAGACAAAACATGAAATATCTCAGGTTCATCAGGTCTGCAATCAAATAAAAGTCAAAGTAAATGTAAGAAACTCTGTGTTTTTGTTTTATTTGAATTTACCATACAGTCCCAACTTTTTCTGATTTGGGGTTGTATATTAATAGACACATAGTGGATTAGCATTACTACTGGAATTAGCACTTCTTCAAAATTATGATGTTTTGTGGTCTAGACACTCAGTAGTGTGTAATTAGCAGATAAGTGGCCATTTGTATTTTCGAATTTGCTATTATTAGAAATGTTTGAAACTAAAACATCCTAATGCAGTTTTTTATAGCTGTATATGAGGAGAAAATTGAAGTCTTTATTATAAATAATTACACTTGCTTCTTTTGTACGGAAATATATAATACAATCAGCCCTGGGAGAAGTGACAATATGACTATTCATTAGAATGAATGAGATCAATTAGATAATTCCCTACTCAATGTGTTATTGACAACAGAAGCTGTTAACTGTAGCTTTTAAAGGGATTAATTGGATTCATTACAGGTCCACAATTGACATACATACACTTTCTGACCCCAGTTTACGATTGTGACAGGTGAAACACGGTGTCTCCCTGTTGAGCGTTTGTTTACATGTGACGGTGTGAATGAGGATTGGGCAATTAGTGAGTATGACGTAGGTGCTTATGGAGTATTTAAAGACAGGTGAGTTGGCTTACAGGTGTTCCCGGTAATGGAGCGTTTTTTTCAATTCCCTCCCTCTTTGCTGCTTCTTGGGTTGCCAGTCGTATCCAGTTGGCGCATTC
Source organism: Trichomycterus rosablanca (assembly GCF_030014385.1). Taxonomy (NCBI): domain Eukaryota; kingdom Metazoa; phylum Chordata; class Actinopteri; order Siluriformes; family Trichomycteridae; genus Trichomycterus; species Trichomycterus rosablanca. The sequence goes on along the minus strand of NC_085988.1, from coordinate 31,149,603 downwards.
CCATTGAGCGCTGCTGTTTTGTCTTTAGTCCAGTTTTGCCTTTCATTGTGTTTTTGCTTTTATTGCTGTTTTTGTCTTTTTTACTTTTGTCTCCAATTTGTTTGTCTTTCTTTTCTTCAGCTATCTCAATTGTTGTTATTATTGGCATTATCAGTATTGAGAATAAAAAAAATTGTAAAATTGTAAAAAACAATCTAAACATCTAAATGAAATATATTAAATGCTTGTTCAGAGGGCAGTATAACTGGTAAAGGAATAGATAGCACTGGTTAGCTCTGCCATTGAAAGCTGCTTGGCCATGATGTCCTGTTGATCAGCTGAAGCCATTTGTAGGGCTGTGCAATGGAAGGCCCAGAAGATGACCCAGGACTGCTGCAAAGTGAAGGTTGCACAGTGGATGTAGGCTGAGGTGGGGTAGATGGGAACTTTAAACATACATCTATTTCCCCAGATATCCCTTCAGTTGCTGTTGGGCCTAGTATTCTCAGTGTTGCTTCTTCTTCCACAGTAAGGCCTGTTGCAGATAACTGACCTACACCCATCTTAGCCCTCTCTTTCTTAAATTGTGCCCCTGTTTGCATTGTAGACTTGCCATGCTTCTGGATTGATGCATGAAAGGTTAATTGTGCGCCAATTTATAGGCTTGATATGCAATAGATAGCAATTGCAAATGTAATGTTTTTATACCACTAATTTAAAGATCTATTGGTTATAAGTTTTTAAAAAATTTTGTCTTAATGAATAATTTGATTTTTGTGATATAATAATGAGAAATTGAATGGTAATTGGTGATTCAGTTTTTGACTGGCGGTGCCTTTTCCTCGTTCGTAGTTTTGGAGACTTACAAGATCTTTTGGGAAACACTCGCAAAATTGGCGTTCATTAAGTTACGTCATTCTTAAAGTTGTTTGTAAATCGCTCAATTAGATCAATCGTTATCGGGAAAAAAATGCTGTTGAAAACCTGTACATGGAGGAAGTGGAAAAGAAGGCACCAAGGTCCTACTCAGGGACACCACCGAGTCATTGGTTCAGGTATGTGGACGACACCTGGGTTAAAATAAAATCTTGTACTACATTTCACGGACCACATCAACTCGGTGGACAAACACATCAAGTTCACAAGGGAGGATGCAAGCAACAACAGTTTAGCCTTCTTAGACTGTGAAATTGCTATTCGAGATGGGGGACATTTGAAAGTAAATGTGTACCGCAAACCGACACACACGGACCAGTACTTAAGGTTCGACTCCCATCAGCCATTGGAGCACAAACTAGGAGTCATCAGGACGCTGCACCACCGGGCGAACAGCATCCCCACAGACACTACGGCCAAGGATAGAGAGAAATCTCATGTCAAGAAGGCCCTGGGTGAATGTGGTTATCCCAACTGGGCATTCGTAAAAGCGGGAAAAATTCCCAAACACGGCTCCAGTAGATCGAAGGGAGGAGAAGGACAACCGGAAACTAAACAGCCACTGGCGAAACGGATGGCCCAACATAGAAGATCAACCTCTTCTGGCCAGGACTCCACGGTTTACACTCACCTGCAAGCCAGCAGCCACTCATTTAATGATGCTTGACAAGGAGGAATGCTGGTTTAAACGGGGAGTCAAAGAGGCCATCTATGTGAAGAGGGAACGACCATCTCTGAACTTGGGAGGGGGCCTGAGAGTACATCTCTCACCATCTTACAACTCCGTAATAGGAGCTATACCCCAATCATGTGTGAAAGGCACACATGGCCATTGTAATTAATGGTCATTGTGATTTGCATATGGACCTGATCACCGGTTTCATTGTTATGCAATGGGAAGTGATCGGTCATTATGCAAATCGGCTGCATATAAGGTTGGGGTATCCACCACCAGCTCAGACTGAAGAAGTCACTTGGATTGAGTGGCGAAACGTATCTCTACAACAAACTTATGTCCAGATGAACTGATTCAACTTTGTGCATATTTATGCATAATAAATAAAGATTTTAAATGTGTCATTTTCACTTTGATGATGAGGTTATAATGTATAAAATTGCTACCATTTAATAGAATTTACTTTGAATAGGAATTCTCAGTTGAAAATAAGTTTGTTTATATATTGTTAGTTTTAGGCTTTTAAAAGGCAGGAATGAGTCTCACCTGAGCACTTTTCAGTAATTAAGGACACGCAGCGGAGCATTCTGTGATGTAATTGCACCCATTGCTTCTCTGAGATGTCTGGGCCTTTAAAGTCTCCTAATCACTGGAGAAACAACACAACCAGAAAATAAGCTGATTACAAAAGCACACTCATTCACACAAGACATATTACAGCTGTTAAAATAATTGCATTAATTTAAACCCAGCTCATCCATCCATTTTAATAGTAAAACTATTATACAGAGTAAACAAATTATAAAATAATAAATGTTAATCATTTATTCAGTTGATTATTTATTTCATTAATTGCCTTTTCCAGATCAGGGTCGCAGAAAAAAAGAAGAAAAAAAATGGCACAAGACAGACACTGTAACTGTAACATGCGCACCTGTTGTGGAGATCGGTAGTGTATATTGTTTGCAGGATGTCCTACTGTCTTTTAAAATTTGGCCAGTAAATGAGGCATAGAGATGCAGATGATTGATGTGTTTTAACTGACAGCCACCTGTGTTTTGGTGAGCATTTTTGCTCCATGTTTTTTTTCCCCCTCAGAGAATGCCCAGCATTGTCTGTAACAGGGCAAGTTGAAAATAAACCAAATCGCAGCATGCTTGACCAGGTAGAACAATATTGTGGCTAAAACCCACAAACAAAAGGGGATATGCTAAAATGAATGCAGAGGCCAAAATAATGGAAAGAAAGTAACAGATGAAAGACATCAGCAGCCGCTGGAGAATGTGGATAGAAAAGGGATAGTGCAATACTGAGAACTGGCTACTCCAGCTGTCTGTGACAATACAGTTTTCAGAAAAAGAAGAACAATATGAAAACCTAAAACAAGCTGGGAACAGTGAAATACAAGCAGCACCACCCCATTGACTAGCACATCCGTGCCCAGCGTGTTTCTGTATTATGAGGCCTGCTATGGTAAAGGGCATCTGGGGCCGCTTACTCATTTAAGGCGGTTCTGTTGTCATGGCCATAAAGGCTGCAAGCTGAAACTGTGCAATACAGAAACCCTGCTACTTGGAGCGAATTATCGCTCAAAAAAGCACAGATCTGTTAAGACTAATTGTTTGTGTCACTCTGCGTCTCCATGCCTCCTCTGCTGGCCTTATTCGCGATGTCAGAAAAACATGATTCCATAACCGAGCCACACCACCAAACTCTCTGGCAGGTGGACTCGTTGCAGACAATTGTCAACTTACTTACTTATTTACTCACCAAAGAGCAATTTAAGAGTAGCTTATCCACCTTTTTCAAGCCTGAACACAGGTAACGAGACAAACATGCAGGACTTTCCACAGAGAATAAAATTCTCAGGACCTACTGCAGCACCCAGCCACAAATAAATATGTACATTAATTAATCAATAAATAAGGCAGCACAAAGGTACAACTGGTAGTTTGGGGGATTTACAATTCCACAGTCCCAAGTTCAGTGCTCACCTCTGGTTCTTGTCATATTTTCTGAATGGGATACTTGCCCAAGATGACCCTTAAAATAAAATCTTGTACTACATTTCACGGACCACATCAACTCGGTGGACAAACACATCAAGTTCACAAGGGAGGATGCAAGCAACAACAGTTTAGCCTTCTTAGACTGTGAAATTGCTATTCGAGATGGGGGACATTTGAAAGTAAATGTGTACCGCAAACCGACACACACGGACCAGTACTTAAGGTTCGACTCCCATCAGCCATTGGAGCACAAACTAGGAGTCATCAGGACGCTGGACTTTCCACAGAGAATAAAATTCTCAGGACCTACTGCAGCACCCAGCCACAAATAAATATGTACATTAATTAATCAATAAATAAGGCAGCACAAAGGTACAACTGGTAGTTTGGGGGATTTACAATTCCACAGTCCCAAGTTCAGTGCTCACCTCTGGTTCTTGTCATATTTTCTGAATGGGATACTTGCCCAAGATGACCCTTAAAATAAAATCTTGTACTACATTTCACGGACCACATCAACTCGGTGGACAAACACATCAAGTTCACAAGGGAGGATGCAAGCAACAACAGTTTAGCCTTCTTAGACTGTGAAATTGCTATTCGAGATGGGGGACATTTGAAAGTAAATGTGTACCGCAAACCGACACACACGGACCAGTACTTAAGGTTCGACTCCCATCAGCCATTGGAGCACAAACTAGGAGTCATCAGGACGCTGCACCACCGGGCGAACAGCATCCCCACAGACACTACGGCCAAGGATAGAGAGAAATCTCATGTCAAGAAGGCCCTGGGTGAATGTGGTTATCCCAACTGGGATACTTGCCCAAGATGACCCTGACCAGGATAATGTAGCTACATATTAGGAAATAAATAAATAACTAAACTCAATATAAATGTTACAGTACCTGAATGGAATACTGTATTCCATTCAGTAAAGGCGCATTCACATGAGAAGTGACAAAATAATTTTTGCGCTTTTCCGCATTTTTCCACAATAGTTTTGTGCACCGCTATTTTCTCACTTTTCATGTGAATGCTCCGGTATTGAATACGGTATTCTAAGAGCAAGCATCCTCGAATAGGAAGCTTAAGAAAACAAAGACGTAAAAGTAAAGAGCAGGTTTTATTGTATTTTTATATTGATTTTTAACTGTTTTTCAATTTTATTGTAGTGTTTTTATATGTAGTGACTTATTTTATGTAGACTTATTGTACTAAAATAAGTGAGGAATTTCATTTGTGGAGAGAACTTATGAGCAGTAATAATGAAGAGAAGTTTATTGTTCCTGTGTCGTTCTTTTAATGCATTAAACCACGTTAAGCTTATTTTAACAATAAGCTTTTTAGACTCGGAAAAGCTGATTCTCACAATTTCTCAGAAACCCATAAATGACAATTAATAGAAGAATAAAAACTACATTAAACAAACAAACAAAATTTATGTTAAATGTGAACTGGCACTCTGTTCAGCATGTATTTTCTATGTGCAAAGTATTTGTTGGACACTTCCATTCTAACTATCCATAAATGCAGAAGTACATTAAAAATAATACTGACATCAACTAAACAAAACTTTATAAAATGTGAACTACTTGACATAGTCGTTTACTATATGCATGGATGAGTCTAACTATAGACTGACAGCAAAAGAGCAGAGGCTGGCAGTGAAGAAAGACATCAGGCCTAAAAATGCTGACACGGCACATGCACATGCTAGCTGAAAGGACAAATAAAATTGGTGATGGCCTAGTGCACTCCCTCTCTATTTATCAATTTCACTCTTTTCTCTCTTTCTTCTGTTTTATGCTTGACTAACTACAGTGTATGAAGGTAATAATTTTGCAGTTGAATAACTATGGCACGAACAAAGTGACACCAGTTTCACTGACAACAAGTATACAATTTCACATAGCATTTCTATTTTCCCCACTTACAGTTACAAGAGACAAGCATTACTCCCAGTATTAAGATTGGACTTTTTGCACTTGTCTACATTTCTACACCAAGTCTACACAGGATTCTTAAAAAAGTTTCTGCACTTAAAAAAATAAATAAAATCTATTTAATAACAATTTCAAAAACAAATGACATCACTTTTTTTTACAGTCACCTTTCAATGGATTTTTCCCAGTGACGTACCAACTTGTTAATGCCATCAGCAAAATAGTTTTTGTTTGAGCGTGTAGCCACTGATGCACCGTTGCTTTCACATCATCATCACATGAAAATCTTCTTCTCCTTAAAGCTTCTTTGAGTGGTCTAAAAAGGTGGAAATCAGATGCCGCTAAATTCAGACTATAAGCTCTATCTCAGTCTCTCAGACACGACCAATTACTACTCCTCCTGCCCTCACCGTTTTCAAACAAAATATCAAAGTTTGCAAACTTTTTAAAGATCCCTTATATTTAAAACAAGTGCCTAAATAAGCTTTTTGTACCTACAAGAGAAAGTCCAGATAATCTTGAATGCACACATCACAGCAACACTATAGATGCTGTATTATTTATCTGCTTGCCTATCTGTCTGCTTTTTACTGCATAGAAACTGTCATTTTATTTAAAAATGTGGTTCCAGGGGTCTATATTTTCCCCATATAGTTTAAATAAAATTTTACATACCAGTTATTTACATTTACTCTAATTTGGCAAAATTTAAATATTATTATTTTTAAATTGTATTTATTGAACATGAATGCACTTTTAATTGTTTTTCAAGTGTAGTAATGCACATAATAATAATCCTGAGACTTATTCAGTTTGTTTAATGTAGACTCCACATTGAGCAAAATATGGCTTCATAAAATATATACATTATTTAATTTTTACTAAAACAATTGTGACTAAATTGTGACTAAAACAAAAGCTAAGTTGGCTGGGTAAGCGTTAAAATAGTAGCTTTCTTTTTTTCCTGGACCAAAGGTTTTTTAACTCATGTTATCAATAATTGCATTTTGCAAACTGAAATGTGTGTGATTGTAATTTTCTGAAAATATTTTCTTATGAAATATGTCTACCAGTTGAATACTGATCATTTATTCATGACTTAAAAAGAGAAGACTTGAACCTCCATACTGACTGCATAGAAATGTTTATCAGTATGACAAATGGCTCAGTCGAAATACCAGCATACAGCAACCTCCTACATACAAACCTCACTTTCAGAAAGATTGGGACATTTAGTAAAATGCAATGTAATGAAAAATCTGTGATTTAAATGAAAAGTAGAAAGAAAAGATTCACAATATTTTTACTGATCAACTTTGTTATAGTCACTATAAAACATTTACAATTTGATGGCTGCAACACATTCCAAAAAGTTGGTGCAGGGCCAAAATAAGTGCAAATAGTTGGTGGAATAGTAAAGGTACAGTGTTTTGAATCATTTTCAAGTGAGAGAATCATGACTTGTTATAAAAGAACCAAAGACCCAGTTTGTACATGCAATGATGGGTCGTGGCTTACCACTGTGTCCACAGCATGGTCGACTTTCATGTGTAAATGTACCACTGATGCAAAGATGTATATTTTGATTTTATGGAACTGAGCTTCTATCAAGCCAATGTTTTTTCCCAAGAAGTCTGTGGTTATTTTAAGAAGGCAATGCAAGGCTTTATTCTGTACATGCTACAACAGAGTGGCTTCATAGACATAAAGTATGTGTGTTTGACGTGCCTGCCTGCAGTCCAGATCTGTCTCCCATTAGAAATGCATCATGAAGAGAAAAATCAGACAACAGCAAACACAGACTTTTAAACTGCTTGTATCAAGCAAGAATGAGGAAAAATTACACTTGCGAAACTGTGAACAATTAGTGTCCTCAGTTCCCAAAACTTTAAAAATTCTCATTAATAAATAAGGTGATGGAACGCAGTGCTAAAAATGTCTCTGTCCCAACTTTTTTCAAGTGTGATGCAGGCATCAAATTCTACAATGACGGTCAGTGAAGTTGAAGAAGTTCTACAATTAAATTGATCAGGGAAAACGTTGGACTTTTGTAGTTAAAGATAATTAACAAACTACAGATTATTTACAGGTAAATAAATAAATACTATTTATTTATTTTTTTCTATTTTATTTATGAATCTTCTCCCATTTTCTCCCAATTTAGTGTAGTCAATTTGTCTTCTGCTGCTGGGGGATCCCTGATTGCAGTCGAGGTGGGTATATTGCTGCTCATGCCTTTTCCTCCCAGCGCACGGCCCTTTGCGGAACCCTTTTTCACCTATGCAATCTGCACAGGCGCCTCTCTATCTGCCGATCAGGGTCCTTACACAGCCTTTGAAGACCCCACCCACATGGTCCGGTCATCCCGGTCTAGCTGAACCGTGTCTGCTGCAGGCACTGCCAATTATGCCGCTAGATGGCGCCCAGCCGACCGGTGGCAACGCCGAGTTTCAAACCGACGAGTTCAGAATCTCGGCGCTGGTGTGCTAGCGGAATATCCCACTGCACTACCTAGGCGCATATTATTTTATTTTTAAACATTTTTAAGATAATTTACAGAGTTCAAGAGGTTTAGTCTTAGTTGCCTTCTAAAATCTGGAACACATTCAGCATAACCATCTGGAATCGATAAAGAACAACTTATGTAACAGGATGTAACTATTTTAGTGACTGTAACTGAAAGAAGTGGAATTATATACACTATATTGCCAAAAGTATTCGCTCATCTGCCTTCACACGCATATGGACATAAGTGACATCTCATTCTTAATCCATAGGGTTTAATATGATGTTGGCCCACCCTTTGCAGCTAAAACAGCTTCAACTTTTCTAGGAAGGCTTTCCACAAGGTTTAGGAGTGTGTTTATGGGAATTTTTTATCATTCTTCCATAAGCGCATTTGTGAGGTCAGACACTGATGTTAGACGAGAAGGCCTGGCTCGCAGTCTCCGCTCTAATTTATCCCAAAGGTGTTCTATCGGGTTGAGGTCAGGACTCAACCAGTCAAGTTCTTCCACACCAAACTCGCTCATCCATGTCTTTATGGTCCTTGCTTTGTTCACTGGTGCACAGTCATGTTGGAACAGGAAGGGGCCATCCCCAAACTGTTCCCACAAAGTTGGGAGCATGAAATTGTCCAAAATCTCTGGGTATGCTGAAGCATTAAGAGTTCCTTTCACTGGAACTAAGGGGCACGTCTCCAGTGCTCTAGAGTCTAACGCTTTGCATTGTGCTTGGTGATGTAAGGCTTGGATGCAGCTGCTCGGCCAAGGAAACCCATTTCATGAAGCTCTCTACGCACTGTACCTGAGCTAATCAGAAGGCCACATGAAGTTTGGAGGTCTGTAGCAATCGACTCTGCAGAAAGTTGGCGACCTCTGCGCACTATGCACCTCAGCATCCGCTGACCCCGCTCTGTCATTTTACGTAGCCTACCACATGGTGGCTGAGTTGCTGTTGTTCCCAATCGCTTCCACTTTGTTATAATACCACTGACAGTTGACTGTGGAATATTTAGTGGCGAGGAAATTTCACGACTGGACTTGTTGCACAGGTGGCATCCTATCATGGTTCGCTGCTGGAATTCACTGAGCTCCTGAGAGCGACCCATTCTTTCACAAATGTTTGTAGAAGCAGTCTGCATGCCTAGGTGCTTGGTTTTATACACCTGTGGCCATGGAAGTGAATGGAACACCTGAATTCAATTATTTGGATGGGTGAGTGAATACTTTTGGCAATATAATGTATGTGAAACCTTTTATTTTCTTGACAAGTACCATCAGAACCACTTGCTTGGATCTGAAAAGATGCTTGTTACAAAGCTCCGAACTTTGGAAGCATAGCGTGTGAAAGAAAATCAATCTTTCCAACCTCCTGAAGTTTTGAACCACAGCCATAGTTCTGGGTGGATGGACATCACTTCACCCAATAATGATGCAGTTAAAAAATGAAGGAAATCAAAGTTCTCTGCCTAATCTGATGACTATTGTTTGTAATTGGAAAGGGCTCAGTTATGTGGATAGAAAAACCAATCAAGATCTCCTTGGTAATTAGCACTGAAGTTTTGTTTAGAACTGTTGTTTTGAAGTTTGCTCATTAAAAGTTTTACTCTGTAATACTGTAATACATGTTTAAAGAACTTTGCCTAAAAATACATTCCTATAGCTGTCTCTAATATTCACAATCCTACACTGTATGGCTAAGCATATGTGGGCAAAGCTCTTAATTACTGAGTTTACTTATATTTATCACAGGTATATACAATTATATAATGAAATAACTTGGACAGAATATGCCAACATGGCTGTGCCCTTATGCACAAACAAGATTTAAGCTTTAATGTTTGAATAGTTTGGTGTGAAGTACCACTGCGACTACAGTCGTAGGCCTCTTGCTCTAAAAACATGGGTGGGAGGTACCCGAATCGGCACTTAAATGAGGAAATATGAATAGATGAGAGCCATAAGGTGTAATGGGTGTACTAAGCCCTGAGCAGATGTTTTGTCCAGAAGGTGGGATTGGTTGAGGTCTGACATCAGGGAGTCGTTTCAAGGTCCTGACAAGCCCTCTACATCTGCTCAGTGAAAAGCTGGTGGTATTTGGAGGACTTGCTGATGAAGGTTTTCCAAAATTGGCTTGTGAACTGAGGCCCCCGATCCAACACCAGATCGGCGGGCATGCCATGACCGCGAACCACCTTCTCTAGAATTATTGTGGTGGTCCCTTGGTAGTTTAGGCAACACAGTAAACTTGAAGGTCTTAGAGAACCCATCCACCATGACAATGTTGTCAACCCTGTAATAAAGTCGAGGGACAGGTGGGACAATAGTTGAGTTGGAATTAGAAGGGGGTGCAGTAGCCTTGCAAAACAAGTTCTGGGGTCCTTGTTGCAGGCACATAGCTCGTAGGCCTGCCTTATCCTGATTAGGTTGTATACGCTGCACAGGCCATAAAATTGAGACCTGTTGCAGTGACGTGAAAGCAGAATTCACCAAGTCTTTCTGAATATATTAATACATAGATCTTTGCTCAGGGGGTTAGGGGTCAGACAGGGAGAACAACCTGCCTCAGGGAGGAGTCATGCCCTCAAGCAGATTGTTGGCACGGCCGGAAGAGTGGTTAAAGAGTCTGTGCCCTGTGTTTAGTAAGGACCTCCTGGAGGTCATGGGACTCTGGTGGCACCATCAACAGGTCAATCTCATCTGTAGTCACATCAATCAACCCAGGTGCAATAGGCTCCTCTCTGAGACATGTTTGCTGGGATTATGTTGGGAAAGCCAAGTTTGAGTTGTTATTGCTATTGTTGGGTTTGCCTACCAGAAGGATAGTTGAAATCTCACCAGACGCAAGAATGTGCTTGAGATTGTTGGAGGTCAGTGCTGCTGATCTGCACGGCACAGATTAATTCCCTCCCACTGAGCATGGAAACGTTGTCATGGCTCCTGTGTAAATCAGTCCAAAGAGGAACAAAGGGTTACAAAGAGGACTGGGTTAATTCTCCCAAATAGTGTGAGCCTAAGTAGGGCAATTATATGGGCAACTTTTGACTGTTTGGTCAGATAATAGGAGGGCTGAAAGCCAGCAAATACTGGAGCACAAAACCTCTGCAACAAGCCGGTTCCTTATCAAAACATTCAGAACTTTTGTCCATCTGGTGTATCTCTCAGGTGAAACATTATATGGTAATAACAAACATCACTCGCATATATTAAACATTGTTATTTTGAGACCTCAACACAGTAATGTATTAATTTAAGTGAAGAATTTATCTGCCATGCCAAGAAGAAGCATTTGCTCGAAAATGTATGCATTTTCTCCCCTTTTCTCCCGATTTTTAGCGTGTCCAATTTTTACCCAATTGCGTTATGCTTCCTCTCTACTGGTGCTGACCCCCGCCCTTGATTGAGGAGAGCAAACTGACACACGTCCTCTTCGACACATGAGCAGTAGTCGATGCATTTTTTGCATCTGCACGAGACAAGTTCATATGCGAATTAGCCCTGTGCACGGAGAGCCACACCCTGATCATCATTATTTCTCTACTCTGTGCAGACACCATCAGTCAGCCAGCAGAGGTCATAACTGCATCAGTTATGGGGTCTCTATCCTGGGTCCCTACCCTGTATAACAACAGCCAAACATTGTTCATATAGCTGCCCAGTCCAGCCGGATGGCAGAGCTGAGATTTAATACGATGTCTTCTGAAGAAGACTTTTGTGGCTGGATAAAATCAGTTTTAGTATATAATGACCTATTTTGAACAATACACAATATTCAAAATAAATCATGTGGAACTTTTCATATATAATATATGAGTAAACAGCTAAAATTCTTGGAAGTTAAGTGTTTAGAATGGAATGTGCAAAAGAATGCTGCTCTAAGTTTTCTTATACAGTAGTACCTAACTCAAAACCCTTCGTCAATAAATTTGTCCCCTTAAACTCAACATTTCCCTTAAACTCAACGTGTGTGAGACTGCTGCTTTGTTCAGGGCTTGGCTTAAGTGGTGTGGTAAAACATCATCAAAGTACGGATATGAGACGAATCTGCATTTGTGTGGAATAACCGTCAAATTCACTCTGAAAGCTCCACATGTATCTGTGTTTAGCTAGATTTTCCTCATTGTTTCACTTTTAAACTTGTGTTATAGCTCGGGGTTCTGAGAAATTGTGAGAATCAGCTTTTCCAAGAGAGTCTAAAACGCTTGTCATTAAAAAAAAGCTTAATGTGAATTAATGTATTAAAACAACATAGAAACACTAACTTTTTTAATTATTACTGCTCATAAGTTCTCACCTCTAATTAAGAAGCATAAGAAAACAATAAAGAAGTTAAGATAAAGTGCAGGTTTTATTGTATTTTTTATAGATTTTTAACTGTTTTTTTTTTTTTTGTATTTCAATGGTTCTTTACATTATACTTGTGTTAGTTTAAGATATACACAGTTCCACGGGACCATGGAAGGCATTAACAGGTTTTCTTTTCATCCTTATGAAAAAAAAAAAACCTTAAAACTCAATGCTTTTTAAACTCAATGCCACTCCCAGAACCAATTGAAGTTGAGTTTCAAGGTACCACTGTATTTGATGATTCATATTTGATGATTTCTTATATAGTGATTCATTTTAGATATTATTGTATCAATTATTTTTCAGTATTTTTAATTAGCTATAATGACTGCAGTTACAGGTTCTCCAAGAGGGAAGGTACAAGCTTAGGCAGTCTGGCAATACACTTTGCACACACATTTCGATTCCCTTCCCTATTGGCTCAAACTGCCAGAGGCACACTCAATCATCCTATGTTCAACAACCTTGTAACATCTGTTCATTAGTGCTGACAGATGAAAGAGAGAAAAAAAGGAGTGAAGAAGAAACAGACGATGAGAGAGACCTTTCGGTGTACCATTAATTTTACTGGAGGCTGAAGAGACTTTCATGCCTTCGTACTTGTGCTGCTTTCTGATTCTAGCTGAAAAGACATAGTGTACGCATATGTAGTAGGTGTTGGGTAATAAGTGTTTGTGTCAGTACAGTCTGCGCACTCAGGTACAGCAAAATCAAAAGGACAAGACTATTCTAGGCATTTGCTACTTTAATCACATACACTCTCCCAACACAAGAGTGTCTCTTGAATTGCCACTCAGGTTAGATAGCATAGTTGTTGTTTACTACTTTCTTTATAAAATGGAAAATGGACACAGGGCATCGCTTGAAAGATCAATAAATGTGCAACAAGGAGGCATACTACACAAGGTGAACAGCAACACAAGGTATTCACTAACAGGTTCATAAAAGTACAAAAACACAATGCAAAAAAAATAAAAATAAATAAATAATAAAAATAATAAAACACCACCATACAATATGCTAAACCTAGATTAAACACCTAATAACAAATATGGAACTACATGGAACCTTGAACTACACAAGTTTAAGCTAGATTTAATACTCCAGAGCAGGGATCAACTTTAGAAATACAGGATAAAGTAAATGCTTAGAAATCACTGGAAAGGACCAAGAAGGAAGGACCACAGAAAACCAATCCCACAAGAGACAGAGACTACAGAATGAAGAGTATTTAAAGGAGGCTTGAACAGGGAATAAGTGTCAGGTGGGGGAAGATCAGGTGATGTGAGGATGGTCAGGTGACATGGTGTGCAGGGCCTGATGGGGCTGGTATTGTTACAAAATGATTCAGGTTACAATATTGCAACCTAACAGCTAAGCAGTGAGAGTTTTTGAACAACCAAAACCAGCACACAAAGAATACCACCCATACATTTATGAACAAGTACACTTGTATGTATATATATAAATATATATATATATATATATATATATACAGTGTATCACAAAAATTAGTACACCCCTCACATTTCTGCAGATATTTAAGTATATCTTTTCATGGGACAACACTGACAAAATGACACTTTGACACAATGAAAAGTAGTCTGTGTGCAGCTTATATAACAGTGTAAATTTATTCTTCCCTCAAAATAACTCAATATACAGCCATTAATGTCTAAACCACCGGCAACAAAAGTGAGTACACCCCTTAGTGAAAGTTCCTGAAGTGTCAATATTTTGTGTGGCCATCATTATTTCCCAGAACTGCCTTAACTCTCCTGGGCATGGAGTTTACCAGAGCTTCACAGGTTGCCACTGGAATGCTTTTCCACTCCTCCATGACGACATCACGGAGCTGGCGGATATTCGAGACTTTGTGCTCCTCCACCTTCCGCTTGAGGATGCCCCAAAGATGTTCTATTGGGTTTAGGTCTGGAGACATGCTTGGCCAGTCCATCACCTTTACCCTCAGCCTCTTCAATAAAGCAGTGGTCGTCTTAGAGGTGTGTTTGGGGTCATTATCATGCTGGAACACTGCCCTGCGACCCAGTTTCCGGAGGGAGGGGATCATGCTCTGCTTCAGTATTTCACAGTACATATTGGAGTTCATGTGTCCCTCAATGAAATGTAACTCCCCAACACCTGCTGCACTCATGCAGCCCCAGACCATGGCATTCCCACCACCATGCTTGACTGTAGGCATGACACACTTATCTTTGTACTCCTCACCTGATTGCCGCCACACATGCTTGAGACCGTCTGAACCAAACAAATGAATCTTGGTCTCATCAGACCATAGGACATGGTTCCAGTAATCCATGTCCTTTGTTGACATGTCTTCAGCAAACTGTTTGCGGGCTTTCTTGTGTAGAGACTTCAGAAGAGGCTTCCTTCTGGGGTGACAGCCATGCAGACCAATTTGATGTAGTGTGCGGCGTATGGTCTGAGCACTGACAGGCTGACCCCCCACCTTTTCAATCTCTGCAGCAATGCTGACAGCACTCCTGCGCCTATCTTTCAAAGACAGCAGTTGGATGTGACGCTGAGCACGTGCACTCAGCTTCTTTGGACGACCAACGCGAGGTCTGTTCTGAGTGGACCCTGCTCTTTTAAAACGCTGGATGATCTTGGCCACTGTGCTGCAGCTCAGTTTCAGGGTGTTGGCAATCTTCTTGTAGCCTTGGCCATCTTCATGTAGCGCAACAATTCATCTTTTAAGATCCTCAGAGAGTTCTTTGCCATGAGGTGCCATGTTGGAACTTTCAGTGACCAGTATGAGAGAGTGTGAGAGCTGTACTACTAAATTGAACACACCTGCTCCCTATTCACACCTGAGACCTAGTAACACTAACAAATCACATGATATTTTGGAGGGAAAATGACAAGCAGTGCTCAATTTGGACATTTAGGGGTGTAGTCTCTTAGGGGTGTACTCACTTTTGTTGCCGGTGGTTTAGACATTAATGGCTGTATATTGAGTTATTTTGAGGGAAGAATAAATTTACACTGTTATATAAGCTGCACACAGACTACTTTTCATTGTGTCAAAGTGTCATTTTGTCAGTGTTGTCCCATGAAAAGATATACTTAAATATCTGCAGAAATGTGAGGGGTGTACTCACTTTTGTGATACACTGTATACTTGTCTTAGCCTGCTTTCACCCTGTTCTTCAATGGTCAGGACCCCCACAGGAGCACCACAGAGCAGGTATTATTTAGGTGGTGGATGATTCTCAGCACTGCAGTGACAATGACATGGAGGTGGTGTGTTAGTGTGTGTTGTGCTGGTGTGGCAGGCTTATTACTGAGCATATATTTAATAATTCAGTATAAAAAAATCAGCGCCCAGGTGGCGTAGCGGGATTTTCAGCTAGCACACCAGCGCCAAGATTCTAAACTCCTTGGTCGAAACTCTACGTTGCCACCGGTCAGCTGGGCGCCATCTAGCGGGCATAATTGGCAGTGCCTGCAGCAGACACATTTCTGCTAGCGCGGGATGACCGGACTATGTGGGTGGGGTCTTCAAACGCTGTGTAAGGACCCTGGTTAGCAGATAGAGAGGCACCTGTGCAGCATGCATGGGTGAAAGAACTGTTTTTGTCATACGTTTGCTTATAATTATATCTGTTGTTTATATCTGGTTTTCACATTTCTGACGTAGTTTTTGACAGCATTTTTAGTTGACCCAATACCACTCTACTTTTCTTTTTACATTTGTAGTTTTTTTAGTAACAGCTATTGTCTTAATGTCCAACACCTGTATTCCAGCAAAGTCACAGGGTTAGATAGTGGATTGAAACCATTGGGAATAATGTTAATAATGTTTTTTGTTTGTTTGTTTTTGGCCTAGCTCTTCTTTGTAATTTAGATATTCACTATATGTCTGTGTTAATTCAAACAGATCCACTACAATCAGCTACTATGAATAGGAATTAATGACAAATCAAAGTGCAATCACAGTGAAAAATGCAATGTATGTGTGTCATTGCTTTTCTATACTGATATGCGGTAAAGTTAAGAAAATGAAAAGCAATACATTTATTACCATGATCATCACATGATCTCTTTACTAACAAAAACAGTACACAAGGATTTGCATTTAAAAAAACAAAATGCTAAATTTGTGTCAGAATTGAATCAGCTTGAAATGCAATCAACTTGCAACTGTACTGCATTTCGCTCTGTGCTGCTTCAAATGAGCATTGTATTTCATGGTGAGCCAGGAAAGAATTACTAACAAAATGAAAAGTAATCACTGTCCAGTCACAATTCCATCCAATTAATTATCCAAGTTGTTTGTGCACAAGTGTACAGAATTAATATTGGGGAAAAGAAAAGGATATGAGTAAAGGAGTGGAAAGTAAACAAAACAAACATTTTTCAATAAAAACGTAGGTATCATGGTTTGGCATGGATGACAAGGTTTCAAATACTGTAAAGCTTGTGTGTATGCAAATGCATTTTGATAGAAACTGTACTTTTTCTTGAGCCATAAATGTCGACATTTATACAAATCCTCCTCCAGGTTTCTGCTCACTCCATATCTCATTGGCTGTAGTTCAACACCACACTTGCTGCCAGTCATAACCTGGGCAGAGGATCTCCAGTTTGTCAACAAATGCGTGAGAAATTATTGAAATGTTTGAAAACAATGTTCCTCAAAGAAAGATTGGAATGGATTTGCATATTGCTCCCTCTATGGTGCATAATATTATTACATAATACACAAAGTACTCTGGAGGAATTTCAGTCTTTAAAGGGCAACTGTGCAAGCCTAAGCTGAATACCCATCATTTTTTATCCTTCAGACAGCACTGCATGGAGAATTCATTTATTAATAGCTGATATAATCACATGGGCAAGAGATTACTTTAACAAACCTTTGTCAATCACTGCAATACAGAATTACTTTCACAAATACTATTTAAAACTTTACTGTGCAAAAAATTAAGCCTAATGTTAACCATGTCTAGAAGCGACTTCAAGTTCTCTGGGCTCAGAGGCATCTGGGATGGACCATCTCACAGTGAAAACTTGTGGACAGATCAGTATCTGGATTTTTAGAAGAAATGGACACTGTGTGCTCCAGACCAAATATAAAAAGGACCATCCAGACTGTTATCAGCAAGTCCATTTTATACTCATTATTATTATTTAAAAATCCACTATCTATCTATCTGTCTGTCTGTCTGTCTGTCTGTCTGTCTGCCGGTCTATCTATCTATCATTAAAAACGCATGGCTGCTGAAGAATAGGGTGAATGTACTAGACTGGTCTGCCTGCAGTTCTAAACTGTCCCCAACAGAGAATATGTGGAGACTTTTGTAACAAACCAAAAATTTTATTTAAGTGACAGGAGAGAATGTGTGTGTAAGAAATGTAAGAAGAAATGTGAGAAACTGTAGTGTTGTGAAAGCTGTTCTTACATTTTTAAGATGTGGTCTTAACACAAAAGCACATAATGTATACCCTGAGTGGGAATGTTCTGTTCTTTACATGATCTTAAATTATATAAATGAATCTGAAGATGACACCCAAACTAGTTGGCAAAAAGATATCTAAAAAGGTTTTCAGTGTTGTTGTATTAGTAATAATCAACAAAGCCAGCAGAAAAAAAAACTCCACTAAACACAATTCTTTCCTTACTGTACGAACAATGACAAAGTTGCAAGATCCAGCCTAGCATCTGTTTAAAACCAGCCCTTCAGAAGCAAAAACTAGCCCCAAAAACCTAAGCTGTCATAGACGTTTGAAGAAAACAGGCTATAAATGGCAAAAACAACTACCTCACTTAAATAAAATCGTATATTCTAATTTATACCTATTTTAAAGCATTTTGTTTACAATAGTATTTCTATTAGTAATGTTATTTTATCATATTATTAATAATACAATATCACTACTGTAACGAATGGGCTAGACATGACAAGAGAGGGCGGACACATGCAGAGATGTTTCACAAAGTTAAATAACACACACAAGACAGGTTTGTACAAGACAAGACTCACAAACACATGACCTATGCTAAACACTAAGCTAACTGCTAACGCTAATCTAAATACACATGAATAATGCTAAAGCTAAACATGAAACCTATGCTAATGCTAAACATGAACTAGACTACCACAAGGCATGAACAAGACTAAACAAGACTTCTGAGTAAAAGCATGAGCAAGAACATGAGCAAGAGCATAATCCAAAACCATGAACAGCAAAATCATGACATGAGCCAAGACATTGACATGAGCCAAGACATAAGCGTGAAAACCAAAATAGTCTCCACCAAATGATCCACAGCTACTTCCTTAAATACCTTAAGCATTTCATCTGAAACAAGGAGCAGCTGTGGATCATCGGCTACAGTCCAATCAGAATAGAAGGGGCGTTGGCGAATCCCCCTAAACAAACCACCTCCATGTGTTACATGTAGAGCTATTTTGAATTGTGGACAGTTCTTCCCATATGCTTTTGTGCCTCCAGCTCATGCATACATACGATTTTGACTGTTTGCTAGTTTCTGTTGTCTTCGTCTGTCATGACTTTTCAAGACTCCTTTCTAAACCCCTTGTTTTACTGTCTTGCTGTGCAGCACCTTTTGATTTGAGTTTTGATTAAGAACTATTTACAGTCTTAACATTTGTGATCTTCCTCATCATTCACAAGGTGATGCCTTTTCATTTTGGACAGTTTGTAATAAAAGCTGCCACTCTGCCCGCCCTCAAAACTCCAACATTTGTTGTTGTTTTTTTTGTCAGCATACCATGACTTGTTTTTGGAAATAATGGACATCAAGTTTTTTGTACCGAAAATAAAAAGGACCATCATGGCATGGGTGACCTGCATATGTGTAAAGCTACCAGTTATGCATCAAGGCGACGTCTTTTCCAGAGAAGTCAATGATTATTTTAGCAAGACGATGCTGGGCCTTATTCTGTATGCACCACAGCAGCATAGCTTCAGACACAGAATGTGTGTGCTTGACTGACACTAAATCAACGAAGGCCATTATGTGGAGTAAAAATATATATATTTTATAGTTCATGCTATGCACAAAGCAGGAAGTCTTGATTCCCAGCAGCAAATCTCTATTTATTATGCTTCAGTGCTTATTTGTCATTGCAACATGCTTCCTTTTCCACAACATGGAAGGGCTGGTTCCAGTATGCTTACTTTTCCAAATGGAAATCAAATTACTCTAATATCTAAAACCAGCAACAAGAAGTCAGTGTGTAGTCTTTTACTTATTTATTCATTTCTTTTTGCTGTCAGTGATTACACCCAATGTTTTAGGGTTTCACATGATGTATCACTTTAAAGCATGTTATACGTCCAGTGAATGCTTCCAGTGAAATCTCCTGTGGTCTTATTTTAAAGACTCCCAACATCATTAGCTGCCCTGAATGCTCATTCATGCCTTAGATTATCTCTGTGTCTAGCCCGCCAATCTTTCTACAACTATGCTTTCTTATGATTACCCTCAGTAGATAGAAAGAGATAAGCAGTAATTGCAGTACCATTACGTAACCTAAAAAAATATATATTCGCAAAATGTAATCTTTAAGTCCAATAATGGTTTAAATTTTGCAGTGTCATAAAATTGATGCAATACTGTGTTATTGAGCTACAACTTTGTAACTAAATTTCAGATCAGCGTCATTTCTTCCTGAACCTGGTGCAAAAAAAGGTGGAAATATTCACACTTTAGTGTACATCACAGCTCTTTACACAAAGCCAGATGCACCTTAATGTCACTGTTTATATATGGAAGGCCAACAAAACTTTCAAACTCTTATGGGATGTTTCTCAGAGTTTCTTCAGTGAGAGTCCAGCAAGAATCTGGCTCAGCATCTGACAGCTTCATATGAAGTTGACCCTTCTACAGTCTGATCAAGCTTGATCGGGTCTTTTTGAAAGAGTAGCAGCCACAAAACCATTTTTTTTAAAGATGAACAAGATGAAAGGTGAAAAGACAAGGATATGCTAAAGCCCACAAAAATTGTAATGAAGATCAGTGGAAAAGAATATTAAGGAGTGATAAATCTAAGCTTTAAATTTCTGGGTCTAACTGTCAACCATATAGGGGGAAGAAGAGTTTGAGAGAGATGCAAGAATGAAAGCTTGCAGCTGTCAGTGAAAGGTGGTGCTTAAAGAAACCAGAAGATTACTTCAGAAAACTTCAGGACAGTCGCCCAAAAAGAGTTTAAGATGTGCTTGTGCAAAGGGAGGTCACATAAAATATTGACTTTAGCCTATAGAGGTGATTTTATTTTAAAAACTTAGGGATTGTTCATATTTTCTGTCTGCATCTTACTAAAAAGACAAAAAAATTATTATGGATGGCCATTATAACTTTGCTAAAACAACAAAGCTACTGGTGGTCTAAAACCTTTGCACAGTACAACCCCAAATTAAAAAAATCACTGCAGACACATTACATTGGTTAATATACAGTGTATCACAAAAGTAAATACACCCCTCACATTTCTGCAAATGTTTTATTATATCTTTTCATGGGACAACACTATAGACATGAAACTTGGATATAACTTAGAGTAGTCAGTGTACAGCTTGTATAGCAGTGTAGATTTACTGTCTTCTGAAAATAACTCAGCACTCAGCCATTAATGTCTAAATGGCTGGCAACATAAGTGAGTACACCCCACAGTGAACATGTCCAAATTGTGCTTAAAGTGTCAATATTTTGTGTGACCACCATTATTATCCAGCACTGCCTTAACCCTCCTGGGCATGGAATTCACCAGAGCTGCACAGGTTGCTACTGGAATCCTCTTCCACTCCTCCATGATGACATCATGGAGCTGGTGGATGTTAGACACCTTGAACTCCTCCACCTTCCACTTCAGGATGCGCCACAGGTGCTCAATTGGGTTTAGTCCATCACCTTTACCTTCAGCTTCCTCAGCAAGGCAGTTGTCATCTTGGAGGTTGTGTTTGGGGTCGTTATCCTGTTGGAAAACTGCCATGAGGCCCAGTTTTCGAAGGGAGGGGATCATGCTCTGTTTCAGAATGTCACAGTACATGTTGGAATTCATGTTTCCCTCAATGAACTGCAGCTCCCCAGTGCCAGCAACACTCATGCAGCCCAAGACCATGATGCTACCACCACCATGCTTGACTGTAGGCAAGATACAGTTGTCTTGGTACTTCTCACCAGGGCGCCGCCACACATGCTGGACACCATCTGAGCCAAACAAGTTTATCTTGGTCTCGTCAGACCACAGGGCATTCCAGTAATCCATGTTCTTGGACTGCTTGTCTTCAGCAAACTGTTTGCGGGCTTTCTTGTGCGTCAGCTTCCTTCTGGGATGACGACCATGCAGACCGAGTTGATGCAGTGTGCGGCGTATGGTCTGAGCACTGACAGGCTGACCTCCCACGTCTTCAACCTCTGCAGCAATGCTGGCAGCACTCATGTGTCTATTTTTTAAAGCCAACCTCTGGATATGACGCCGAACACGTGGACTCAACTTCTTTGGTCGACCCTGGCGAAGCCTGTTCCGAGTGGAACCTGTCCTGGAAAACCGCTGTATGACCTTGGCCACCATGCTGTAGCTCAGTTTCAGGGTGTTAGCAATCTTCTTATAGCCCAGGCCATCTTTGTGGAGAGCAACAATTCTATTTCTCACATCCTCAGAGAGTTCTTTGCCATGAGGTGCCATGTTGAATATCCAGTGGCCAGTATGAGAGAATTGTACCTAAAACACCAAATTTAACAGCCCTGCTCCCCATTTACACCTGGGACCTTGACACATGACACCAGGGAGGGACAATGACACATTTGGGCACAATTTGGACATGTTCACTGTGGGGTGTACTCACTTATGTTGCCAGCTATTTAGACATTAATGGCTGTGTGTTGAGTTATTTTCAGAAGACAGTAAATCTACACTGCTATACAAGCTGTACACTGACTACTCTAAGTTATATCCAAGTTTCATGTCTATAGTGTTGTCCCATGAAAAGATATAATGAAATATTTGCAGAAATGTGAGGGGTGTACTCACTTTTGTGATACACTGTACATGCATGTCTGCATTTCAGGCCTGCAACATTAAAACATTGAAACAACATTGTGAAATGTTTAAAAACAATGTTTCTTAAACAAACTTGACTGGAATGGATTATTCATCAATAGCTGATATAACCACTGATATAACTTTTTTGTCAAGAAGAAATAGAGACGGTGTCCAGACAAAATGAACAGGCCCTACCTTGTGTAACAGGTTAATGTGTTTTGCTTCCTGTGTAACTGTTCATTGGAAAGCACAGCATGTTAGCCTGTTGAGTTAAAAATTAAGTCATAACTTTTTGACAACTGAGTTAGGATTTTTTTAAATTAAAAACAATATTTAATTATAAAATCCAAGGGCAAAACTTACATTTAACTAAAACCTTATTATATTGCTTAATCACCTATAGCTGCATGAAGATGCAACAGTATATAGTCATGTACACTCACTCACTATCTTAACCGCTTATCCAATCTGCTAGAGCCTATCCCAGCTTTTCAATGGGTGCAAGGCACACTGTAACACCCTGGACGGTGCGCCAGTCCATCGCAGGGCAGACACACACACATACACACACACACATCCATTCTCCTATAGGGCAATTCAGTGTCTCCATTTAACCTGACTGCATGTCTTTGGACTGTGTGAGGAAACCGGAGCTCCCGGAGGAATCCCACGCAGAGACGGGAAGAACATGCAAACTCCATACAGAAAGGACCCAGACCACCCCGCATGGGGATCGAACCCAGGACCTTCTTGCTGTGAGGCAACAGTGCTACCCACTTAGCCACTGTGCCACCCTATGTCATATACATATAAAAATTATTAATAATTTTAAAAAGTAATACATTATTCATTATTTTATAAAGTAATGTGTCTAAAAAAAAGAATACCTTCTATGGCTCTTTTTTTCGGCCCTCTGCCATGGCACAGACACCTCTTATACTTCACAGCTATCTCCACCTGTGTCCATCAATGCTCCTGTATGGAGACATGCCAGTGATAGGTTAAACAAGCCCGTAATGTCATAGCAAAGGAGTCATCAAAAGGGTTAGCTCTGTGCAGAGAGGGAAATGAGATGTAAAATTCTGGA
The DNA here is from genome assembly GCF_030014385.1 of Trichomycterus rosablanca. Classification (NCBI taxonomy): domain Eukaryota; kingdom Metazoa; phylum Chordata; class Actinopteri; order Siluriformes; family Trichomycteridae; genus Trichomycterus; species Trichomycterus rosablanca. The sequence goes on along the minus strand of NC_085988.1, from coordinate 31,126,085 downwards.
TTAAAACCAAGGGAGTCTGTTGATAGCTTAAACATGCCATCTGGAAATGGACTAGGTTTAGCAGTGATCCAATCCGTTTCACATCAACATGTTTACTGTGTGCTGCATGCCTGGAGCACCTGGTGGTAGATCATGATTCATTAGGGAGATTTTTTTTTTATTTTTTTTTATTTTTTATACATGGCTTATACGTTACTTTCCAGACTCCATACAAGACACACTAAAAGTCCAAATGAATGTAGACACCTGACTAAGAGATTGTTGAACATCACATTCCAAAACCATGGGCATTAATATAGATTAAAACCCCTTGCTCTGTAGCTGACCTATAACGGGGTTTACTCTTCGAGTAAAGCAGTTCACAAGATTGTTTAGCTTGTCTGTGGGAATTTGAGCTAGTTTGGTCAAAAGAGGTTTTGTAAGGTAAAGTATTTATGTTGGATTAAATGGCTGAGCATGCATTTAATGCTCCAATTTATTTAAAAGGGTTTACAAGGCTTTACACAGGGCACTTGCACACTTTCTGCACATCAAACCCTTCAAACCATGTTTTTATGTATGCTTTGTGCACAGTGGCACAATCATGTAAGAACAGAAAAAAGCTCCAAACTGTACCACAAAACATTTTGGATTTACACAGATCAGACATAACATTATGACCACCTTTCTAATATTGTGTTGGTCCCCCTTTCACTGCCAAAACAGCCCTGACCCATTGAGACATGGACTCCACTAGACCCCTAAAGGTGTGCTGTGGTATCTGGCACCAAGATGTTAGCAGCAGATCCTTTAACTCCTGTAAGTTGTGAGGTGGGGCCTCCATGGATCAGACTTGTTTGTCCAGCACATCCAACAAATGCTTGATTGGATTGAGATCTGAGGAATTTGGAGGCCAAGACAACACCTCAAACTCATTGTTGTGCTCCTCAAACCATTCCTGAACCATTTTTGCTTTGTGGCAGGGTGCATTATCCTGCTGAAAGAGGCCACAGCCATCAGGAAATACCGTTTCCATCAAAAGGTGTACATGGTCTGCAACAATGCTTAGGTAGGTGGTACGTGTCAAAGTAACATCCACATGGATGGCAGGACCCAAGGTTTCCCAGCAGAACATTGCCCAAAGCATCACACTGCCTCCGCCGGCTTGCCCTCTTCCCATAGTGCATCCTGGTGCCATGTGTTCCCCAGGTAAGCGACGCACATGCACCCAGCCATCCACGTGATGTAAAAGAAAATATGATATATTAGACCAGGCCTTTCTTCTTCTCACGTGCCCATTGTTGGCGCTTTCGGGAGTGGACAGGGGTCAGCATGGGCACCCTGACTGGTCTGCGGCTATGCAGCCCCATACACAACAAACTGCGATGCACTGTGTATTCTGACACCTTTCTATCAGAACCAGCATTAACTTATTTTGCAATTTGAGCTACAGCAGCTTGTTTGTTGGATCGGACCACACAGGCCAGCCTTCGCTCCCCATGTGCATTTATGAGCCTTGGCCTTGGACAACTTTTGATAGATACTGACCACTGCAGACTGGGAACACTCCACAAGAGCTGCAGTTTTGGAGATGTCATCTAGCCATCACAATTTGGCCCTTGTCAAGCTCGCTTAAATCCTCACGCTTGCCCATTTTTCCTGCTTCTAACACATTAACTTTAAGGATAAATGTTCACTTGCTGCCTAATATATCCTACCCAATAACTGCCCAATAGGTGCCGTGATGAAGAGATAATCAGTGTTATTCACTTCACCTGTCAGTGGTCATAATGTTATGCCTCGTCGGTGTATACATTAGCAGTAGGTGTGGCCGACAGTGTTAGTGTAGTTACATATACCTGTATGAAATTCATGATAAGACATCATCTTTGTACTTTTTTATTTACACTGTAAGAAATATTTTTTTCAAAAGATAATTTTTTATTTAGAACCTGCATGTATGGATTATGTGTAGAATTTCATGCAGACTAACTTTAAATATGTAACATTCTTTATTTAGTAAGGTGTGAAGTTTTGAAAGGTTAGTTTTTCACTAGCCTACACTGCTACACAAAAAGTGGCAGTTTTTCTACTTTGGAAAATTTATGCTTAACAGTGGTTGAAAATTTTTAGTGCAGATGAATGGGTAAATGCTAAAAAAAAGGTGCCCATATTAAAGTGGGCTGGGTCTCTGATATTATCCATCATAATAATGTGTAATTTCACTTGTCAGATAATGAGCCCTTTCTTTTCCAGCCAAAAGAGTGAATGATTATTTATCACATTCACATGCAATCTACTATTACACCCATTCAGTGACACCTACACATTGCACCTCATTAACACTCCATTACGCCAGCAGTGCATTTTAAAACCTTGACTCCCTGTGAAACTTATGAGGTGAGGATAGGTTTGACATTTCTAGGTCAACCAAAACACCCTCTTCATAGTTATCTGATTGATTACTGTCATTAAACCTTCGTGACTGCTCCAAAAATGTGTGTCTTAGATTGCTTGTAGGGTTAAATGAGTCATGATGCCCATTTGATTACAAAATATAAATCTTTCACTTTTGCTTTTAGGGCTTGTGTCCTGAGTTAAGGATTACATATTGATTAACCAGATAATGAAATTAATCTAATCCAATTTAAAAATTATAAAATAGTTTCCTTCTATAATTAAATATAATTGCATGCTAAATCCAGCCTAGAAGTAAATTACTGTATAAAAAAAGAGACCAATCACTTGTTTGTACTTTGTGAAGCCTTTAAAATTCAGCAATAATCACTCATAATATGTCATTGTGATCAGGACATAATAATATTAAAACACAGTTCTGCCCGAACTAATACCACACATACTGTACAATGTAACTGTTTATGTTCCTGTTGAACAGACTCATTAATCATATACAGTCACAGCTGAAAGGAAAACAAATAGCAGGTGTAAGCAGAACAAATTACAACCCCAAATCAGAAAAAGTTGGGACAGCATGGAAAATACAACTAATAAAGTTTTTTACATTTACTTTGACTTTTATTTGATTGCAGACAGGATGAACCTGAGATATTTCATGTTTTGTCTGCTCAACTTCATTTCATTTATTAATAAACATCCATTCCTGCATTTCAGGCCTGCAACACATTCCAAAAAAGTTGGGACAGTAAAGAATTTACCACTTAGTAATGCTGCCATTCCTTTTCACCACACTTAAAAGAGGTTTTGGCACCGAGGATATCAAGTGATTTAGTGTTTCAACTTTTATTTTGTCCCATTCTTCCTGCAAACACATCTTAAGATGTACAACAGTACGGGGTCGTCATTGTCGCATTTTTCGTTTCAAAATTTTCCACACATTCTCTATTAGGGACAGGTCAGGACTGCAGGCAGGCCAGTCCAATACTCTTACCCTCTTCCTCTGCAGCCATGCCTTTGTAATGTGTGCAGCATGTGGTTTTGCATTGTCTTGTTGAAAAATGCATGGACGTCCCTGGAAAAGATGACGTCTTGAAGGCAGCACATGTTGCTCCAAAATCTTAATGTACTTTTCTGCATTAATGCTGCCATCACAGAAGTGTAAATGACCTTTGCCAAGGGCACTGACACAGCCCCATATAAAAGACCCTGGCTTTTGGATTTATTGCTGATAACAGTCTGGATGGTCCTTTTTGTCTTTAGTCCAGAGCACACGGCATCCATTTTTTCCAAAAACACCTGGAATGCTGATTCATCTGACCACAATACACGTTTCCACTGTGTGATGGTCCATTAACATAAGGCTTCTTTTTTGCACAGTAAAGTTTTAAGTGGCATTTGTGCATGTAACTCCGTATTGTAGTGCTTAACAAAGGTTTGCCAAAGTAATCCCTTACCCATGTGGTTATATCAGCTATTGTTGAGTGGCGGTTCTTGATGTAGTGCCGTCTGAGGGATGGAAGATCACGGGCGTTCAGCTTAAGCTTGCACCCTTGGCCTTTACGCAAATTCCTCCCGATTCCTTAATGGTTTAATGATATTATGCACTGTAGAGGGAGACATATGCAAATCCCTTCCAATCTTTCTTTGAGATACATTGTTTTTAAACATTTCAATAATTTTCTTACACATTTGTTGACAAACTGGAGATCCTCTGGCCATCTTTGCTCATCAAAGACTCAGCCTTTCCTGGATGCTGCTTTTGTACCAAACCATGATTACAATCACCTGTTGACATCATCTGTTTGGAATCACATCATTATTTAGTTTTTCCTCCTCATTACTAGCTCTAAATTTCCCCTGTCCCACCTTTTTTTGGAACGTGTTGCAGGCCTGAAATGCAGGAATGGAGGTATATTAACAAATAAAATGAAGTTAAGCAGACAAAACATGAAATATCTTGGGTTCAAACTGTCTGCAGTAAAATAAAAGTAAATGTAAGGAACACTGCATTTTTTATTAGAATTTTCTATACTGTCCCAACTTGTTCTGATTTGGGGTTGTATGATCTATACTATATTTCCAACAGCCTTATAAAAAATAAATGTTGGACCTCACTAATTTTTAGAACTTATTCCTCTGTGCTTGATGAAGCTTTTTAAAGCTCTGCCAATAGACAGCAAAATGGAACTGGTCATGTTCAATATGGGGTCGAACACTCTTTAGCAGCAACAAAACATTTTCTATAGCTAGTAAACAGACCTGTCCAACAGTGAAGAGTAATTTTATAAGTTTTAGGAATATTTTAACATAGCCAATCATGTTTGTATGTAGTTGTCTGATCAGCACTGATGGGGATTCAAACTCTGGATCCCAGCAGTAGTGGGTCAGCATAATTTACCACTGCACCACCCAAGCACTTTTGATAAAGTATATGAATATGTAACTAAATAACTGTTTGTGATTCATTACTTTAGGCAGAATATGTTTGTCTGGTAATATGACTAAAATAAACACCAGACAACATCCTTTAATCAAGCACAAGTGAATAATGAAGACAGCTGAACCTGTTCATGACTGTCTCTTAGCAGTTTGTGACAGCCTCTCCAGACCTTAAGATATGTAGAGTGGATTTAAAGCTGCATGCCTCACTATACCCCACCCACAGCTGTGTTTATTAATAAGCTGCCTGGCGATTAATTGCTCTGTTATGGAACAACTGCCACCACACAGTGAGAGATGCAGAGTCAATGGGATTTCTCCATGGGAAAGAAGCTATTTAACACAGACTTAGACAGAATAAATGCCATATTCAGAGAACAAAGATGGGCTGAGGCAAATGACATACATACATAATTAATCAGTATATATATATACAGTATATATATACAGGGGTTGGACAATGAAACTGAAACACCTGTCATTTTAGTGTGGGAGGTTTCATGGCTAAATTGGACCAGTCTGGTGGCCAATCTTCATTAATTGCACATTGCACCAGTAAGAGCAGAGTGTGAAGGTTCAATTAGCAGGGTAAGAGCACAGTTTTGCTCAAAATATTGCAATGCACACAACATTATGGGTGACATACCAGAGTTCAAAAGAGGACAAATTGTTGGTGCACGTCTTGCTGGCGCATCTGTGACCAAGACAGCAAGTCTTTGTGATGTATCAAGAGCCACGGTATCCAGGGTAATGTCAGCATACCACCAAGAAGGACAAACCACATCCAACAGGATTAACTGTGGACGCAAGAGGAAGCTGTCTGAAAGGGATGTTCGGGTGTTAACCCGGATTGTATCCAAAAAACATAAAACCACGGCTGCCCAAATCACGGCAGAATTAAATGTGCACCTCAACTCTCCTGTTTCCACCAGAACTGTCCGTCGGGAGCTCCACAGGGTCAATATACACGGCCGGGCTGCTATAGCCAAACCTTTGGTCACTCGTGCCAATGCCAAACGTCGGTTTCAATGGTGCAAGGAGCGCAAATCTTGGGCTGTGGACAATGTGAAACATGTATTGTTCTCTGATGAGTCCACCTTTACTGTTTTCCCCACATCCGGGAGAGTTACGGTGTGGAGAAGCCCCAAAGAAGCGTACCACCCAGACTGTTGCATGCCCAGAGTGAAGCATGGGGGTGGATCAGTGATGGTTTGGGCTGCCATATCATGGCATTCCCTTGGCCCAATACTTGTGCTAGATGGGCGCGTCACTGCCAAGGACTACCGAACCATTCTGGAGGACCATGTGCATCCAATGGTTCAAACATTGTATCCTGAAGGCGGTGCCGTGTATCAGGATGACAATGCACCAATACACACAGCAAGACTGGTGAAAGATTGGTTTGATGAACATGAAAGTGAAGTTGAACATCTCCCATGGCCTGCACAGTCACCAGATCTAAATATTATTGAGCCACTTTGGGGTGTTTTGGAGAAGCGAGTCAGGAAACGTTTTCCTCCACCAGCATCACGTAGTGACCTGGCCACTATCCTGCAAGAAGAATGGCTTAAAATCCCTCTGACCACTGTGCAGGACTTGTATATGTCATTTCCAAGACGAATTGACGCTGTATTGGCCGCAAAAGGAGGACCTACACCATACTAATAAATTATTGTGGTCTAAAACCAGGTGTTTCACTTTCATTGTCCAACCCCTGTATATATATATATATATATATATATACACATACGGATCATAACATTAACATTACATAACATTAAAACCACCTTCTTGTTTCTACACTCACTGTCCATTTTATCAGCTCCACTTACCATATAGAAGCACTTTGTAGTTCTACAATTACTGACTGTAGTCCATCTGTTTCTCTGCATGCTTTGTTAGCCTTCTTTCATGCTGTTTTTCAATGGTCAGGACTCTCCCAGGACCACTACAGAGGTGTTATTTGGGTGGTGGATCATTCTCAGCATTGCAGTGATCCACTCATACCAGCACAACACACACTAACACACCACCACCATGTCAGTGTCACTGCAGTGCTGAAAACAATCTATCACCCAAATAATACCTACTCTGTAGTGGTCCTGTGGGGATCCTGACCATTGAAGAACAGCATGAAACAGGGCTAACAGAGCATGCAGAGAAACAGATGGACTACAGTCAGTAACTGTAGAACTACAAAGTGCTCTTATATGGTAAGTGGAGCTGATAAAATGGACAGTGAGTGTAGAAACAAGTAGGTGGTTTTATGTTACCGATGAGGCATAAGATTATGACATAATATTATGTTGCTCCCCTTTTTAGTGAAGATGATCTTGAGAAACTAACAGGAAATACCAAGATTGTAGCTTTTTCATTGGTGTTAAGCAGGTCAGTAATGAAGTCCAAAACTATGTTGGACTAAAGTAACTTTACGAACTAAGCTTTAACAAAGCTGCCTTTTACAATTATTGGCACACCTGCTTAATATGAGTAAAACAGGTTAAAAGAAGTTTACTTTTGGTGAATAAGCTAAATCTTAAAGTGAAAAATCTAACCTTTTCTGAACCACAATTTTTGAGAAATTTTTTTTTTTATTACAAAATAATTTGTTTTAAAAAGTGCCACAGTTATTGGCATTTAATGCCTTTTACTAAATAAACTAAATACTAAATAAAGTAGTAAATAAAGTTCTGGTTTACTAAATAAATAAATAGTTTTCTCCTAGAACACCTAATAAGGTTGGAGGTTACATAATCTTTCCAGATCCTCCAGGGTCCTTGGTTCTCTCTTTTTCACCCCACATGTATTCTCTGGGGTTTAGATCAAGGGGCTGAGTTGGACATGGCAGAAGCTTGATTTTGTTTAGTAAGCTATTTTTTGTCATGGTATTCCATTATGATAATGCCATGTCTGCAGGACAAACAGCCCCACATCACACACCCAATGCCATACTTAACAGTGGACATGAGGTTATTTACAGTGTAGTCATTCTTCATTTTATGCCAAACCCACCTAGAGTGTTTGTTGCCATTTTTTTTATCTGATCATAGAACACTGGTATTTTTTTTAAACTACCTAACTAAAAGCATTTAGTACTTATATTATTGCTTAAATAACAAGAAAAAGTTATTTCCTGGTGAACCATCCAAATAATTTAAATAATGAATTTATTTCAGGAGAATTAAGCTATTGTGAATAAAAAGCAGAAGGGTACATTGTTACCTCACACATTAAATGTAAGGCCAGAGAATAGTTGTAGCATTGAACTTGTCTCTAAGAGATGTAAAGGATTTATCTGCCTCAGCGTTCCAGTAAATGACAGAAGAATCAATAAAAACTTCAGTACTGTTGGGGCACCACTGACTCTCTTTAAAGACTAGACCAAGGGCAAAGCTGGCAAAAAAGGATTAATTTATTTTACATGGCGCACATGCAATACATGTTCATGGTTACTTTAAAAATAAATTCATGTCAAGATATTTCCTTCAGAACTTCATTTTTGATATGATGCTTAATTAAGGGGATGTTGACTGGATCATATGCCAAAAAACAAAGTGCACTGTGATAGTAATGAATGCTGATTTCCATTTATCTCATTCACATATACAAAAGCAGTTGTAAGATCTTCTTAAGTCTTAGTAAAGCACTTGTCACCAGTGATCTGTTTCAATGCAGCAGGAAAAATAAAAACAGAGTAATGATATTTGACAGTTATAGCATTTAGTTCTCTAAAGTCAACACAGGGCCTGAGACTGGTTCATTTTTTCCCTTCACTAACAAGACCACAGCTGAAGATGTAACAGGGCAAATATACCTTATTTTTTAAAGGTTCTTGTATATGCTTTTGCATTACTTATGATTCAGGTAAAGACAGGATAAATTCATTCCAGAAAAGGATAAATACCTGCTAAAAAGAAGCTCAGTGGTACAGTCCCATGGGGTAGCACTGAGGCTTTTGTTTTGCTTGAAATTTTAAAAAGTTCTTGGTCTTCTACTGATATGGATACTAATTTATCTATATCTGAATATTTAATATGGGTAACTCTTACAGGTACGGAAACGCAAAAACAAGAAATTAAGCACTCCAAGCACCTAGTTTATTGGTTTTCCATGATCATTGTGCATCATGTTTTTCTAGACAAGGCAACCAAAATAAAGAAAATTTTATATACATGTATATCATATATGTTCCTGGACAAAATATGTTCTGGACAAAAGCGCAGCATGTACTATATTGCATTTATGCTGCCATCACAGAAGTGTAAATTACCGTTGCAAGAGCACAGTTTGGCTGTGTCTTTGGTCAAGACAGCACAACATCCATTTCTTCCAAAAAAGATCTGGAATACTGATTCATCTGACTACAATATACATTTTCGCAGTGTGATGGTCAATCCCAGACGCTTCTGAGCCCAAAGAACTTGATGCCGCTTATGGACATGGTTAACATAAGGATTATTTTTGCACAATGTGGCATTTGTGAATGTTAGTCCATATTGTAGTGCTTAACAAAGGTTTGCCAAAGTAATCTCTTGCTCATGTGGTGATATCAACTATTTACGCACTGAAATTTCTACAGTTTCCTTGAATCTTTTAATAGGTTTTTTGCAATTCAGATTTATAAATATGCAAATCCCTTCTGTTTTTTTTCTGTGAGGAACATTGATTTTAAACAATTCAATAACTTACTCATGAATTTTTGACAAACTCGAGATCATCTGCCCATCTTTGCTCTTTAAGGACACATCATTGTTTAGTTTTTTAGCTCTAAACTGTCCCCGTCCCCCCTTTTTTGTTTTAAAATGCAGGAATTATTGTATATTAACGAATTAAATATGAAATTAGTTTACTTTGCAACACTATGAAGTAACCATCCCTGCTATGCCATTAGTGTTTGCAACTCAGTTTGGGTTTTCGGCTGTGTTGAGGCAAAATATTTTAAAACAAGAGACTAAGCAGGATGACAAGAATACATTAGCGGTTTATTAAAATAACTAACAGGCAAAAAACAAGAGTTAATCCAAAAACAAAAACACAGGCAGGGGTCAGTACACAAAATTCAATAATTTTTAGTTAAATAGTTAAACAAGATCCAAATACTAAAGCCAGATAAATAGACCATGGACAGATTAACACTAGATACAGTTCAAGGACACAGCAATTGCCACCAAGAAATAATTTTACAATTTCTTGACTTGTACCTTAAATGCATGTTTTACTGTCATATTTTAAATTAACAGTATCTTCATTTTAGTTAAATCTTACAGTAAATATAACTAAATAAACCTACTGCCTGTGTTTCAGTAGTTTAATCTATTTTGGTTTGCTGTTAGACAATTGGTAATCCAAGCTTTCTTGGTTAATGAGGTTACTCAGATAGAAGAATCAGGCACTGGGCAGGCTTCTCAACCTCTCTGGCTGTCAGAGTGACATTTATTCGTGAAAAAAAAATTAACAAATAGTCTGGCAGGTATAAACAGCACCATTGTGACCCTTGTGCTCATTGACAAAACACAGAATCGTACAAGCATTTCCCATATTAGCACCGTGCTCTCGGCATTCTTTTGGAAAAGCTGACTGCTGGCTCAATTAAGCTAATAGTTCTGCAAAGACATAATGACTGCAATTATGGACACCTTCTGTGCTCACGAATTGGCAGATTTGAGCATCTATGGCCATGTGAGGCTTTTAAGGTCAGCAGTGTTATGCATGAACAGCATATTAAATATTGGCTAGTTTTAGAGCTATCTTGGAATATTTCACTCACTGTAGCTACCAAAGTAATGGGTAAGAAAAATGCAGCCATTAAGTATGTGCATTTTCCCTAAACTGTACATCAAGGGTAATGTACTGAGTATGTTAGAATTCTTATTACTTACTAACTGTATATATCTGTCTATACAAAATGGTTGACTGCAAGCATTGGTCAGGTCAAAAAAGGTTTAAAAACTAAATTTAACTGAGTGAATCCATTGACTCTCACAGTACTTCTCTGACTTAGCATCAGTACAGGGTTACAATAGTCTAGGGTTGCAAAGCTACATAGACCTGTTTTCTAGTCTTTCCTTCTTTTCTCCTCATTTAATTAAATCACATGCCTTTTAAACCCTTATCCATACCCTGAATCAAACAACAGACAAAAGGGTAAACAGAAATACCAGTTGTCTACATTTATTTATCTACTCATTCATTTATTGTCTGTTTTACCACAACTTTATCCTGGTCAGGGTCATAGTAGGACTGATTCATTGGGCGAAAAAAAAACGGAGACAGGTCACCAGTCTGTCACAGGGCAGACACACACACACACACACACCACATTCACACAGATGCATACTCACACTTAGGTTAATTGGCCTACTTGCATGTCTGGACTGATAGGGGGATACTGGCATACCTGAAGGAAACACACAAGAACACATGGAGAACATGCAGACTCCACAGAGAAATGACCCTGGCTGTCTGGCTGGAATCAAATTAGACGGAATTGAACCTAGGTCCTTCCTGCTGCTGTGAGACAGCAGCACTACCCACTGTGGCACCTTGCTGCCCTAGAATTATTCAACACATCATAAGCAGTTTTTAAAATACACTTTATTGCCAAAAGTATTCACTCACCCATACAAATCATTGAATTCAGGTTTTGCAATCACTTTCATAGCCACAGGTGTATGAAACCAAACACCTAAGCATGCAGACTGCTTCTACAAACATTTTCCATGGCCGAGCAGCTGCATCCAAGCCTTACATCACCAAGCGCAATGCAAAGCGTTGGATGCAGTGATGTAAAGCACGCCGCCACTGGACTCTAGAGCAGTGGAGATGTGTTCTCTGGAGTGATGAATCATGCTTCTCCGTCTGGCAATCCGATGGACGAGTCTGGGTTTGGCGGTTTCCAGGAGAACGGTACTTGTCTGACTGCATTGTGTCAAGTGTAAAGTTTGGTGGAGGGGGGATTATGGTGTTTGTTTGTTTTTCAGGAGTTGGGCTCGGCCCCTTAGTTCCAGTGAAAGAAACTCTTAAGCATATCAGCATATCAAGAGATTTTGGACAATTTCATGCTCCCAACTTTGTGGGAACAGTTTGGGGATGGTCCCTTCCTGTTTCAACATGACTGCGCACCAGTGCACAGAGCAAGGTCCATAAAGACATGGATGAGCAAATTGGTGTGAAAGAACTTGACTGGCCTGCACAGAGTCCTGACCTCAACCCGATAGAACACCTTTGGGATGAATTAGAGCAGAGACTGCGAGCCAGGCCTTCTCATACAACATCAGTGTCTGACCTCACAAATACGCTTCTGGAAGACTTGTCAAAAATTCCCATAAACGCACTCCTAAATCTTGTGGAAAGCCTTCCCAGAGGAGTTGAAGCTGTTATAGCTGCAAAGGGTGGGCCGACATCATATTAAACCCTATGGATTAAGAATGGGATGTCACTCAAGTTCATATGTGTGTAAAGGCAGACAAGCAAATACTTTTGGCAATATAGTGTATATATAGATGCATAGATCAATTCTTTACATCACCAGTATGTATATTATTAGATAGCTTTCTTCAATGATGGAAGATTTTTCTACCCTCTAGGCTTCTTCCCCTCTCTCTGAGCTCTACGTGGGCTGTTCTGTTTACTACTAGAGAGCAAGCTGGGTTGTGCTGTCATTTCTTTAGTGGGAAAGTAAGTGTACACTTCTGCTTACAAACATTACGTCACATTTAACATTTGCTTGACAGTATTTAATATAACGCACTGTAAAAAAGCCAACTTTCAAACAGTTCTCTAAACTAAAATAAGAATATAATTTGAACAGTGGCGATTTCTCTAAGACTGCAAGGGTAGCTCAGCTTCCCCTAAAATGTCAAAAATTAAATGGTCAAATATGTACAGTTGTGTTAACATTTCATTGACTACAAATGCGTTAGAACACGTTCATCTCGAAGACGAGTTCGTTCAGAATCAGCTAATTATCACAAATCGACTGACTCGATTTTGTTAACTCCCGTAGCGTCAATGCATTTGCCCGTAGAAGCTGAGCGTCTATTCACTTCAATGGGACTGCATGGAAAAGTTTTTTTCATTGCTTCGAAACTCGCCGGTCATTGGATAAATGCCACGATTTTGTCCCGCCCCCAGGCGCTGAGCGTCTTTGGGGGTGAATGGAGCTGTGGGCGGGTCTGGACGTGGAGCTTCTGAAAGATGATTGGAGGATCAGTCGAAAGGCTGAATCCCGTTTTGAGAATATCCGTCTCAATTGTTCTGATACTCCCGCCACATATGGAATCACCACTGGTTTGCGCTTAGACCGCGGTTGTTCTTCTCCTCCCTTTGATCCACTGGAGCCGTGTTTGGGCATTTTTTTCGCTTTTACGAATGCCCAGTTGGGATAACCACATTCACCCAGGGCCTTCTTGACATGAGATTTCTCTCTATCCTTGGCCGTAGTGTCTGTGGGGATGCTGTTCGCCCGGTGGTGCAGCGTCCTGATGACTCCTAGTTTGTGCTCCAATGGATGATGGGAGTCAAACCTTAAGTACTGGTCCGTGTGTGATACTCAATTTGCAGTATCGGTATCGGCTGCATATAAGGTTGGGGTATCCACCACCAGCTCAGACTGAAGAAGTCATTCGGAATGAGTGACGAAACGTATTTCTACAACAAACTTGTGTCCAGATGAACTGATTCAACTTTGTGGATAAGTTATTTAGTAAGCTATTTTGCTGTTAAATTGCATATTTATTGCACATTCTGTTTAATAAAGGTTTTTAATAATGCTCACCTTGTTTCATAAAGATTGTTCTTCACCACTTTGGCTTAAAATATTAAGTTAACCATCTGGACTCCTTGTGATAGCTTTTGTTCTCCCAACTAACATTGCTTTGTTCTGTAATTGATTTTATGGACAAAATAATTTTTGTTAAATGAACTCATCATTTAACTTAATATTTTGAGTTGGGAAGATATACTCAAAAATTCACTTGTAATAATTTGACTTATTTTTTAAAAGTTGGCTGCACTTTTTTTACAGTGAGTTTGAACCCATCAAATAGTACTTTAGCTAACCTAATGCCCATTTTACTGCCAGGACCTCCTTCTCTTTGGCGAAACAGTTAATTTATCTGGAAAAGTTTCCTGCTAATGTACAGAATTGTTTTTCTTTTTTTTCTTCTTCTTGCAGTAGCACTTCTCCCAGTCCAGTATCTAATGCATCAGGACTACACAGAACTGGTTCTGAGGACAAGTATGCATTTTGATCTCTAAAATCAGTTTTACACTTTATTTTCCATTTCACTTTTGGGACCTGTTCTTTTTAATAAGGTCTGTGAACACCACTGCTTGGCTGGAAAAGTTGTGGATAAACAGGCTGCATCATTCCAAAAGGAAGACCTAAAAAAGTCTGACAGCTTGTACTCTTACCATGTGGGGGCATCCCCTTTCTAAAATGTGGCAAAGTTAAGAAACCTCACCCTGTCTATGATCCTTTAAAATGTTGTAGTTGCTCCATGTAACCCAAAAGGCATAGTCAAGAAATTGTATAATCCACTTGGTGTCCTAAATGCTAAGTTATTTTGCTACAGCACTTGATGGTAGCCTTTACATGTCAAGAGTTGTTAGGAACTTTGCTGTCCCAAAATTTATCAGCTCTATCACACATCTCCAACATAGTCTCCACCTCCCCCTTTCAGTTCTGGGATCAGGTGCATAGGTGCTGCAGTGTGTCTGCCTTATGGGACCTGCCTTGGTCAGAAAGATGTTGTGCTGTGTTATGCTCATGTGTCTTGGCTCCTCTCCAAACAGGTTGGCTGGGATGGCTTGTTTCAGTTCTTTCTGCAGCTGATACATGGGGTGTGACAGATTTAAAGCTTTAGTGCCCCCTTCTCCTGCTGGGAGAAACTGTTCTGTTCTTTCTTCTTCTCCCTTAACTGCTGAATCCATATCTGTTCTGCAATGCCTTTTAATATTTTTCACAATGGTCTCAGCATATTAATGTGGAACTAATTCAGCTCTTTGTTTCTTTATAAAAGTAAAAGTTTATATGTTGTGCCCCACTTGCCGCTGGACTTCATACAGACCATGAAACCAAAAAACTTTTGTTGAATTGTTTACCACTCCATGTCTGCTCACAGTGGATAGTGAGTGGACACTGTATTTAAAAACTCCAGCAGCGCTGCTGTGTCTGATCCACTCATACCAGCACAACACACACCAACACACCACTACCATGTCATTGGTGATAATGATCCACCACCCAAATAATACCTTCTCTGTGGTGGTCCTCTGGGGAACCTGACCACTGAAGATCAGCATGAAAGGGGTGTAACAAAGCATGCAGAGAAACAGATGGACTACAGTCAGTAATTGTAGAACTACAAAGTGCTCCTATATGGTAAGTGGAGCTGGTAAAATGGACAGTGAGTGTAGAAAAAAGGAGATGGTTTTAATGTCATGGCTGATCAGTGTATATGTATACTCATATTCAAACTTTTAGAGGCATCCCAGCAAAGGCGCTACAAAAGTACTACTTACAGTATCTCACAAAAGTGAGTACACCCCTCACATTTTTGCAAATATTTTATTATATCTTTTCATAGGACAACACTATAGATATGAAACTTGGATATAACTTAGAGTAGTCAGTTTACAGCTTGTATAGCAGTATAGATTTACTGTCTTCGGAAAATAACTCAACACACAGCCATTAATGTCTAAATAGCTGGCAACGTACTGTAAGTGAGTACACCCCACAGTGAACATGTCCAAATTGTGCCCAATTGTGTCGTTGTCCCTCCCTGGTGTCATGTGTCAAGGTCCCAGGTGTGAATGGGGAGGAGGGCTGTTAAATTTGGTGTTTTGGGTACAATTCTCTCATACTGGCCACTGGATATTCAACATGGCACCTCATGGCAAAGAACTCTCTGAGGATGTGAGAAATAGAATTGTTGCTCTCCACAAAGATGGCCTAGGCTATAAGAAGATTGCTAACACCCTGAAAATGAGCTACAGCACAGTGGCCAAGGTCATACAGCAGTTTTCCAGGACAGGCTTCACTCAGAACAGGCTTCGCCAGGGTCGACCAAAGAAGTGGAGTCCACGTATAAAAAATAGACAAATGAGTGCTGCCAGCATTGCTGCAGAGGTTAAAGAAGTGGGAGGTCAGCCTGTCAGTGCTCAGATCATACGCCGCACACTGCAAGTCAAGTCAAGTTTATTTATATAGCGCTTTTTACAATAGACATTGTCTCAAAGCAACTTTACAAAATCCAGGACCAACATATACAAAAACCCCTGTTGAGCAAGCCGAGGGCGACTGTGGCAAGGAAAAACTCCCTGAAAATTACAGGAAGAAACCTTGAGAGAAACCAGACTCAGCAGGGCCCATCCTTCTTGGGTGGCCTGGAGGATACTTTAAATAAATAGGATTTACACAAATCATACAAACACAGAATTAAATGAACTAAAAGTTATAACTGGCAATAAATAAAAAAATAAATAAGAATAATAATAGAGTTATTATTCGGTCTAGTCTTCAATAAAGCAGCAGGAGCAGCATCATTGTCACAGTCTCGACTTCAATCCTTAACCTTGGCAGGTAAACAGGTTTCCATCAAAATGCCCTCGGGGTAAAACAACAGAGAATGTAGTTAATAATGTACAATGCTAGTTGAGTAAAACAGTTTTACAGAGTTTTAGACTCCGGCAGCCCTAATTATTACAGCATAACTAAAAGGGAGAGCAAGCAGGTAACAAGGTCATGAAGGCTTTTATAGGACATCAGCGCCCACCTTCCCACCATCATCAAACTTGAGTGATCGGACAAGAGAGGCAGAATGACAGCAACCCAACATTACTGATCACTATAAGTTTCTATGACCAAGAACCCCCAAGCTCTGCGCCTTTGTCTATACTAATCAAAAGCCTGAGAAAATAAATATGTTTTCAGTCTAGACTTAAACATTGAGACTGTGTCCGAATCCCAAACAGAGGCAGGAAGATTATTCCAAAGTTGTGGAGCTTTGTAAGAAAATGCTCTTCCACCAGCCGTGATCTTTTTAATTCTAGGAACTATAAGTAACCCTGCATCTTGTGAGCGAAGTGGACGCGCTGGGTTGTAGTGATTAATAAGCTCACTCAGATACTGTGGAGCCAGACCATGTGGCACTTTATAGATTAGTAAAAGTATTTTGTAATCAATGCGGAATTTAACTGGCAGCCAGTGAAGAGATGATAGAACAGGACTAATACATAACCGAGAAGTTATAAACACATGGATCAGTTTTTCAGCGTCATTAACAGATAGTATATTTTTTATTTTAGAAATATTATGCAAATGATAGAAAGCAACTCTAGTAATATTATTGACGTGTGTATCAAAAGAAAGATCTGAATCTAGTGTGACACCCAAGTTTTTTACATCTGAGCTGGGAGTAACAGAGAAAGTGTTTAGGTTCATCACTAGGTTTGAAAACTTGTGTCTTGCAGCTTTAGAGCCAACAAGTAAAACCTCTGTTTTATCTGAATTAAGTAAAAGAAAATTACACAACATCCAGTTTTTTATGTCGTTTACACAATCTTCTATCTTACTGATTGTGTCAGTATCATTTGGTTTGGCTGATATATACAGCTGTGTGTCATCTGCATAGCAGTGAAAATTTATGCCATGTTTATGAATAATTTTTCCTAGTGGAAGCATATAGAGTGTAAATTATAGCGGTCCCAGTACCGATCCCTGTGGAACACCACACTTTACTTTTGTAGTTTCCGAGCATTTATTATTTACATAAACAAATTGAGAGCGGTCAGTCAAATATGATTTGAACAAAGAGAGTGCGAGTCCTTTAACACCTACTGTATTTTCTAATCTATCCAGTAAAATGTTATGATCGACCGTATCAAACGCTGCACTAAGATCTAATAGAACAAGAAAAGAGACACATCCATTATCAGAAGACATTAACAACTCGTTAACTACTCTAATTAATTAGTTAATTACTCTAATACATTTTGGGTAATGCCTAAAGATTCTAAAATTGAGTTAAACGCAATTTTGAGTGGATTACACTTATCCTCATAATGAATATTAAAGTCACCAACAATTAAAGCTTTTTTAGTTGATAAGACTAATTTAGAAAGAAAATCAGCAAATTTGTGAAGAAATTCTGAGTAAGGACCAGGGGGTCGATAAACAGTAACCAGCTTAAACATACTACAACATTTATTGGCTATGTCAGAGATAAGAACTTCAAACGAGTTTGTTATAGAAGATGATTTTACAGTAAGACCTACTGTATGTCTTTATCATAAATTGTGGCTATTTCTCCACCACGACCGTGGCTTATGTTCATAACTGTAACCCAGAGGAGTTGCTTCATTTAAACCTAGATACTCATTAGGTCTAGCCCAGGTCTCAGTTAAACAAAGTGCACTAAGACAATTGTCTGTGATCATTTCATTTACAATTACTGTTTTGCATGCAATTGACCTGATATTTAGAAGTCCTAAATATTCTAAATATCACTGCATCAACTCGGTCTGCATGGTCGTCATCCCAGAAGGAAGTTGACGCACAAGAAAGCCTGCAAACAGTTTGCTGAAGACAAGCAGTCCAAGAACATGGATTACTAGAATGCCCTGTGGTCTGACAAGACCAAGATAAACTTTTTTGGCTCAGATGGTGTCCAGCATGTGTGGCGGCGCCCTGGTGAGGAGTACCAAGACAAATGTCTCTTGCCTACAGTCAAGCTTGGTGGTGGTAGCATCATGGTCTTGGGCTGCATGAGTGCAGGCACTGGGGAGCTGCGGTTCATTGAGGGAAACATGAATTCCAACATGTACTGTGACATTCTGAAACAGAGCATGATCCCCCCTTCGAAAACTGGGCCGCATGGCAGTTTTCCAACATGATAACAGCGCCAAACACAACCTCCAAGATGACAACTGCCTTGCTGAGGAAGCTGAAGGTAAAGGTGATGGACTAAACCCAATAGAGCACCTGTGGGGCATCCTCAAGTGGAAGGTGGAGGAGTTCAAGGTGTCTAACATCCACCAGCTCCGTGATGTCATCATGGAGGAGTGGAAGAGGATTCCAGTAGCAACCTGTGCAGCTCTGGTGAATTCCATGCCCAAGAGGGTTAAGGCAGTGCTAGATAATTAATGGTGGTCACACAAAATATTGACACTTTGGGCACAATTTGGACATGTTCACTGTGGGGTGTACTCACTTATGTTGCCAGCCATTTAGACATTAATGGCTGTGTGTTGAGTTATTTTCAGAAGACAGTAAATCTATACTGCTATACAAGCTGTACCCTGACTACTCTAAGTTATATCCAAGTTTCATTTCTATAGTGTTGTCCCATGAAAATATATAATTAAATATTTGCAGAAATGTGAGGGGTGTACTCAGTTTTGTGAGATACTGTATATGGGCCAATAGAGGTCAACAGCCATAGTAACATATAGTTAGAACTTTATCCCACAAGTTCTAAGATCCAGATTTGAATCTCAGCTGTGCTATTGGCCGGTGGTGTATCTACACAGATATGACTGCCAGTGTCTGAGGGTAATGTGGGAGAGGGTGTCCAAAGCCTTGCAATGGGTTGTTGCCCTGTCCAAGGTATTTCTGCCCTGCATCCAGTATTTCCTTCCAGAATTGGGCCTGCTGTGACCCTGACCAGGATAAAGCGACAAACTTAGTGAAAGAAGGCCTCAATCTTTATGAATCATATCATACAAACCCTATTGCCACCCACCTTACCTTGCGTCATCACTCATTCAAAATTCTGGATTTTTTCCCAGAGTCTTCAATGTCAAAGGGAGAGTCATTGTGTTACAGTAGATAAATGTGGTGCTCTTTCATACTGTTTAACTTCTGTGTTCAAAACCTTCAAGGGCATAGTGATTCTGATGAAGTGATTCTGATAGCATGACCAAAAGTGGGGGGTGAGAGTGTTGCCTGTCACTGTTACTCAGCTTCAGTGGGTAAGGGTGGTGAATTCTGTTATCATAGTCCTTACTGTGCAAGGAATTTTGAGAAGCAGGACTTGTGTAGGAAATATATGATTTTTTTTTCTATGTATGCAAATATTTGATCCTCTGGCTAGCAAATACAGTTAGAAAGGAGTCAGTCATGCTACACATGTATGCAATAAAGTAATGTGCATAACACTGTGTGTAAAAATGAAGCATTTAGCCATGTATTCTTAAAAGCATTGGCAGAATATTCATAAATATTGTTAGTGAGTCATGCTTAATAACTTTTTAAATGTTATTGTAATAAATTCCATCTTCCTAATAAACAACTGTGCCAAATTTCTGCCCTGTTCCTATAATGGATTTTTTTAGTATAAAGAGCTAACCTTGAGTCCAAGCTCAAAGCTTGAAGATTGGACTGCAGTGTTATAGTACAAAGCACAAAAAGGTAGTTTCCATCCATAAAGAGCTTTCTGGTTTGTATTTCAATAGATAAGCAGCTGCACACAACCTTAAGCTCACAGTGTACAATGACAAGCATCTAATTTAGTGATGTAAAGCACATCACAATTTAACTTTACAGTAGGGAAAGTTCTCATGATTTAATGATTAAGCATTACTATTTAGCAGTCTGTTATATGAATCTGGGATTGATGGGTGCCCAGAGTATGTATACCTAATTAGCATTATTATAAGTACAATATATTATAAGGCCACATATTCAAGAATCTAGGCGGCACGGTGGCTCAGTGGGTAGCACTGTCGCCTCATAGCATGAAGGTCCTGGGTTCCCGGGGATCCCCAGGTGGCACGGTCCAGGTCCTTTCTGTGTGGAGTTTGCATGTTCTCCCCATGTCTGCATGGTTTTCCTCCGGGAGCTCTGGTTTCTTCCAACAGTCCAAAGACATGCAAGTGAGGTGAATTGGAGATACTAAATTGTCCATGACTGTGTTTGACATTAAAGACTTGTGTACTGATGAATCTTGTGTAACCAGTAACTACCGTTTCTGTCATGAATGTAACCAAAGTGTGTACAACATAACGTTAAAATCCTAATAAATAAATAAATAATTCAATAATCTTAATGTTAATCTAAGCATCACATACAGTGTATCACAAAAGTGAGTTTACCCCTCACATTTTTGCAAATATTTTATTATATCTTTTCATAGGACAACACTATAGATATGAAACTTGGATATAACTTAGAGTAGTCAGTTTACAGCTTGTATAGCAGTGTAGATTTACTGTCTTCTGAAAATAACTCAACACACAGCCATTAATGTCTAAATAGCTGGCAACATAAGTGAGTACACCCCACAGTGAACATGTCCAAATTGTGCCCAAATGTGTCGTTGTCCCTCCCTGGTGTCATGTGTCAAGGTCCCAGGTGTAAATGGGGAGCAGGGCTGTTAAATTTGGTGTTTTGGGTACAATTCTCTCATACTGGCCACTGGATATTCAACATGGCACCTCATGGCAAAGAACTCTCTGAGGATGTGAGAAATAGAATTGTTGCTTTCCACAAAGATGGCCTGGGCTATAAGAAGATTGCTAACACCCTGAAACTGAGCTACAGCATGGTGGCCAAGGTCATACAGCAGTTTTCCAGGACAGGTTCCACTCGGAACAGGCTTCGCCAGGGTCGACCAAAGAAGTTGAGTCCACGTGTTCGGCGTCATATCCAGAGGTTGGCTTTAAAAAATAGACACATGAGTGCTGCCAGCATTGCTGCAGAGGTTGAAGACGTGGGAGGTCAGCCTGTCAGTGCTCAGACCATACGCCGCACACTGCATCAACTCGGTCTGCATGGTCGTCATCCCAGAAGGAAGCTGACGCACAAGAAAGCCAGCAAACAGTTTGCTGAAGACAAGCAGTCCAAGAACATGGATTACTGGAATGCCCTGTGGTCTGACGAGACCAAGATAAACTTGTTTGGCTCAGATGGTGTCCAGCATGTGTGGCGACGCCCTGGTGAGAAGTACCAAGACAACTGTATCTTGCCTACAGTCAAGCATGGTGGTGGTAGCATCATGGTCTTGGGCTGCATGAGTGTTGCTGGCACTGGGGAGCTGCAGTTCATTGAGGGAAACATGAATTCCAACATGTACTGTGACATTCTGAAACAGAGCATGATCCCCTCCCTTCGAAAACTGGGCCTCATGGCAGTTTTCCACCAGGATAACGACCTCAAACACAACCTCCAAGATGACAACTGCCTTGCTGAGGAAGCTGAAGGTAAAGGTGATGGACTAAACCCAATTGAGCACCTGTGGCGCATCCTCAAGTGGAATGTGGAGGAGTTCAAGGTGTCTAACATCCACCAGCTCCGTGATGTCATCATGGAGGAGTGGAAGAGGATTCCAGTAGCAACCTGTGCAGCTCTGGTGAATTCCATGCCCAGGAGGGTTAAGGCAGTGCTGGATAATAATGGTGGTCACACAAAATATTGACACTTTGGGCACAATTTGGACATGTTCACTGTGGGGTGTACTCACTTATGTTGCCAGCTATTTAGACATTAATGGCTGTGTGTTGAGTTATTTTCAGAAGACAGTAAATCTACACTGCTATACAAGTTGTACACTGACTACTCTAAGTTATATCCAAGTTTCATGTCTATAGTGTTGTCCTATGAGAAGATATAATGAAATATTTGCAGAAATGTGAGGGGTGTACTCACTTTTGTGATACACTGTAACAAGAGATCTATAACATGGGTGCCACCATTAAATATGCTATGTGCATAGCAGCTGCCATGCAAGAAAGAAGCCGCTGTTTTTGCTTTGTTCCTGTGATCAGCAGTGAACTAGGTTGTAGAGCCTAGGTTGTGTGTGTGTGTGTGCGTGTGTGTGTGTTTAAGCTAATTACTATTTATCGGTTCCCTGTCCTTGCTGATTTTGTTTCCAAACTGTACTATTAACTGAAAAGGCTCCAATTTTTTCATAATTTAATATTCATTATGCAAATAAGCATGATCCACTTAAACTGCATTTTAGTCTGTTTTAGAATCTATGGGTATCACCCAGAAAGTAATGGGTCCTACTCACCATTGTAACATACCTCAGACCTAACATTATCTGTTGGTATTAGCATAATATTTGTCTACCGCATAACTATCAGCTTACACACACTATTACGTCTCCAACTGTAGCTGCATGTATTAACAGCCTAACAGAATTAATGACTATGTCACCATCTGAGCCTGAAAAGCTAGAACAGGCAGTCTAACACTTAGTCTGTATTCCACACAACCCTGGATAGAGTAGCACCAGTTAAAATTATAATGATTAAGGGAAAAAGCCAGCTCCATGGTACAATAACTACAACACATGTTCCAAAATAAACAGCATGAAAACTGGAACGCAAATGGCAAGACAATACACTGGAAGTAAGACAGCATTGATAAATGCCCTAATTGAGCATAAACCTACCCTCATTGAAAACAAATATGTAGTTTTGATAGTAAATTATCCAACAATGCCATCCAACTATAATCCCAAATCAGAAAAAAGTTGTTGGGGCATTTTTTCATTTGATTGTGTAAGGTTCTGTGGCGTCTGTGGGACTTACCACTCTTCCCCGACGTCACAAGCCTTACAGAGCAGGTCTGAGCTAGGCCTTAAGTAATAGGCCAGCTCGTTAGGGCGAACGACCTGAAGCTGCGGTTCCCTTATTTAAGGGCACGCCGCCAGGCTGCAGGCGTCGCACCTTCTGCCTTCATTTCCTTTTTTGTTTAGGGCACTGCGGTGTCTGTGGGGACTGCTGACGGCTCCCCCACGCTTCTTTTTAGCCTTAGAGGTACCCCTGGTGGCATAAGGCCATTAGGGTGTGTAGACCGCAAGGTTGAGGTAATTAGCTTTGCTTTACCTTTCTTAGAAGTAGCGTGGTGCGATGCCGTGCAGTCCTCGAACTGCTTTTTATTTCCTTGTTAGCATTAGCGGTTGAAGCCAGCCCCGTGTGACGGCGCTGGTTCTCTCATCGCTATCATTCCCTTATTGAATCTAGCTATTGGATTTTGCAACCGTCGGGTGGCGACTCCGTAAAACGTTCGGTTGGTCCGCCAGCAACCCCGGTTCGAATCCACTCAAGGAGCTTGATTACCTTAGTCAATAACCGGTTCGCTTAATCGATATTATTGGCTTAGCATTTAGCTTTAGCGGGTGAAGCCAGCCCCGTGACACGGGGCTGGATCTCTCACCGCTATAGTTCGCTTATTGAATCTAGCTATTGGATTCTGCAACCCTTGGGTGGCGACTCCGTAAAACGTTCGGTTGGTCCGCCAGCAACCCCGGTTCGAATCTGCATTAGGAGCTTGATTAACTTTATAACTAATTGGTTCTCTTTATCTATTTTTCTACGACAGACTGGCTCTAGCTGCGGCTGTATACGGAGCCTTCTGTTCCCCCCGAACTGCACCATAGGTGATTTCGGGGCCGTTCACTTACTAGTGGCTCATTGGATTCTGTAACTGCCTGGTGGCGATGCCGTCAAGCGCTCGGCTAAAACGCCACTACCCGGTTCGAATCCAACTGGTTTATACTGAGTTCGAGTGGGTTTCGTACTGCCTGATGGTGATGCCGTCAAGCGCTCGGCTATCACGCCATCACCTGGTTCATATCGAACTTGCCTAAACAAATATGATTTTCTTTCTTCTTTCAGATCGGAGCGGTTCCTTAAGCGAGGTGTCCGCCGATAGCGAACAACCCTAGCCAACCGCTGTGCTGGGGCTAGGCTATTATCGGAGATTTGCTACCCTTGCGTCAGCTCACCGAAGCGCCTTCAGCGTCTACACTCACCCTCTCATCCGCGCTGTAGTGGCGCGCTGGTAACGCGCCCGGTTCCGCGCGCAACGACCGGGGTTCGCGTCCAGCATCTTGTATTTTGTCCCGTTTGGTTTTTTGTTGCCGGCAGCGCCCAGCGCCGTCCTTTGGGGTTTTTATTTGTTTTGTTTCTGTTTTGTGTTTTGATTTTATTGTTTTGTCTAATTAAATAAAATCATTATTTCATTTAACCTCCGCACTTGAGTCCTTTCTCCACCCACGTAACAGATTGCATGAATGCAGACAGTGTGAACTCTAAATAATTCATGTTGTGTCTGGTCAACTTTAATTAATTTGTTAATATCACCAAAAAAAGTTGGGATGCGAGCAAGGCTAGTAATGAGATAAAAAAAATAAAACCTAATTTATGATGTGATGTTCCTTAAAACCAGATTGTAAGGGATTTGCATATTTCTCTCTATTGTGCATAATATCATTAATCGATTCAAGTACGTAAAGGGCAAGGCTTAAGCCTAAGCTGAACACCTGTGATCTCCAACTCCTCAGACGGCACTGCAGCAGGAACTGTCATTAATCAATAGCTAGGATAATCATATAAGCAAGGGATTACTTTGGCAAACCTTTGTCAAGCACTATAATATGTAGGTACATTTACAAATGCCAATCAAACCTTTATCATGCAATAAAACATTTTTATGTTAACCATGTCCAGACATGGTGTTGAGTTCTCTGGGCTTGGAGACATCTGGTATGGACCACCACACAATGGAAATTTGTATTGTGGTCAGAAAAATAAGTATTTCAGATATTCCAGACAAAGAGGAAAAGAACCATCCAGACTGTTATCAGCAACAAGTCCAAAAGCCAGGGTATGGGGCTGTGTCAGTGCCCTTGGCAAAAGTAATTTATACTTCTGTGATGGCAGCATTAATGCAGAAAAGTACATTAAGATTTTTGAGCAACATATGCTGCCTTCAAGATGACATCTTTTTCAGGGACGTCTATGCATTTTTAACAAAACAATGCACACATTACAAAGGCGTGGGTAGAGTACTGGACATGCCTGCCACAGAAAATGTGTGGATAATTTTTAAGTAAAAAAACATAACAATGACAACCCATACTGTTGCACACCTTAAGACGTGTTTGAAGGAAGAATGAAACATTACAATGTGGTCAATGCTTTACCATACCAACTTTTTGGGAATATTTTGCAGGCCTAAAATGCAGGAATGGATGTACATAAAAAATAAATAAATCAAATTAAGGTGATCAGACAAAACATGACATATATTGTATTCATACCGTCTGCAACCAAATAAAAATCAATGTAAGAAACACTTTTTTCATTTGCATTTTCCATACTGTTCCAACCTTTTCATATTTGGGGTTGTAAATTTCTTTAATTCAATCTTCCAAACTGAGCTAACTGCATTGATTAAATCATCAATGTCATCGTCATGCATACTTGACCCTATTTCAACCCGCTTATTTAAAGATTTACTACCTGTTATTGCAGAGCCCTAGTTTACCTTAATAAGTACATACCTTAGCCTTGGTCATGCACCTAAAACAGTTAAATGTGCAGTTATTAAACCCATGGTTAAAAAAAAAAACCTAATCTTGATCCACATGTGCTGTCTAATTATAGGCCGATTTCAAAACTTCCCTTTGTCTCCAAGATTCTTGATAAAGCAGTTTCCTAGCAACAATGTTCTTATCTGCACAGAAAGAGTATTCAGGAAACATTTCAATCAGGATTTAGAACCAACCAAAGTACTGAAACTGCATTAATTAGGGTAGTTAGTGATATATTAATGTCTTCTAATAATTCTTGTTCTTTTGGATCTTAGTGCAGCGTTTGATACTGTAGAGCATAATATTTTACTGAATAGGCTAGAAAATACAGTAGGTGTAAAAGGACTCACGCTCGCTTGATTTAAATTCCATCTGGCTGTCTGCTCCCATTTTGTTCATGCAAATAGCAAATGCTTGGAGACTACAAAATTAAGGAATGTTGTCATACAGGGGTCAGGGTTGGGGCCTCTATTATTTACACATGCTAGCAGGAAAAATCATTCACAAACATGAACCATAACATTTCATGAAGATAAACCAGATGTATTGGTTGTTGGATCTAAGGCCACAAGGGACAAGTGTTCCTGATGTTAAACCTAATTCCTAGATTCAGACACGGTCTCAATTTTAAAGTCCAGATTATTAGTCCTTCCGTACCTGGGATGTGTTGCTCCTATGCTGGTGTTCTGGGGTCTGTTCTTCTGTTTTTTCGTCCTGAGGTGGTTCTGATGTGAACCATTTTACCCACCTGAGGCAGAGATGGGGAGTCTGCGAGTCAAGTTGGAGGACTTGAAAAACGACTTGGACTCGTTTCAAATGACTCGGACTCGACTTGGAAAAAAATTACTCGTAAACAATGAGTCCCTAGCGTCAGCATGTGTTAACATTAGTTACGTGTGACAATTACAGCCAGCTTCCGGCGTCGTGATGAAGCGTTGCTTCCTACTCCCTACACAGTTTGAAGTTTACTCCATTTGAACATTTTCGTTACCTTTGTAGTGCACTTTACAGGAACAACTGGGGCGAATGGAACGCTCCTACAGAATTGGCACACAGATGATTGAATGAAGTTAGTGTTTTACTTCACAACGGGGAAAAGTTTGGAGGTTTTTAATTATAAGCACACATTTACAGATTTAACGGATTATATTCCTAATGGGACAACACACGGTTAAAAATTTAATAGCATCTGGAAGAACATAAGCTAAGGTAAGCAGTGGTTATGATTTTTTTTGCTGTGTTTTGGATTTTTGCTGCTGTGCCGTGATTTATCGTGCGCTTTTGTTTTGCAATGAAAACAAAGCGTATCAGTTTAAGCTTTTAACTGGTACCTCCTTGTTACGGAAATTACATTCATTTGCACAGTGACTAGGAAACTAAAGGCACTAAGTAAAATGGCAAAATACAGTTGCTAATCTGTTTTTTTTTTTCTACGCTACATTTCCAATATACTGTATATCTTGTGTATATTTTATTGACTTGTGACTTGACCCAGACTCTAGTCTAAGGGCTTGTGACTTGACTTGGACTCTAGCCTAAAGACTCGCGATTTAACTCAGACTCATATTTTGTGACTTGTGAACATCTCTGATAGCCATTTTGGCCTGACCATGGATAAGCTTAATCAACTGGCTCTTGAGTCTGTCTCTCATGGAATGTCTAAAATCAGTGACAAAAATCTGTAAAGTAAAATCTACATAAAAAGACCTTAAAACGTTCTGTAATAACGAAAACAATGATTGCAACCTGGAGCATTATGTAAAAGCATAAAAAACTTTTCTCTCTGTAAACAGAATAGACCCTCATGTTACACATTGCAGACTTATATAAACAATCCTATGTTAAATCTGCCATTGCAGGTCTTCAGCTTTTTGGTTAAAGGTCATTTATACAGTGCCCTCCACTCTCGTTTAAAATCAATATTAAGACTTAGAACACCTCTCTATGGGGTATCCACCCTTCCATTCAGTTTGTTTTTATTTAGGTCTTTTAAACAGTCTTTATATAGGAGCTTTCCTAATGCAGAGTTTTCTTTACCCCTGCATTCCAGCAGGGAAATCCCTTACCTGTTAAAGTCTGGAGCAATGTTCAGCTGAGGAAAGGTTTCCTCCTTTACAGTGCTGCTCTCACCCTTGTACAGTATATTTAATCAGCTCAATATGCTCTTTTGATGTGACGGCAAACATCAAGCACCTTAGTCCCAAAGTATGATGATCTCTGATGAGACCAAGACTCTGGACAATGTGGGTCCAGTTACAAGAGAGATGTTGGGATGTGCACTGTAGATCAGGGGTTCCTGATAGCAGCGTGTGGAATGCTTTGCTGCATGTGTTTTCTAATCCAAGTTTTTTTTCCTACAATAAAAAATGGGGTAATCCACTAATACCCAGCATTTTGTGTCCATTAAAAACAAAACTCTGTGTAGTCCCAATCCTCCCACCATGCATAAAAGTCAATGGGCTGTTGTTCTTTACACTGGATTTCCAGGTCCAGTGAGGAGTCTGTATGAACTAGAGGCTGCAGTTTGGCTGGCTTACTGAACAGCTTCGTACTACCTTTCTTCTTCAGAAATTAAAGGATGATCTGGAGAATCCAATGTAGGCTGTCCCAGAAGTAGTCCCTTTGTAGGGTCTGGACATGGGCTAGCAGGTTGGCAGTGGATCCACACAGGCTAGCATATGCCACAGGGACGACAGCATTTTTGGGAGCACATGCTCTACAGTGCCTTACATGTTTTTACTTAAATACCCAGGGTTGCCTAGATGAACACCTTGGTGTCAATTAAAACATTAACATCTGTACAGGCACAGTAGTGACCCGGTGGTGCCAGTTTTTCCGGTGAGCCAGGTCACACTTTTTTGGCAGTGGGGTCAGGACTGCTCTCCTGCAGCTCAGCGGGAGTTTCCCTCTCTTTATGCTGTCCTGGAATACCTCTAGAATGTCCTGCCCTATTTCTGCCCAGAACACCTTGTAGAAAACCACAGGGAGAACATCTATCCCTGGTGCCTGTCTCTGCAGAGCCTCATTGAGCTCTCCCAGCATTAACTCTGTTGCCACTTTTCCACTGCCTGCTCGAAGTGCATTGGTAGGTTGCAGAGAAACCTCTACTCTTTTGTTTTTGCCACTAGCCTGTCACTGCTGTACAGCTTTAAGTAGAAGTTAACTGTCTGCTTGCAATGTTCAGTGGACTCTGATACGAGATCCCCTGATTCTGTCCGCAAAGCATGTATGAACCTTTTTGTTTATTATTAGCATTCATTTCACTTGCATTTTTTAAAGCTTGAGCAGACCAGTGCCATTTGTGCTGTAGTATCCAACAGGGCCCTCGATCTCCTGTGACCTCAAAACACTGGATTTGTATTATTTGATCTCCAAGCTTTTATTCCTGAGTTTAATTTTGGACTTGCTAATAAGACACTGGACCATGCTGTGTTCAGAGATGCGGTAAGAGGAACCATAAAAATGTCATTTGATGTTTAAAAAGATAAAAACAATCTAATCTGATCTCTGCTTTTTTCTTCATTCATTAATTACAACTCATGGGTCTCAGTCATCTCCCACAGGCACTTTCAGGAGGCTACATGAAGTTCTACATGATTTTTGTCTAAGCTGTCAGCAGTACAGTTAAAGTCTCCTGCCAGAATTAAAATCTCAGCAGGGCTACAGTTAGTAATAAAATTTTAAGTGGCATCTCTGGCACAGAAAGGTTGGTGGGGCACAATAAACTCTGTATGGGCAGTATCCGACATACACAAAACCCTTCTTTCTCAGGGAATCCAAACACAAACACATCTTATCAATGGAGTCTGTCACAAATACATACATTAACATAAAGCTTTATTGCTTCAAAAGAAATGAGGTATGAGGATCTGGGCAAACTTGTCAATACCTTTTTATTTGAAGACCACCAATAAGCTGTCAACTTGATTTATTACATTCCCTTGCTATTAGTAGTGGCTAACAGAACTGTGATGACTATTACTAGCTGTGTAGCAACACAGATACCGTAAATTATGTTTTAAAAAATGTCTTAACGTAGGCCTATTTAAATCTATTGTTTTTTTTATTGCCTGCTCTCAGCATGGGGCCAACATGATTGTGCCCCACAGCTCATTACTGAAAGCGTGTTGAACATGCCCACAGTGTTTTCAACTGCTCAACGGGTTAGACAAATGTTCACCTAATGAAAACTGCTAGTAGAAGTACTGGCCTTCACATAACACGTACAGAAAGATGTTTGGAATTCATCAGGAAGCATTACTGTTCTCATTTGTAATAAAGGCTCAACAATATTAGATTTGAAGATGCTCTCACCACTGCACTGGTGGGAACATACACACAGATAAAAATAATACCTCATTATCATAAAACGTTTTCACTTTTAAAATCCTCCCACTTAAAAATTCTTCAACTGTGTAAGATCCCTCTTCTCATACACAATTAATTCTCTAGCACCATTGTTGTTTAGGCTTACGGCCTGAATCCCACTCATAAAAATATAGTGTAAATAAAATAAACATAATCAGCTATTTCCCTATTGACTTTAGTAATTAGTTGTTTTTAGTCAAAAATTCCCACATCAAAAAAGCTCCTTTCATTCTAAAATGCTTCACATCATGGATAAACTGTTTATGGTCTGTGAAGTATTTTTCTGTTAGCACATATTTTGCCACTTGGTGTTTCCTAAAAATGATTTAATATCTCGGGTGAAGTATAAAGCTGGTGACTGCTTTTCTTGAAAGTTTAACATTAAAAATAAGACTTTATTTATCCCCTTGGGGAAATTAACTTGTTACAGCAGTTAAAAAAGAGAGAGAGAAAAAATAATAGTAAAAAAAGTGCACACATAGTGTGTAGTTATTTACACTAAAAATATTCCGTTTAAAAACAAGTGATGTTCATATATTATTGTGAAAATATAATACATACATTAAATAGGAATATGTTACATACAGTAGACCCTTGACTTACGAATTTAATTGGTTCCAAGGGGCTGTTCTTAAGTCAAAATGTTTGTTAGTTAAACCTATTTTTTCCATAAGAAATAATGTAAATAGAATTAATTTGTGCCCTTATCTAACCTTTCTAATGTCTTAAATGGTCTTTTTTGTTATAAATACATTTTCCCTTAAATCTTAAATTATAGAATAGACATTCCTGTAATAAACAATAATAAACAACAATACACAGTAGTACTGTACTGTACATAAAAAACACACATCACATTTCAGTACAGTACATGTGCAGTCCCATACACCATAATACATTTCCCTTTTTTTTATAAAATGTATCTACCAGAAACAACAATAACTCTCATATTTCTGTATTATTTCCTTCTTTATTTTAGTAGTGTTGTATTTTGTAGGTGTAATTGCACGAAAGAAAGAATTCTTTACTCAGCGATTTCCTTCTTCTTTCTCACTCACTGTCCCCGCTGTCTGATACACAGTGACAGATACTGGCAGGAGTAATTATACAGCAAGAAATAATAGATTTTTTCAGTTTCTCATCACTACACTTACTCTGCACATTCTTTAAGTTGTAATTGAAGTTGTAATATTGAATTTTACAAAATAAAAAGAAAATGCCGAAAAAACACTGTCCGCTGTCCGAATGTTTGCTCACCGCATATATATATAGAGAGAGACGGTCTAAGTCAACTTGTTTGTGACGTCACGTGTTTCGCGAATTTCGGTTTGTAATCCGAAATTTGTTCTTACGTTAAGTTGAAAAAGATCGTTCGTAACCCAAAATGTTTGTATGGTAAACCGTTTGTAACTCAAGGGTCAACTGTATTGCACTTTTTGTATTGCACTACAGACATGAAAGAGTAGAATGAGAGTATGAATATAGAACATGTTATTATTGAAAGCCCTGATGGCTACAGAAATGAAGAACTTATGGTAGAGCTCCTTCTTACACAGGGGTGAATGAGTCTGGTGCTGAAGGAGCTTGTTAGGACCCCTACAGACTCGTGTAGTGCGTGTGCGGTGTTGTCCAGGATGGATGACAGCTTGGCTATCATCCTCAGTTCAAGACAGAGCTTGTTTTCTTGATCAGCTTGTTCAGTCTTTTCCTGTCTCTCTCCAAGACTGTACCTCCCCAGCACACCATTGCATAAAAGATGGCTGATGCTACCACAGTGTTGTAGAAAGATCTAAGCAGTGGGTGGCGACCTTGGCCCTTTCTGTATAGAACATCCGAGTTGCTAGACCAGTCCAGTTTGTTATTGTTATTGAGGTGAACACACAGGTACTCCCTCACCATCTCAATGTCCAAACCCTGGATGCTCACAGGTGTGGTGTGATGCAACCTTTTCCTGAAATCGATGACCCTCCTATATTCCAGTTCGTTCCCATCAGATAAACATCCAACAATGGCTGTGTCATCTGAGAACTTTTGAAGGTAGCAGTCTTGTGTGTTGTGTCTAAAGTCAAATGTGTATATGAAGAAATTGAGAGAAAAGTCCCTTGTGGTGCCCCCGTACACATAGTCATACGTGTGTAATACATGTTTTAAATACATGTATTTACCACTTTCTGAATCTTCTCAACCCCCATGTCTCTTTTAGCCTGTTCTTCATCTGTCCTTTGCCTCACTTTTTTTGGTTTCTTAAATGTGGGCCCATCTTCCATCTCCTCTCACTCATAGGCAACCCTGTCCAGCACTGCTCCAGAAACCACTTCATTCAATCTGGACAGGAACAGTTAGATCTAGTTCTGCACCTGCGACTTGCTTGAATAAGGCACACATCATTGTTCTCCAGCCGAACTGCGTGTAGTATAATAGTTTTTGAAGTGCTTGGAGCCTGAAGATTATAGTTCTGCTCTCTAGATCTATATAGTCCCTGCCCTCTTAATGTTTAGTGTTTTTCCTCCATAAGACACTTGTGACAATATCTATGTCCATGTTGTTAATTTAGCTGTTAGTGATTCTAGGGTACCCTCCCATTTTTTTCCTACTTTTTATGTGCCTAGCTGTATTCCTAGGACCTTAATGCCATCTTTTCTTCCATCGTGGTAACTGTTCCCTTTATTCCCTTGCTCCACATAGGATGGTTTTGCTTTTTTCCTGATTTCCTGACAATAGCAAAGTATTTTGAGAATTTCTTTAGGTTGCTGTGTTATAGGTGAAGTCTGCAGTCTAAAGGGTGAAGAGAAATGGGGCCAGGACTGTCCTCTGTGGAGCCCTGTGCTGCATAAGATTGTGTCTGACACAGTACTTCAGCTGCAAATATTGTGGTCTTTGTGTGATGTGATGTCCATAGTCCATATGGTGTGATGGCTACACTCTCCATCTTGCTCCTCAGAAGAGTGGGTCTGATGGTGTTGAAAGCACTAGCTATATCAAAGAACATGATCCTCCCATGCATCCTGTTTTTTCTAGAAGTAAGAGGGATCTTTGAGAAAAATGGATTGTTGCATCCAAACTACAACTGATCCATTGTTTTACCAGTGGATAAAGATAGGTCAAAACAAGCCTTTCCATGGCCTTCATCAGGTGAGAGGTCAGTGTCACTGGTCTGTAACCATTTAAATCAATGGGGTGTTCAGTTTTTAGGATGGGGACAACACACAATGTCTTGCAGAGGACCGGTACTCTCTATTGTTTCAGGCTTAGGCTAAAACTGTCCTGAACTATATCACACAGTTGGTCTGTGCAGTGCCTCAGAAACCCAGGGTTTGATGCATCCCGAGCTGCTGCCTTCCTCACTTTCATCTTACTGAATTCCCTCCTCATATGAAAGGCAGATGAGAGCAGGACTGAGCGCCAGGTGCCAAGAGCAGTGGTGTGAAACACTGAACTGTAGTGGGTGGGTGCATCAATAACAGCTAGACATCAATATCAATAACAAAGAAAACAGTGAAAGTGGGAAGCCGCTGCATGAGCTGGTCTGGAGGAAGGGCAAATGCCCGATCAAATCTATTGATGAAGGCATTAAGGTCATTTGCCCATTGTAGGTCTCCCACAGACTGCCTGTTTGATTCCTTAAATGCTGAGATGGCCTTTTCAGACTCCACTTACGTTGTTCTGCTGCCGCTGGTAATTCATCCTTTTTCTGTAACAGGCTTTGCCCTCTTTTAGTTTCTTTTTCAGCATTCTTCTTATTATTCAGATAAACTTTGAGATCTGGAGTAACCTAGGGCTTGTTGTTGGAACTCACTGTATGTCTTGGTGGGTACACAGTTCTTCACACAGAAATGTGTATAGTCTGTGATGCAGTTTGTAAAGCTGTCGGCATTGCTTAAAGTTCAGCTTTTTTTTTTTTCTTTTCCATTTGCTCTAGAAGATGAGGAACCACAAAGCTGTATCCTGTAGGAGTCTTGTGGTGAATTACTAGTATGCTGATGTTTTGCATATTTCTCTCTCTACAGTGCATAATATTAAAAGATTCAAGGAATCGGGAGGATTTTCAGTGCGTAAAGGCCAAGGGTGCAAGCTTAAGCCGAACGCCAGTGATCTTCTATCCCTCAGACGGCACTGCATCAAGAACCACCACTCAACAATAGCTGATATAACCACATGGGCAAGGGATTACTTTGGCAAACCTTTGTCAAGCATTACAATACGTGGTTACATGCACAAATGCCACTTAAATGGCTGCAGAAGAAGAGCGTACGGGTACTGGACTGGCCTGCCTGCAGTCCTGACCTGTCCCCAATAGAGAATGTGTGGAGAATTTTGAAATGGAAAATGTGACAACGACGACCCCGTACTGTTGCACATCTTAAGACGTGTTTGCAGGAAGAATGGGACAAAATAAAAGCTGAAACACTAAATCACTTGGTATCCTCGGTGCCAAAACATCTTTTAAGTGTGGTGAAAAGGAATGGCAACATTACAAAGTGGTAAATGCTTTATTGTCCCAACTTTTTTTGGAATGTGTTGCAGGCTTGAAATGCAGGAATGGAGGTTTATTAATAAATGAAATGAAGTTGAGCAGATAAATGTTTAATACATAAGCAATTCTGCAAATTTTATTGTAGTTATTTACAGAAATAGGAAAGCAGTAGCCTAGTAGTTAAGGTACTGGATTAGTAATCAGAAGGGAGCAAGGCCCTTAACCCTTAATTGCTCAGATTGTATACTGTCAAAATTGTAAGTCGCTTTGGATAAAAGCGTCTGCTAAATGCCGAAAATGTAAATGCGCTAGAACACAAAGCAAAACTGTGGCACCAAATAAACTTGGAAGATTTTAAGATCCTGGACTTTATCATTGTAGTGGTAATCATTAAAAGATATCTTCCCCTTTTCTCAGTTTTGTTCTACTGATGTGTGTACACAGCCAGTTTTGCTTGTCCAATGATAAAATTTGAAAGCTGACATTTATTCTTCCTCTGTGTATATGTCACCTCTCATTTGAGTTCTTTGATCCTTTGCAGTACTCTTTTAAATTTCTTTCTTTTCATGTGAGAGGACAGAGTTCCTTTTTTTGCAGAAGCTGCGTCACAGACTATGCGGATCTTAAAACTAGCTTTGCAGTTGTTTTGCTGATGTTATGCAAGTCTGGACCCACAATATACACCAGGTGCCCCAGGGTGACGACCTTAGATCTGATGGGCACCGCAGTGTGTACATTGCCTGCAATGACCAGGTGAGCATCATGATGCAGAGGTTAATATACAGTACAGTAGGAGCCAGTGTAAGAAGTACATAGTTGTTGCTCTCTCAGCATTAAATAGTTTCCAGACCTTAAGAAGAATATAATAAAAACTTGAAGACTAGAGGTGTTTAGTCTATTCGAGTCCATTAAATGCAAGGTTGTATCACTTTTTATGTTTCTAAGACATCTTAAAATAGACCAAGTCACATGATTCCAACTAAAAGACAGTACTTAAAGGCTTCTGGCAGCAGTTCTACTTTGTAAGTGCAACAAACTCTGACCACCTTCTTCTTTTGGTTAACATATTATACCTTGGGGTACCCAATGTAGTTTGTCCCAGAAGAAATCTAGCAGGACTGACTGTATCCCAGAGAGGGTCAATACAGACAATCTTGTGCCATAGGGAAGTTGCTACCAGGTTGTTGAATTTTGGTATGCGCCCCCTGTAAGACATTTTAAGTAGCAGCCATCTTCATTTATT
Source organism: Trichomycterus rosablanca (assembly GCF_030014385.1). Lineage (NCBI taxonomy): Eukaryota > Metazoa > Chordata > Actinopteri > Siluriformes > Trichomycteridae > Trichomycterus > Trichomycterus rosablanca. Next base: position 31,089,835 of record NC_085988.1, on the reverse strand, counting down.
TAAGTGGGCGGCACGGTGGCTAAGTGGGTAGCACTGTCACCTCACAGCAAGAAGGTCCTGGGTTTGATCCCCAGGTGGGGCGGTCTGGGTCCTTTCTGTGTGGAGTTTGTTCTCCTCGTGTCTACATGGGTTTCCTCCCACAGTCCAAAGACATGCAAGTAAGGTCAATTTGAGATACAAAATTGTCCATCACTGTGACTTGTGAACTAATGAATCTTGTGTAACGAGTAACTACCTGTCCTGTCATGAATGTAACAATATGTGTAAAACCTGACATTAAAATCCTAATAAATAATAATAATCTGTGTACTATTTATCAATGAAAAGTTGTGATGTTTATTTGGTAACATCACTTTTTACTAGGGATGTTAATGATCAATTTAACATTCTGTGAACGGTCTCTGCTATGCTGCTGGTCTTTAGAAACAGCAGTTCCACAAATTTTTTACAGATGTGTTTTTATCTGTAAATTGAGTTTGGATGCTGCATGCAAAAGGAGTATAAAAGCCTTCTAAATGTCACTACTTTCTTTTTTACTTAGTATATTGTTGAAAGGCTTTGCTTTTTTATTTTGTCTATGTGGGTTTCCTCCGGGTGCTCCGGTTTCCTCCCACAGTCCAAAGACATGCAAGTAAGGTGAATTGGAGATACTAAATTGTCCATGACTGTGTTTGATATAACCTTGTGAACTGATGAATCTTGTGTAATAAGTAGCTACCATTCCTGTCATGAATGTAACATGATTAAAATCCTAATAAACAAACAAACAAACATTTATTTGTGTCCTTTTATTTTGTTTAAAACACCTTTCCAGTTTTTAGAAACAGCCAGATCATCCTCTAAGTAAACAGCCAGATATGTCTTCTTTTTCCAGTAGATACCTGCAGGGAGCTTTGGGATGTCACCACACCACTGACTAAAAGTGCCTTACTCTTGTTCCGGTCATTAGTAATATTATGTAAGGTCTTGATGCCTCTTGATCATTTATCATTGCGATGATGCCGGCATAATCAGACAGACAGAACATGTCTTGGTGGCCTGGAATTAAAATACCTTTAAGTTCTGTTCTTAAATAAAAAAAAATAAAAAACAGTTCTATTGCCAGAACATAAAGCATGCCTGACAGAGCGCACCCCTGCCTTACTTCACTACACACTTTAAAAGGAGTGCATAAACCACCATTAAACTTGAGCACACTCTTAATGCCACAGTATAGAACTCTTATTTTATCAATAAAACCAAGAGCTTTTACGATTTTCCACTGGTATTTGTGCTCAACTCTATCAAAAGCCATCTACTGATCTAAAGACATAAAACCCATATTCAGCCCAAAAAGCTTAGAGACTTCTAGCATGTCTTGTGGTCGTTAGATGTTAAAGTCTGGTCAGAGTGGATCACCTTTTTAGAACATTTTCCAGTCTTTTTGCCAGCGCTTTTGTGAGTATCTGATTACTGCAGAGTAAAAATACAGGCCTCCATTTTTCATATTAGAAAGGCCACCTTTTTGGGGCATAACATGTCCAGAAAATGACTAAAAACACAGATGCTGAGCCATTTCTGCATCCATTAGGCAGTGTTACTTGTGTCACTGTGTGTTTCTTGTACTAAAATTACATCAATATGTTTTTGTCTTGCTACTTCATACAGCTCTGCTCTTTTTTTTGTTGTTTCTTTCCCCATTGATTTTTAAGAAGGCTATTTGTATATTCAGCATGTAGCGTCAAAGCAATTAGTCTAAAATAGTTAAAAGATTTAAAATAATATACACAGATGAGGCATAACATTATCACCACCTACATGTTTCTACACTCACTGTCCATTTTATCAGCTCCACTTACCATATGGAAGCACTTTGTAGTTCTACAATTACTGACCGTATTCCATCTGTTTTTCTACATACTTTTTTGGCCTGCTTTTACCCTGTTCTTCAATGGTCAGGACCCCCACAGGATCACTACAGAGCAGGTATTATTTGGGTGGTAGATCATTCTCAGCACTGCAGTGACACTGTCATGGTGGTTGTGTGGTAGTGTGTGTTGTGCTGGTATGAGTGGATAAGACACAGCAGCACTGATGGAGTTTTTAAACACCTCATTGTCACTGCTGGACTGAGAATAGTCCACCAACCAAAAATATCCAGCGCTCCATGGGCAGCATCCTGTGACCACTGATGAAGGTCTAGAAGATGACCAACTCAAACGGCAGCAATTGATGAGCGATCGTCTCTTTACAACTTTACATCTACATCCAAGGTGGACCAACTAAGTAGGAGTGAGTGGACACGGTGGTATTCCACGGTGGTGTCTGATCCATTCATACCAGTACAACACACACTAACACATCACCATGTCAGTGTCACTGCAGTGCTGAGAATCATCCACCACCTAAATAATACCTGCTCTGTGGTGGTCCTGACCATTGAAGAATAGGGTGAAAGCAGGCTAAAAAAGTATGTACAGAAATAGATGGACTACAGTCTGTAACTGTAGAACTACAAAGTGCTTCTATATGGTAAGTGGAGCTCATAAAATGGACAGCGGGTGTAGAAACCAGGAGGTGTTTTTTTTTTTTTTAATTATCTATTTTTTCCCACTTTTTTTCCCCCAACTTTTATCCCCATTCTAATCGTGTCCAATTCTGATTGTGTCCTCTATACTGATTCGACCCTTTTTGCCGCTGACTGAGGACGCCACTCAACTGACTTGCGCCCCCTCCGGCACACAATCAGTACAGCCTGCATTTTTTACCTGCACGAGCCGAGTTCATACACCGAGAGACACTGCACATGGAGGGTCACACCCCCCTCAATGTTATTCCTCAGCCCTGTGCAGGCGCCGCCAGTCAACCAGCAGGGGCCGCAGTTGTACCAGTTATAAGGACCTATGCTCCAACTCTACCTCTAAGCCCCTGAACAACAGCCAAACGTTGTTCATACTGCCGCCCAACTTAGTCGGAAAGGTAGAGCTGAGTTTCAATACGATGCATCTAGAAACCCAACTCTGGTGCGCTAGCGTACTTTACCGCTGCGCCACCTGAGCGGCTCAGGAGGTGGTTTTAATGTTATGGCTGATCGGTGTACTACCAATGTTATTTAACATTGTTGAGCTTTTTTTCGGTCTGTACACCACTTTGTCCTTAAAACACCCTTCACTTACTAAATGTTTTATGCTTTCAGAGTCATTAATGTATTCATTAAGTCTCATCTGTTTTGTTGTTTTAGGGAAAACCCTATTTTCATTTAAGCCATATTTTTTCTAGACCCAGGCGTCTTCAACAAAGCCTGGAGTAAGAGAGACTTGTCTCGCTTTCAACCTATGAAGCATATTGATCAGAATTATTATCTGCTTTATGTGTCTGCTTTGTTGCTGTGGTATTTCCTTTTTTATTTCTCAATGTGAGAAGAGTTTGGTGTGTTTCCATCAGATCCAGACTCGTGTCTATAATATAATCAATGTCTGAGACAATGTTCTCATCATTAAGGGTTGGGTTTATGCTTGAGTTTGGCTCTAACAACTGTGCAGTTGTTAATTTCTGCAGATTCAACTTGTGTTGGAATGGAGAAGTGTGTGGGGGGATTGAGGGCTGAAGCACCAGTTGTGTGTGTGAGCTGCTCTGGCTCATCACTGTTCCTCACACTGCTCTCACCAATTTTGCTATTTACAGTGTTTAGAACAGTTGAATTGTTTACACTGTAAAGATTGTTTGCTGCCATCCGGCAGGCTGGGTGCCTACATGAACAACAGTTGGCTTGTTACGACTATTGATGGCGCCTGCACAGAGACGAGGGATATTGCGTTAATCAGGGTGTGGCTCTCCGTACACAAAGCTGATCCGCATATGAACTCACCACATGCAGGTGAAAGCAAAAGATGCAGTCAGCCACTGCACACATGTCGGAGGGGGTCTTGGCTCTCCTCAACCAGGGTGGAGATCAGTAGAGAGGAAGTATAATGCAATCGGGTAATTAGATTAAACTAGATTGGGAGGAAAAATGCAAAAAAAAAAATATAATAATAATTGTTTCTCCTTTTTCATTATGAGACGTAAATCATACAGTTAAAACAGTAAGTTAGAGTGCGCTTGAGCTTCTTTGTTTAAAATTAAGTGTGATAGCCCACTGGCTAGTGTCACGTTTTCTGTTAATTCTGGATGCTGCCAGCACATTCTCATGCCTGACTGTATTTCCTGCAGCCAGGCTGCACTCTTCTATGCTAGCACCGGTCACCACCTTCTCACCATGCTTCACAACCACCCATTGGTGTTGATGTCTGAGAACACACACCAAAGCTTTCGTGTGTTAAACTGTGCAAAAGATAATTAAATTGCTTTTAGAAAAAGCATCTTAAGTAAAAAAAAAAAGACACATAGCGAGTGGTACACAATGACATGCTCAGACTCACGGTCACCATGCTCCTCCCACTCACTTCCAGCATGCACTTCAACAGAGAGAAAGAGAGAGGCAGGTTGCAGACACTGTCATAATGCATTGTAGACAGCATATGCCAAGAAAGCACTTAGTAGTAGATGCAGTAGCACAATTTTAATGTATTTATTACTAGTTTAAGTTTTATGTCTTTGTTATTTGGGCTAAATGCTACAAATTTTGCATTTAGGTTCTAGAGTCTTTATCCTGACCCAGTTCTTCAAACTAAACCCCATTATTGTCATTTAAAAAAAATAGGAATCTTGAAGACTTAAAATATCGATACAATAGCATAAACAGAAATAAATCATTTATTTATTTTGACAGCTTTTTTTCTAGTCAGGACTGCATTTGGTTCAGTCTTATTCAGGAATACAGGGTGCAAGAAAGTTATACTGCCTAAATAACACATCAATCCATTGCAGGTGACTGACAAACACATTCACTCACAACTGGGGGCAATTAATAGTAGTCATTAGACACACTACAGTCAAGATACAAGTTTACATATACTTACATATGATTTTTTTATCTTATGCTTTTTGGTCAGAAATAATAAAAAAGCCACAAAAACAATAATAATTAATTGCGATAAAAAGCACACTGTCCACAATCAAGCAAGCTTTACATCATCATGAGCTTAGATAATATTTAAATTATACTGTTATGATTTTACAATAAGCAGGTGAATTTGTAACAAGTGAGGGAGTCATGATTGGTTATAAAAGAAGGATCCACTAAAGGCCCAGCCTTTGTAATTAATGATGGGTCATGGCCCACCACTTTGCACTAAATGTCATGAAATAATTATCAATCAAAAAGAACATTACTAAATGAAAGAATGCAAATAAATTAGATATTTCACCATCTACCATACATAACATTATGAAAGATTCAGGCAATCCATCTGTGAACTTACTGTTGAATACGCACAACCTTTAAGCTCTCAGATGGTATTGTAGTATTAACTGTCATGCTCATATGATAATTATAGCCACATGGGCTCAGGACCACTTCAGAAAACCACTGTCACTTAACACAGTTCACCACTGCATCAAGAAATACAACCTAAAACTCTATTACACAATTCAATACAGAAATGCTGCTGAGTTCTCTGGGCTCAAGCTGATCTCAGATAAACTGAAAGGCAGTGGAAATATGTGATGTGGTCAGATGACTTCACATTTCAGTTGTTTTCAGAAAAAATGGACATCATGTTCTCAAACTAAACTAAACTAAATATATTATAGTTTTTACCAAGCAACAAATTTACAGTAAAAAAAGCCCTAAACTAAAGAAGCATTTAGTACCTACTCAGGTAGTACAATATCAGTCCTCCTTGTCTGCTTCACTGTCTGTAGTTACTGTATGAGGTCACTAGGGTTTTTTGTCAAATTTGAAGACATTTAAGACTTAGCCCAGGGCAAAGGGGGCATCCAGAGCCATTCAACCTCAGGGGATTTTATTGAATTTCAACAGCACTGCTTTTAAAAATGAAAGCCTGGATGTACTGAGGATTTTTTTGCTGTCTTTGTTTTCTCTCTCTGTTTTGGGGGGTTACAAAAATACAAAAACTAAAAACAAAAACTAAAAACTATAAAATTACCTTCCTTAAATATTTAAATCAATATAATACCGGTAAAAATAGTCAGAGCCTATTTTTGGAAATTAAAAAGACATCAGAAAAACAGATTTCTTTTTGTAGTACAAAACACCTTGTGTGGACGTGTATCACAGATATGAAACTGCAGCGGATGCACTAGCTCTGTGAAAGAACCAATTTCAAATGACAGTAAAATTGATCAATAATATCATCCCTCTAAATGACTGTGCTTTGTTATCTCTAACTTCATGACAAGTTCCACCCACTGTGCCAAATATCTGTCTGCCCCATGGGCATGTGTTTTGAACTCTGGCCTGCTATATTTACTTTGCTAAACAGTAGGCATTTGAAGCTTTCAAAGGGGACCTTGTTTAACAAATATGTACACTGATCAGCCATAACATTAAAACCACTTCCTTGTTTCTACACTCACTGTCAATTTTATCAGCTCCACTTACCATATAGAAGCACTTTGTAGTTCTACAATTTTTGACATCTATTTCTCTATATGCTGTTTTAACCTGCTTTTACCCTGTTCTTCAATCGTCAGGACCCCCACAGGACCACCACAGAGCAGGTATTATTTAGGTGGTTGATGATTCTCAACTCTGCAATGACATGGTGGTGGTGTGTTAGCTACTGAACCACAATAAGTCCCGCAAGTTACGTTACTTTAAGCATGTGATGGGGCACCCACATGACAACATTGAAGGCATGACTCAGAACATAAATAAGACCATAAATAAGCTGGATTGGCAACATCCCAATGTGGACTGCATTATCAGGGGCTAGTTTGCTACAAAACAAAAGGCACTGGAGAAAGCTGACCCATCTGTGCAGCCAACCATCACAAAGTGATGATGATGATGATGTGGTAAAATGATATCTGTTTATAAATTTTGGCACATTCCTTTTATTTTTAGCCACATCATGACTTGCTTGTTTGGAGTCCTGCCACAGCAACTTTATAGGTTTATGTCAAAACGTAACATGGTCACTTTAAAACCTTAATTTTGTTTTCCTGAGCCACTTAAGTGTGGACCTGCTCTTGTGCTCTGGGGTTGTTGTCTTGTTACATATCCCAATTGCACATTAGCTTCATAGCTTCATGTATGCCAGGTGTCACAGGACATAAGTCTTTTTTAATGTATTATTGTTGTTGATTTTGTCTATACCCATTCTGGGAGAATTTAATAATGCCTTAGGCTATATCTTCGTTTGTTTTTTTTGTTTGTTTGTTTATTAAATAAATTCTATTAAATTTGTTTCAGGATCTAAAACAATTAAAACAATAGAAATAAATAGAGCAAATACTTTTCACTTTACTGCATATATACATGTGTGTGTGTGTGTGTGTGTGTGTGTGTGTGTGTGTGTGTTTGGTTGTTGCTTTCAACCTTTCCTACTATTGTTTTCAACTCTCAATCTCTGGTGACATTGCTCCACTGCTAATAATGACTTATCCAAGAGGAAAGGTTAATTAAGACAAACTGTTCCCTGCCCATCACTACCAACCATCTGCTTCCTTTAATCAGCCGAGCTTAGTCATCTCAGTGGTACATTTCAATCAAAGACAAACAGTTTCAATGAACAAAATTAAAAGTGAACCAAGAAAAAAAAAAACATTACTAACTACAATTACCCAAAATATATTTGTAATTATTTATTTAAATACTTTTTAATATTCATTATTATGTCTGAGCAGGTAAGGGAGGAATAGATACTAGACAGGGTTTCAATTTATTGCAGGGCATCACGCCTATACACATTTACTTACGACCAGAAACAGTTTACTCAGGTGACATTTACAATACATAAAATATTGATTGTGTTATTGGTAAGAAATTATAATTTTATGATTTCATATTTTGTACAATGCTACCCTTTAACATTTTGTCTTTGTTTTCATAAAAAGGTCAGAAAAGTTTGTGGGGTGCCGCTCATGGTTGTCACAGGTGAGCAGCCATATTGTGACAATCATTTTTTATTGCTGTGCTACTCCCTTTTCTGTCCACTTGCTTTGTGCAAATTGCAGATGTTTTCGTGGTTTTATTTGTTATTTGTTTCCATTATTTTGACTACCCCTCTTATTTTCCCTTTTTAGCCACAGTATTGGTTAAAACATCGATTTAGCATCATGCAGATTGGGCCCCATTACAAAGGTCAAGCATATTCAAGCAGTTTTCAGCCTTGTTCTACACAAACTGAGTATATTGTGTACTATACTGTAGAAGATGGAAGACCCAAATTATTTGCAATCTTTCATTGTAAAATGTTTTTTTTTATCTGATTACAGAACATGTTGCTGATACTGCTCTTATACTTAATCATAATACTTCTAACAGTTATTAGGTCCCCTGCCTATTATGTAATGTTTTAAAAAGTTGTAACTTTTTAAATTTTATAAACTTTTACTCTTATTTTGCCCCTGTTCCAGCTTTTTTTGAAGTGTGTTACAGGCATCAGTATCAGAATATGTCTCTGTGTGTGTGATATGATATTGATGAGATTATCAGAGTGCATGTAGACACCATTGCTGACAGTATTTTTGTATTAAGGTACAAAGAATAGTGCAGGGTACAATTTCAATCTTGTCAATGCAGCACTTGACGTAACATACATGTGCAAATCATCAAGGGTATTTATTTCTATTAATTTAAAAATATTTCATTAGAGACTCAACAGACTAAACATGTTGCAGATAAAATAGCTGATCCAGTGGTAAAAAGATTGTATCTACTGTGCTGTTATGTAGAGGCTAGATACTGCTTTTGTACCAAATTATGATTACAATCACCTGATGCCATCACATCATTATTTTTTTTTTTTTTCATTTAGTTCATTTAGTTTGTCATTTTTAAACTACCTACATGTATGCCTGCAGTGCTTTGTTGTAGGAATCAGCCCCTGTCAAGTAAAAAAGTAGGACTGCTGCTGCACATGTTGAAGATGGTGTGTGCTATCCTGCAACTATTCTCAGTCAGCACAGATGTCATGTACAGAAGGGGGTTGCAAATGCGACCTGATTAAATTGGAAGAACAAGAAGAAAGGCATTCATTATGAATATTTTTCATGGCTCAGTGATACTGTGAGGAGGAAGATGCTGGTAGACTTTAATTTGACTATTTAGAATGCTTTGTTTTTTAATCTATACAACTGCCAGTGAAACAAGTTGTTGGTCCTTTAGGTTTGTTTTCTTATAAATATATAACATAAAAAAGTAAGATATATTATTTACTTACTATTATAAATATATACAAAATATTACAGCACATTTGCTTAACTGGCTATTATATGGTGATTGCTATGGTTACACACTTTGTAGCTTATAAATAATTAGTACTAGCATAATTTGCATTATTAATTTTATGCTGACCTAATATTAATATTGATGTTCCTTCATATTAGGTTATAATAGGTTTAGAAAATCAAGTGACACAGTTCACAGTAGAAAAATATTTTTTTTATACCTTAACCATAATTCTCACTGAATTCAGCTGTTTATTTATTTTTTTATTTATTTTTTGTGTTTAATTATATTTCCCAAGTATACTTAATGTGTCACCAGAAAGACTCAGACCAGGTAGAGGAGCCAAGTGCAGGTTTATTGAATCACAAGAGTAGTCAAATACAAACTGGGTCGGTACCTGGTAATCAAGCCAAAATCCAATGCAAACAAAACCAAAATAGAAAACCAATCAATGAACCGTAAAACAGAAAGCAAGGGTCAAAACCAGAAAATCAAGAAAAATCAGAAAACTCTCAGAAATGCACTGCATAGCAACTGCAAGACATCGCAATGAGGCAAACAAAAAACAGGGTTTTTATAGATTCCAAGATGGCCGCTGATAGGATCAGGTGAGCCACCAGCCAGCTAGGTGAGGAGGCCCTCTGTTAGCGAGTAGGGGAACCAGCAGCCTCAGATGTGACATAATGTAAAGTAAAGAAAAAGTATACTAATACCAATTTTACTTAGTGTACTTCTTGGGACTAAATATGCCCACTTTTAGTTTATAAGGTTTTAAAGTTTACTATAAAGTTTACTATAAGTGTAAACTTTATTTTGTACTGCAAATATACTGTGAACTGTATTATATGTGAACTTATAACTAGTAGTTATTTACTTCTAGCTAATTTCTTTTAATAAAAGTGTACTTTGAAGTATAAAGCAAGTAAACTTGTAAATGTACTGTTAGTTTACTAGTTATATACTCCTAGCCCACTGTTTAGGTTAAGAAAGCATATTTTAAAGTATACAGCAAGTAAACTTATATATGTAATGTTAGTGTAGTAGTTATATTGTTTAGGTTATGAAAGATATATATATACAGTGTATCACAAAAGTGAGTACACCCCTCACATTTCTGCAGATATTTAAGTATATCTTTTCATGGGACAACACTGACAAAATGACACTTTGACACAATGAAAAGTAGTCTGTGTGCAGCTTATATAACAGTGTAAATTTATTCTTCCCTCAAAATAACTCAATATACAGCCATTAATGTCTAAACCACTGGCAACAAAAGTGAGTACACCCCTAAGAGACTACACCCCTAAATGTCCAAATTGAGCACTGCTTGTCATTTTCCCTCCAAAATGTCATGTGATTTGTTAGTGTTACTAGGTCTCAGGTGTGCATAGGGAGCAGGTGTGTTCAATTTAGTAGTACAGCTCTCACACTCTCTCATACTGGTCACTGAAAGTTCCAACATGGCACCTCATGGCAAAGAACTCTCTGAGGATCTTAAAAGACGAATTGTTGCGCTACATGAAGATGGCCAAGGCTACAAGAAGATTGCCAACACCCTGAAACTGAGCTGCAGCACAGTGGCCAAGATCACCCAGCGTTTTAAAAGAGCAGGGTCCACTCAGAACAGACCTCGCGTTGGTCGTCCAAAGAAGCTGAGTGCACGTGCTCAGCGTCACATCCAACTGCTGTCTTTGAAAGATAGGCGCAGGAGTGCTGTCAGCATTGCTGCAGAGATTGAAAAGGTGGGGGGTCAGCCTGTCAGTGCTCAGACCATACGCCGCACACTACATCAAATTGGTCTGCATGGCTGTCACCCCAGAAGGAAGCCTCTTCTGAAGTCTCTACACAAGAAAGCCCGCAAACAGTTTGCTGAAGACATGTCAACAAAGGACATGGATTACTGGAACCATGTCCTATGGTCTGATGAGACCAAGATTAATTTGTTTGGTTCAGATGGTCTCAAGCATGTGTGGCGGCAATCAGGTGAGGAGTACAAAGAGAAGTGTGTCATGCCTACAGTCAAGCATGGTGGTGGGAATGCCATGGTCTGGGGCTGCATGAGTGCAGCAGGTGTTGGGGAGTTACATTTCATTGAGGGACACATGAACTCCAATATGTACTGTGAAATACTGAAGCAGAGCATGATCCCCTCCCTCCGGAAACTGGGTCGCAGGGCAGTGTTCCAGCATGATAATGACCCCAAACACACCTCTGAGACGACCACTGCTTTATTGAAGAGGCTGAGGGTAAAGGTGATGGACTGGCCAAGCATGTCTTTAGACCTAAACCCAATAGAACATCTTTGGGGCATCCTCAAGCGGAAGGTGGAGGAGCGCAAAGTCTCGAATATCCGCCAGCTCCGTGATGTCGTCATGGAGGAGTGGAAAAGCATTCCAGTGGCAACCTGTGAAGCTCTGGTAAACTCCATGCCCAGGAGAGTTAAGGCAGTTCTGGGAAATAATGGTGGCCACACAAAATATTGACACTTCAGGAACTTTCACTAAGGGGTGTACTCACTTTTGTTGCCGGTGGTTTAGACATTAATGGCTGTATATTGAGTTATTTTAAGGGAAGAATAAATTTACACTGTTATATAAGCTGCACACAGACTACTTTTCATTGTGTCAAAGTGTCATTTTGTCAGTGTTGTCCCATGAAAAGATATACTTAAATATCTGCAGAAATGTGAGGGGTGTACTCACTTTTGTGATACACTGTATATATATATATTAGGGCTGTCAAACGATTAAAAATTTTAATCGCGATTAATCTCAGAATTTCATATAGTTAATCGCGATTAATCGCATTAAAAAAAATCTGTGTAAATGTTATAGAAAACAAGGATTTTTATGTGAAATGTTACAATTAAAATGGTGAACACATTTTATGCTAAATGTACTGATGTTAAAAACTGCTGGGACAAGAGAAAACTGTAATGGAGTTTTATTCACTCACATACTAGGCAGTAAATGTCAGATTGTAGGTTAGAATTTCTCCATCAGCAAACATTGTAGATCAGCGGTGCTTTAGGTGGGATAAGGCGTAGTTATTGTAACAGACTTTTCTGTGGTTGTATTGTGACAATGGTTTGATGGCCGTTTCTACACGAAGTGAGTGTGTTTTGACCCTTTGGGGCTTCCATAGTGCATGGACTAACGTGCTTGACTCAGCTTTCCGGTATTTGGTACCTTAACAGAATAAGTTAATAAAAGTGTTCTGCTCCCGACAACTTGTGAATATAGCGTGTATTTATTTCTTTATAAGTGCATCACTACAACGCTCGGTTACATTATGTTAACAAACCGCAAATGAAAAACGGTGGCAAGTCCGACATTAAAACGTTTGTTTTAACATAATGTTAACATAATGTAACCGAGCGTTGTAGTTCTACCAGTCAAGTCTCAACATTAACTAGAATTTGCGTTAACGGCACTATTATTTTTAATTGCGTTAAATTGAAATCGCGTTAATGCGTTATTATCGCGTTAACTTCGACAGCCCTAATATATATATATATATATATATATATATATATATATATATATATATACAGTATATAATTCTTCAATTGTAAGAGTTATAAACCTTGAGTGCATAACTTTGAGTACAATAATTTACATCCAAGTTTTATTTTGTATTGCAACTATGCTGTGAACTGAACTGTAGGTAAGCTTATAAATATATCATGTACTGTAGGTTAACTAATTATATACTTTGGTCTAACTGTTTAGTTTATGACACTACACTTTTTGGTTTTATAGTTTTATTTTGGTTTTTATAGTTTTATTGTTCAAGTATACCTGTACGTTTTCTTAACTGAACTTCACATATTATTTTACTACTTATATGTTATTTTTTTAATGTTAAAGTATACTTCTAGATTTATTTAAGTACTTGAAATATATCTTTAAGTGTACTTTAACTAGACTTAAACATATCGCTCTCAACATTAACAGTAGATTATTCACATTGTATACAGGATTAAGAACATATCTGTTTTCTTTTAAAATCCAATTTTTCAAACAAATTGTATTGCCAAAATATAACATCATAAAACATTCCAGTTCAAAACAAAACCAAGCACACAATATGAGTCTTTTCTGCCCTGTTGCCTTTTTTTTCTTTTTCTGATGAAGTGTCTCACGCCTTGCATGCTGATGCAATAAAACTTTGACAAAGCATGACCTGTAAATTAACACACAGAAACAAAACATAACTTTAATCCAAATCCATTCCTGCATTTCAGGCCTGCAACACATTTAAAAAATGGGATGGTAAAGCATTTACCCCTTTGTAATGTAAGCCATTCCTTTTCACAATACTCAAAAGACATTTTGGCACCAAGGATACCAAGTGATAAAGTGTTCCAGGTGTTTAATTTTGTCCCATTCTTCCTGCAAACACATTTTAAGGTGTGCACCAGTACAGGGTTGTCATTGTTGCATTTTTCATTTCAAAATCACCCACACATTCTCTGTTGAGGACAGGTGAAGATTGCAGGCAGGCCAGTCCAGTACCCATTTTTGGGAATGTGTTGCAGGCCTGAAATACATGAATGGATGTACAGTATATTAACAAATTACATGAAGTTGACCAGACAAAATGTGAAATTTCTTGGGTCCATATTGTCTGCAATGAAATAAAAGTAAGTGTAATAATGAGTGCATTTAATTTAAAGGGAAATGTTCTGCTTTTATTTAGAAATGCCCACAGGTGATGAGCTTTGGATTTTATTTGACTGGATAAGATTTGGGCAAGAAGAGGTTAGGAAGACTTGAAACATCAGTGCTTTCTGGCCAAATGTGGTAGCAATGAAATGACTTGATGTTGAATTGTACATTAAACATTTGCCAAATTGATATAAATGGGACTAAAAGAGCAGTCATGAGTTATTGTACACATCCAGTGATGTAGACAATGCTTTAAGTATTAATTAAAGAGACTTTTTTTTCCATTTGATTCAATGTGTTATGATGAGATTTTAAAAAAGGCTGTTACAATATTATTACATGTTGAAAAAATGGTCTATAACATCAGCCAAAATGTTTGTCTTTCTGTGTGGGCTAATAACATTGTGTACAAAGAGTTCAGGTTCAGTTCCACCCAAGTACCATTTAGTCTAAGCTATTCCACCCCAAACCACAAGCCAAGTATACCTAAACTTCATGTATAAGGCAATAGTACAAAATTATACTTTTCCCTAATTATATCTAGATCAATACATTAATAACAATGATAGACTAAATATACTCAGACTTTTTTTGAAACTTGCTATAAAAATGTATACTTAAAGTGAAACTTACTCTTTGTATTGTGTTCTTTGTAGAAAAGGATATGCTTTTAACTTATCGCCAGGCTCTATACTAACTACACAATAAAACCTTTTGGAACACATAACACCTATATAACATTAAAATCACCTCCTTTGTTTCTACACTCACTGTCCATTTTATCAGCTCCACTTACCATATAGAAGCACTTTGAAGTTCTACAATTACTGACTGTAGTCCATCTGTTTCTTTGCATACCTTTTTAGCCTGCTTTCGCCCTGTTCTTCAATGGTCAGGACCCCCACAGGACCACCACAGAGCAGGTATTATGTAGGTGGTGGATCATTCTCAGAACTGCAATGACATGGTGGTGGTGTGTTAGTGTGTGTTGTGCTGGTATGAGTGGATCAGACACAGCAGTGCTGCTGGAGTTTTTAAATACCGTGTCCACTCACTGTCCACTCTATGAGACACTCCTACCTAGTTATTCCACCTTGTAGATGTAAAGTCTGAGACTATCGCTCATCTATTGCTGCTGTTTTAGTTGGTCATTAATTAGACCTTCATCAGTGGTCACAGGACGCTGCCCATGGGGCGCTGTTGGCTGGTTATTTTTGGTTGGTGGACTATTCTCAGTCCAGCAGTGACAGTGAGGTGTTAAAAAACTCCATCAGCATTACTGTGTCTTATTCACTCATACCAGCACAACACACACTAACACACCACCACCATGTCAGTGTCACTGCAGTGCTGAGAATGATCCACCACGCAAATAATACCTACTCTGTAGTGGTCCTGGGAGAGTCCTGACCATTGAAGAACAGCATAAAAGGGGGCTAACAAAGCATGCAGAAAAATAGATGGATTACATTCAGTAATTGTCGAACTACAAAGTGCTTCTATATGGAAGGTGAACTGATAAAATGGACATTGAGTGTAGAATCAAGGAGGTGGTTTTAATGTTATGGCTGATCGGTGTATATACAGTACGTATATATAGGTGAAGGTTCAACCTTAAAACAAAGATTCAGGTGAATCAACAAATTCCAAAATATAACTTTTCTGAAAATGGGGTTGGTAGATATTGCAGGGTAGGAGAATCATTTATTTAAAAAAAAAGTTTGGCAGAATTACTTATTTTCAATGGTACTTTATTTGTTCAATTATTTATTTATTTGTTGGTTTTTAAATTATCTTCGGTGCTTTTTTAGTTATTGCTTTGTAAGGCAAATGTGCAGTAGAAGAGGAATGTACAGTCTAAAATGTAATGTCAGTCTTACTGACAGGCAAAAATATGCTTCAGCCAGACATGCCAATTACACAGTTACTCATACTCCATTGAACCCCTGTCAAATGCCAGTGGCAGTCACTTTTGCAAAATGACTTTGACCGTTAATTAGCACACATACTTCAAGGACAAAGCAGTGGTAAAACAAACTGAAATAATATTAAAAAAGTATATACAGTATTTTTTAACTTATACTGATGTATGTTATACAAGGTAAAGTGAACAGCACACACTAACACAGAGATACATAGGATAATCATTTATTGATTAATTACTTTATTGATTTTTGAAGAGAAATTGCAGAATACACAAGTATAAATGTAGTATATTAAGTATATACTACAGTGGAAGCCTAGTGGGTAGAGCTTTGGACTATCAGCTGAAAGGTTAAGAGTTTGAATCCCAGCTCTGTCACGCATCCACTGTTGGGCCCATGAGCACACGACAAGGTAGAGTTCACTTTAACTGTTTAGTCAGGACTTTAATGAGCCTAACAACACTTTAGACTGCCTAGCACCCGAACTACCTATTGGGTTCAATGCTGGGACCATATGGCGAGTCTCATATACAAAACTGCAGAACGTCTGAACGCACATGTATAAACCGGGTGCTGCATTCTGATTGGCTGAGCTGAATGTCACTCACATATCGCCGCTACAACATTGTAATATAATAATAACAACCTGGCAAATGCAGCCAATTTGTATGGGGCAGTGCGGTGGGGGGTTGAGTTCATGTCGTGGAGGGCCCCCCTTCGCCTTGGGCCCCAGTGCACCTGCCCCCCAGTAGTTACGCCCCTGTCTCTAACACTCTCTGCTCCAGGAGCGCCGTACAAACAATCTGGGATACGCGAAGAAAGAATTTCATTGTACTGTACGTCTGTATATGTATATATGACAAATAAAGGCATTCTATTATATTCTATATTATAAACAAGTATGTTATAGACAAGTAAACAATGACAGTCACAATTGTAATGGGTCCACCTGCTACAAAGAATGGTAGGGTGCTCTGACTACAGTGTAAGGTGCAGATGACAGACATTGCTGGCTCCCTTAATCAGCACTTCAAGGGCAGTCTCTGCACCTTATTAACCATCCTCACTGCCAGGTTAATTCTGGCATATCTGTTGATCTGTAATTTTCTTCTTCTTGAGACCATCATGCTCTGCTCAGTCCGGCAAGCTCCCTTTTTGGCATTGATCTTTTTTGCTATCACAGGGATACCACCCTGGATGCAAGCTACTATCCAGTATCGCCCAAGTGGTGTGAATGCATGGACCCCATGGGAAAATGCAGGTTAGACACAAGTGATTTCAATTACTGGACTGGCAGTTCTGCATCATCTCTCCTTTTATAGCCACTGCCGTTCTTACTAGTTCCTCCTCTTTTTTTTTCTTTTTTGAGAATTTAAGTTGTTACATGCTGGTGGATTGAGTAACTGGTATTTAAGTGATGGTAGCTTAGTGGTTAAGGTACTGGACTAGTAATTAGAAGACCACATATCCACCCCTGAGCAAGGCTCTTAAACCTCAATTTCTTAAATCATGTTCAGTCATAATTGTAAATTGCTTTGGAAAAACAGTGTCTGGTAAATGTAAAAGGTTGCTTCTTTCAGTGCAATAACAGCGAGAATCAGAAAGGGGGTAATTTCTTTTTTTTTGCACACCACTGTGAAACCCTATGTGCAGATATGTGTGACAATGTGAAGTCAAGCTTGATTTAGCACCAGTGGCTGCAGAGACAGTAGCCCTGCACCTTAGTCTGAAAAGGCCAGAGCCTCCACAACATCCATCACTACTGTCATCTCTCAGCCAAACCGCCTCTCTGTCTAATATCTATTTCCACCAACTGTCTACCACCAATCTCTCTCTCTCTCTCTTACACATTAACTTTCTCACACAGACACACACACAAACACATACTTCCCCCTGCCATTCAATCTCACTCCATCTCTTCTTATCATGATGGATGATACAGCCATTTTCAATTTCTACTTTTCAAAACCAACCATTGGTGGGTGAGTGAGAAGGGGACCAGAAAGAACATGTCACTCACATCTTTCTACAAAGAGGTCTGTAATTTAAAATGGTACATTCCAAATATTACTATCTGTACCTGGAAATGTCAAAGACTAATTGCTTGTTTGTCTTTTAGAGCCATATGTTAAACTGACCTGTCCTCACTAGCAGGGAAATAAATCTGAATTACAACATCATATCCTAGCAATAAAATGTTCCAAAAAGGAAAAAAGATGGGTACACTTGCAAAACGGATTGAGAGCATTATTCACTACATTATTTTAGAGCAAAGCCAGATAGAACATTAGAGCACTTGTGAGCACAGTTTTAGAATGGAATTGTTTCAGTACTTCACAGCACTGGCTAAATTAGTTTAAACTTCTTTGTGTTTTGGGTTCCAATTACTCGATTAATCTCTGTCCCAAATTCTTGAAAAAAGATGGAACTCAGTACAAATCAGGAGTGGCTAAAAAAATCTACTCCAGAGAAAATAAAGAATGGTGACAAATGTACTATTATCCAGACTAAGGTTTCTATATGCTATATATACAGTGTATCACAAAAGTGAGTACACCCCTCACATTTCTGCAGATATTGAAGTATATCTTTTCATGGGACAACACTGACAAAATGACACTTTGACACAATGAAAAGTAGTCTGTGTGCAGCTTATATAACAGTGTAAATTTATTCTTCCCTCAAAATAACTCAATATACAGCCATTAATGTCTAAACCACCGGCAACAAAAGTGAGTACACCCCTTAGTGAAAGTTCCTGAAGTGTCAATATTTTGTGTGGCCACCATTATTTCCCAGAACTGCCTTAACTCTCCTGGGCATGGAGTTTACCAGAGCTTCACAGGTTGCCACTGGAATGCTTTTCCACTCCTCCATGACGACATCACGGAGCTGGCGGATATTGGAGACTTTGCGCTCCTCCACCTTCCGCTTGAGGATGCCCCAAAGATGTTCTATTGGGTTTAGGTCTGGAGACATGCTTGGCCAGTCCATCACCTTTACCCTCAGCCTCTTCAATAAAGCAGTGGTCGTCTTAGAGGTGTGTTTGGGGTCATTATCATGCTGGAACACTGCCCTGCGACCCAGTTTCCGGAGGGAGGGGATCATGCTCTGCTTCAGTATTTCACAGTACATATTGGAGTTCATGTGTCCCTCAATGAAATGTAACTCCCCAACACCTGCTGCACTCATGCAGCCCCAGACCATGGCATTCCCACCACCATGCTTGACTGTAGGCATGACACACTTATCTTTGTACTCCTCACCTGATTGCCGCCACACATGCTTGAGACCATCTGAACCAAACAAATTAATCTTGGTCTCATCAGACCATAGGACATGGTTCCAGTAATCCATGTCCTTTGTTGACATGTCTTCAGCAAACTGTTTGCGGGCTTTCTTGTGTAGAGACTTCAGAAGAGGCTTCTTTCTGGGGTGACAGCCATGCAGACCAATTTGATGTAGTGTGCGGCGTATGGTCTGAGCACTGACAGGCTGACCCCCCACCTTTTCAATCTCTGCAGCAATGCTGACAGCACTCCTGCGCCTATCTTTCAAAGACAGCAGTTGGATGTGACGCTGAGCACGTGCACTCAGCTTCTTTGGACGACCAATGCGAGGTCTGTTCTGAGTGGACCCTGCTCTTTTAAAACGCTGGATGATCTTGGCCACTATGCTGCAGCTCAGTTTCAGGGTGTTGGCAATCTTCTTGTAGCCTTGGCCATCTTCATGTAGCGCAACAATTCATCTTTTAAGATCCTCAGAGAGTTCTTTGCCATGAGGTGCCATGTTGGAACTTTCAGTGACCAGTATGAGAGAGTGTGAGAGCTGTACTACTAAATTGAACACACCTGCTCCCTATGCACACCTGAGACCTAGTAACACTAACAAATCACATGACATTGTGGAGGGAAAATGACAAGCAGTGCTCAATTTGGACATTTAGGGGTGTAGTCTCTTAGGGGTGTACTCACTTTTGTTGCCGGTGGTTTAGACATTAATGGCTGTATATCGAGTTATTTTGAGAGAAGAATAAATTTACACTGTTATATAAGCTGCACACAGACTACTTTTCATTGTGTGAAAGTGTCATTTTGTCAGTGTTGTCCCATGAAAAGATATACTTAAATATCTGCAGAAATGTGAGGGGTGTACTCACTTTTGTGATACACTGTATATATGTTGTGTTTCAAAAGGTGGTGCTTTTGTGTAGTTAGTATAGAGCCTATATATATATATATACTGTATATATATATATATATATATATATATTTTTTTTTTTTTTATCACAGCTTTCATGCGTCTTGGCATGCTTTCCACCAGTCTTTTACATTGCTGTTGGGTAACTTGACGCCACTTCTGGCGCAGAAATTCCAGGAGCTCTGCTTTGTTTGATGGCTTGTGACTGTCCATTTTACTCTTGATCACATTCCAGAGGTTTTCAATGGGGTTCAGGTCTGAAAATTGGACTGGCCATGATAGGGTCTTGATCTGGTGGTCCCTCATCCACACCTTGATTGACCTGGCTGTGTGACATGGAGCTTTGTCCTGCTGAAAAAAACCATCATCAGAGTTGAGGAACATTGTTAGAGCAGAAAGAAGCAAGTTTTCCTCCAGCACAGCTTTGTATGTGGCTTGATTCATGTGTTCTTTACAAAGATAAATTTGCCTGATTCCTGCGTTGCTGAAACACCCCCAGATCATCACCGATCCTGCACCAAATTTCACGGTGTGTGCGAGACACTCTGGCTTGTAGGCCTCTCCAGGTCTCCATCTAACTATTACACATCCTGGTGTTGGACAAAGCTGAAAAATGCACTTATCAGAGAAGATGATCTTACACCAGTCCTCGACGGTCCAATCCTTATGATCTTTTGCAAACTTCAGCCTGGCTCTTCTTTGCTTCTCATTGATGAAGGGCTTTTTTCTAGCTTTGCACGACTTCAGTCCTGGCTCCAGAAGCCTGTTGCGAACCGTCCTTGTCGTGCATTTCACCCCAGCTGCCACTTGCCATTCTTTTTGTAGGTCACTTGATGTCATCTTACGGTTGTTTAGTGACATTCGAATGAGGTGGCGGTCATCACGGTCAGTAGAGAGTCGTTTTCACCCTCTGCCAGTCTGTAGCTTTGTTGTTCCATGTGTTTGCTGCTTGACCTTGTTCTTATGAACCGCTGTTTTCAAAATTTTTAGGATGGAAGCAACCTGATGCTCATTGTATCCCTCTGAAAATAAAGCTAGAATTGAACCCTTCTTTTCCTCACTAAGAACCTTTCTTTTCAACTCTTTTTGAATTGTCTGTAGTTGTATTTTGACTACACTTATCTTTTCTGTAGTACTAGCACTGCTTTTGCATCCAGCTGGGTCTATAACAAGAGAACAGTGATGACAGCAGCAGTGGTTTTTATATTATTGCTCTTTAGGATAGGATCTGGTTTAGGTGATGACCTAATCAGCATCTCATTAAGTAGAATGAGGTGTGTCTGTGAAGGAATTCTCTTCAGAACGATTGCTGTACATGTGGAGAAGCTGATTTAAGAAAAAACTGGAGTGGTCTCTAATTTTTTTCCAGAGCTGTATATACGTATATGCTGATCAGCCATAACATTAAAACCATCTCCTTGTTTCTACACTCACTGTCCATTTTAGCAGCTCCACTTACCATATAGAATCACTTTGTAGTTCTACAATTTCTGACTGTAGTCCATCTATTGCTCTGCATACTGTTCTTGGTTGGTGGACTGCTCTCAGTCAAGCAGTGACAGTGAGGTGTTTAAAGACTCCAACAGCTTTGCTGTGTCTGATCCACTCATACCAGCACAACACACACTAATACACCACCACCATGTCAGTGTCACTGCAGTGCTGAGAATGATCCACCACTCAAATAATACCTGCTCTGTTGTGGTCCTGGGAGAGTCCTGACCATTGAAGAACAGCATAAAATGGGGCTAACCAAGCATGCAGAGAAACAGATGGACTACAGTCCTTAATTGTAGAACTACAAAGTGCTTCTATATGGTAAGTGGAGCTAATAACATGGACAATGAGTGTAGAAACAAGGAGGTAGTTTTAATGTTATGGCTATAGTGTATATACCATTGACCAGTCAACAAATAACATTTATCTATCACTTTGAAAATTATTTTTAAGTTTAGTACTAGTTTTAGTTTAGTATTAGTTTTAGAACTTTAAACTTAAAAAAGTTATTTGACATCAGACACATCATATAATAGTTTCAGCTATAACAACAGTCTCTTCTAAGAAAGCTTCTCACAATACAAGTATCTCTGTAGGTGTCCGTGCCCATTCAGTGAAAGGAGGATTTGTGAAGCCTCAGTTGATATTCCAGTTTATTCTAGAGTTTTTCAGTGGGGCTGGGATCAGGGCTGGGAAAAGTTAGTGCATATAGATATTAGCTATTTTTTTTTAAATATATATTTCTAATGGAACACAACACAAATAAAAATTTGCCAGTAGTGCCAGTAACCTTATCTTCCACCAACTGCTGCCTCAATCTCAGACAGTAGTGGTAGGTTGGCTCTGGAACTGTCAATCAGCTGTCCAAAAAGCTGACTTCATCTCAGCCTTTGTATCATCCCACCACCTTGACTCCCCAGCACTGAGACATAAATGACCATCTAATAACCATTTAATACATAAAAAAACATCTAATAATGTACAGAACCTCTGTGTTGTCCTGGATAGCTAGCTGCTCTTCTCTGCTTTTGTATTTAACATGACAAGATCATACAAGTTTCTCCTTTACAACATTAAAAAGAAGTCACCTTAAGGTTGGACTACTGCAACTCCCTCTTGCTGGTGCTTGCATGTCTATTAAACCCCTTCAACTGATTCAATATGCAGCTGCCCGCGTGATTTTTAACCAACCCAAACACTGCCATGTAGCCCCACTGTTGCCTTTTCTTTCCTGTAGCAGTTTAAAACAACGATGCCTGTTTACAAAGCCCAAAATGGACCAGCTACAATCTACCTTAGAGAACTTTGTACCACACAACAAAGTCTCACTCATCTTGATCTACCACTCAGAACTTAAGGAAGAGAGGAATTAAGGCTATTCTCTATACTAATAACCAGGTGGTGGAACAAACTTCCCCTGTATGTTTGAACATATGAGTCTAATGATTACAGACCCACCTCTTTACTAAGCACTTAAGTTGAAAACTAATATGCACTTATTTACTATTTCTCTAATCTTCTACACTATTTATCAAAAACATATCGATCTATAGCTTTGGTCTAACAGGGTTTCAACAGATTTGAATTCTTGTCCACTTAAACTAGAGTAAGTAAATGCTTACAGTGAAAGCACTGTTGTAGAGGTCTGCTAAATGCAGAAAATGTTAATGTATTCAGTGTGCTTTGTAGTGTATTCCACCTCCTGTTTTTAACTAATTACCATACTTCAGAAAACAGTGGACAGGCATTGTAAAGTATTTACTCTGAAATGTGAAAGGGAAGGGAGACTTAGAGCTGTCAGGAGATGAGGTGGAGATAGGTCAGACAGTAAAGCAGGAAAGTAAAAGCTCAGAGGAGGACATATCAGCTTATAAGAAGCCTGGCCAGGGAGAAAATGACAACCTCAAGACAATAAAGCAGTTCTGATGGCCTCCAGTGTCCATGGGGTAGAACCCCAGGACAGCTGATTGAGATGGATAGCAAAAAAGAGGTGCTGTTTATGTTTATAGTGTCAAGACCTGCTGTTGTGGGTGAAATTGATTTGTGCAGCTACATTATTAGCTTTTATTCTATTTAAAGGCACTCAAGAAAATGGACCATCCGTTTTTTTTTGACTTGGCTACCATAAACAGCTTGGCTGAGTATAGGTCAGATCACCAGGTCACAGAGTGGTCGAGGTCAACAGGTTGACAAGGTGGCCAGTGATGAGATAAGATGAACACTGAATACATTAACCCACGACATAATGTCGGTGTCAAAAAATATGGGACACTCCATTTGCCAAAGATGGTAAAGGCAGTACCATTACACGATGGCAGCATGTGCAGATGCAGCAGCTCGGAGCTCCTAGTTATTAGCTCTTAGTTATAGCAGTGGGGTTACACCTTCGAAAGCCTGAACTCTATCCCACCAGAGATCTGGTATCTTGAAAAGCCAGCGGAATAATCATCATCCCACCCATGAGCCGTTGGAGGCAGCATAGGAAAAGAAAACAGAAGTTGGGCAAGAGTGCTGGCTCTACAGCCTCACAGATCAGCCCTGCCGAGTGTCTTTCTTACCAACTTCTGGTCACTAGTAAACAACAAGGATGAAATGCAACTGAGGATTGCTTCTCACTGTAAGGAAAGCTGTGTGATGGTATTTATGGAGACTTGGCGGGAAAGCAGCATCTCTAATGCAGCTAGTGGGCGCTCTGTTTACCAAGCAGATAGGACTGCAGACTCTGTTAAGAGCAAAGGTGGAGGAGTATGCATATACTTAAATAATGACTGGTGTACATCTATAGACGTTACTGAGACACACTTTTCCCTGGACACTGAATATCTCGCTTTGAAATGCAGACCTTTCCACATGCCAAGAGAGTCTACTGCTATTTAAATCACAGTTGTTTACATTCCACCACAGGCTAATGCTAAGTTAGCTCTGGAGCTGCATGACACTATTTGCAGCCAGCTAAATGTGCATCCATAGGAAGCTTTGATTATAGCAGGAGACTTTAATCACACAGATTTAAAGACTGTAATGCACAAACTCCACAATAATGAACATTTCCCAACCAGAGACAAGAATATCCTAGATCAGGTTTACACCAATATCATATAAAGCTGTCCCATCTCCACACCTTGGTCTATCAGATCAAATATCAATAGAAATGCTTCTATCCTACAGGCGTCTAATCTGCAGAGCATGACCAGCTGTTAAAACTGTCCAAGTCTCGAGTGAAGTATCCACTACACAGCTGCAGGACTGGGAGTTATTTTATTTTATTATTGCTGCTGGTCTCACTGAGAGCTGCCAAACAATGTTTTGTTGTATAACTATTAACCTGTGGGGCGCGAGTGCCTGACTGGGGGGCGTGACATTTTTTTACTTCTAAAACTAAAGCAATTCATTTTTCACCCACGGGAGACAGATTGAATTATTCTCACTGACCACGCTCACACGTACGTTTAATGTTATTTAGTTCCGTTTGAAAAAAAAAAAAACCTTCAAAATAGAGCTAACAGCGAAGATAACCGGTTACAAAAGCAGCGACCGCTGTTATAGGACGTGTTTGTGTTCAATACTCTGTTCACAGTGTCGATACAAGTGATTCAGGAGTCGACTCATTTTAAGCTTCTTTTCTCAGTCATCTCTCCGTGTTTACTGTTATAATGAATGATGCGGTTGTAAATAAACACCAACTACTACAGAACATTTTGTGTGACTCGCTTACATTATAAAGCTCAGGCTTAATTATACTGGTTATTACCACAGAGCGGGAGCCGACTCAGAGTCGTTTACGATTTACCGAGGTGAACCACGAATGTATGTGCTGATAGAATCGGCTCAGATGGGATCGGACTGTATTATCCTTTTAAAGTAAATATTTCAATCAGCAGAATCGCATCGCATGTATGATGTGCACAACGTTAATTACGTGCGTTTATTAATGAACGTTAACGTTAGCTTGTCAGAAGCTTTGTCAATGATGTGAATTTGTTTTTTTTTACAATTAGTGATGGCAACCCAAGCAACTGTTCCACTGCACTATTTTACACTAAAAACTACACTATTCCATAATGATCCAGATTGCATCATTCTAAATAGGTATCGGTATCGGTATCGGCGAGTACTAAAATACATGTACTTGTACTCGTACTCGGTTGGGAAAAAATTGTGTTAATGCATCCCTAATAACTATAATGACAGTAAAGTCTAATCTATCTAACATCTTACACTATGATGCAGGAGGGCAGGATACAAAAGGACAATTTGTCAAGGGTATTAAATGTAAAACAACCCCAAATCAGAAAAAGTTGGGACAGTATGGGAAATGCAAATAAAATAAAATTGCAGTGTTCTTCACATTTACTTTGTCTTTTTTTGATCGCAGACAGTTTGAACCCAAGATATTTCATGTTTTGTCTGGTCAACTTCATTCCATTTGTTAATAAACATCTATTTCTGCATTTAAGGCCTGCAACACGTTCCAAACAAAGTTGGGACAGGGGCAATTTAGGGCTAGTAATGAGGTGAAAAACTAAATAATGATGTGATTCCAAACAGGTAATATCAACAGGTGATTGTAATCATGGTTTGGTACAAAAGCAGCATCCAGGAAAGGCTGAGTCTTTGATGAGCAAAGATGACAATGTAAAAAAAACAATGTACCTCAAAGAAAGATGGGAAGGGATTTGCATATTTCTCCCTCTACAGTGCAGAATATCATTAAACAATTCAAGGAATCGGGATTTCAGTGTGTAAAGGCCAAGGGCGAAAGCTTAAGCTGAATGCATGTGATCTTCGATCCCTCAGACGGCACTGTATCAAGAACCGCCACTTAACAATAGCTGATATAACCACATGGGCAAGGGATTACTTTGGCAAACCTTTGTCAAGCACTACAATACAGAGTTACATGCACAAATGCTACTTTACTGTGCAAAAAAGATGTTAACCATGTTCAGAAGCAACGTCGACTTCTCTGGGCTCAGAGGCATCTAGGATGGACCATCACACAGTGGAAACGTGTATTGTGGTCAGATGAATCAGCATTCTAGAACTTTTTTGAAAAAAATGGACGGCTACGGACCAAAGACTAAGAGGACCATCCAGACTGTTATCAGCAACAAGTCCAAAAGCCAGGGGCTGTCATGGTATGGGGCTGTGTCAATAAACTTCTGTGATGGCAGCATTAATGCAGAAAAGTACATTGAGATCTTAGAGCAACATGTGCTGCCTTCAAGATGTCATCTTTTCCAGGGACGTTCATGCATTTTTCAAAAAGACAATGCTAAATGAAAAATGCAGCAACGACGGTTCCGTACTGTTGCACATCTTAAGACGTGTTTGCAGGAAGAATGGGACAAAATAAAAGCTGAAACACTAAATTACTTGGTATTCTCTGTGCCAAAACGTCTTTTAGGTGTGGTGAAAAGGAATGGCAATATTACAAAGTGGTAAATGCTTTACTGTCCCAACTTTTTTTGTTAAGTGCTGCAGGTCTGAAATGCAGGAATAGATAATAGATAAAGTTGAGCAGATAAAACATGAAATATCTCAGATTCATCTTGTCTGCAATCAAATAAGTCAATGTAAATGTAAGAAACTCTGTGTTTTTTTATTATTTGCATTTTCCATGCTGTCCCAACTTTTTCAGATTTGAGGTTGTAAATAAAAAAATAAAAAATAAGTAAATAAATAAACATAATATACTGTTTATAATTGGTATTTGTGTGTACAAATCTTTAAATTATTAATGATCTAAATCTGAACTAAATCAATACATACGTAATTTAAGTATCAAAAATAGAAATTGCTAACAACTGTTTAATCTGTATAATAGATTAATTAATTGCAATTTTTAGGTATTCCACATACATTTATATTATAGCCACAAAGTCCCTCAATTGTAAAGATGCAGAAGGAGCCATATTGAGGGGAAATGCTCAGGGCAGAGTAGTTGGCTTTTAGGCTCTAATTATTATGGAACACCTGTTCAGCCCATTTATTAGGTCACATTAGGTCCTGCAGAATGACAACAGGCTAATGAAGGTCTTTTCTGGTTAATTGTGTAAACTATATACAGTGAAGCATCATAGCTGGAAGCATTAGAGTTGAGTGCCATCATCCTGACCTGTTAGGTTAACTCTTATCCATTGCCAAGAGCCATGTTTACTACAGAGAGAAGGGTTTCTGAATCTGAAAATCCTTAACTCTGTATAGACTTAGCTTATTTATATATACGTTTATTTAACGGGATGTATACTGTACACCGATGAGGCATAACATTATGACCACCTTCCTAATTGACTGGTCTGCGGCTATGCAGCCCCATACGCAACAAACTGCGATGCACTGTGTATTCTGACACCTTTTTATCAGAACCAGCATTAACTTCTTCAGCAATCTGAGCTACAGTAGCTTGTCTGTTGGATCGGACCACACAGGCCAGCCTTCGCTCCCCACGTGCATCAATGAGCCTTGGCCACCCATGACCCTGTTGCCGGTTTACCACTTTTCCTTCCTTGGACCACTTTTGATAGATACTGACCACTGCAGACTGGGAACACCCCACAAGAGCTGCAGTGTTGTAGATGCTCTTACCCAGTCGTCTAGCCATCACAATTTGGCCCTTGTCAGACTTGTTCAAATCCTTATGCTTGCCCATTTTTGCTGCTTCTAACACATCAACTTTGAGGATAAAATGTTCACTTGCTGCCCAATATATCCCACCCACTAACAGGTGCCGTGATAAAGAGATAATCAGTGTTATTCACTTCACCTGCCAGTGGTCATAATGTTATGCCTCGTTGGTGTATATAACAAAAATATTCACAAAAGCAGCAATCCTTGCAGATGCTGGCAGATCCTCTCAAGCTTCATATTATATATTTTATAGTAAGCATAGGTAAATAGCCATCTTCAGGCCTCTGCACAGATGTTTAATGCATGTTTAAATCTGAATTTTGGCGGCGCCATTCAAGGACATTGAGCGACTTACTGAATTGTCACCCCAGTCTGAGTTTTTGTGTGCTCTGGGGGAGGTTTTCTTAAATATAAGTTCTTGCATTTGGCTGTATTCATCTGTCCCTGTCATGAGTTGGGGTTTGTGGTGACCTCTAGAGGCCACTAGGAACTCTTTATGGACTCTTTGTTTACTTTGCCATGTGTTTGTCTTAGCCCCGCCTGCCATTGTTCTAGTTTCCCGCCAGTTTGCTCCCTGCATCACCTGTGTCCAATTTCATGTCTAATTAACCTGTATATTTAAACCTGTGTTTCTTGTTAGTCTTTGTTGAATCTTTGACATTTGTTTGGTGTGTTTGCTGAGATCCTCTGTGCTTTTGTCCTCTTTTGTTCTCTAATACTGCATCGTAAGTTTGATATCTTCTGAGCGTTTTGTCCCTTTTTGTTCTTTGTTAATGAACCTTGTTTTTGCAGTCTTCTTCTGAGCTTTTGCCCCTGTTTTGTTTTGGTTAATAAAAATTTACCATTAGATAATAAGTGAATTAAACATATTCCTTTTGACTGAGTCTCTGCACCTGGGTCTGTTATTTGTGTAGTGGTTCCAACTTAAGAGTTACCACTAGGGGGGCCTGGGTTTAACTGCACCCTTGGTCCTGACAGAAAGATTCAACCATGTCTGACCCAGCAGAGAATCCCCAGTCAGTGAGTATAAATGTATCGGACTTTGAAAAGATAATGGCTGCCTTAAACAGCTTCGGGTCCACCATGGATACCCACGGACAAGCTCTACGAGACCAACAAGAGACCTTGGCTCGCCACAACCAAATCCTGCAACAACTCACCCAGAACCTGTCTCCTATGGTTCCCTCAGCTCCTCTTGCTCAACCTGACCCACCAGTAGGCCCAGGAGATCTTGGTGGATGCCGAGGTTTTCTCACCCAATGCCAGTTAACTTTTGAACTCCAACCCAGCTCATATCCTACTGAGAGATCTAGGATAGCTTATGTGATCACCCTGCTCACTGACAAGGCCCGAGCGTGGGCTATTGCTATCTGGCAAAAACAAGGCCCTGAATGTACAGATTTTAAAGAATTTTCAGAGGTTATGTTAAGAACCTTTGATCAGTCTGTTTCGGACCAAGATGCAGCTAAACACCTCATGACTCTGCGTCAGGGACTAGGTTCCGTAGCAGAGTATGCTATCACCTTCCGCACCCTAGCAGCTGTGAGTGGGTGGAATGATTGTGCTCTTGCCACTGCTTTTCACCATGGGCTTGCCGACATGGTGAAAGACGGCTTGGCCTCCGCAGGTTGCCCCAGTGGTCTCGAGGCACTGATTTCCCATGCCATACGCTTTGATAACCGCATTCGGGAGTGCCGCAGGGAATTGTCTCATTTTCAGAATTCCCCTGACCTCATGGAACTGCCTAGGGGCTCCTTAACACAAGCCTCTGAGAGCCCAGAGCCCATGCAGATTGGCGGCACTCGTCTATCCGCAGCTGAGAAGGAGCGCCAGAGGAGAGAGAAGTGCTGCATCTATTGCAGTAAACCTGGTCACTTCCGCGTTTCCTGTCCCGAGCTTGTGGGAAAAGAGCAAGCCCGTCCAGCCAAGGGAGGGCTGTGACGGGGGCCTCGTTTTCTCCTGATTTCCCTGGTCATGGAGTCTACCTACCTATCACCATCTCCTGGGAGGGAGTTACACACTCTTGCCGGGCTTTGGTGGATTCCGGGGCAGCAGGGAATTTTATAGATATAAGTTTAGTCCACAGGCTTAAAATCCCTCAAAAAGAACTTAGTACTCCACTTTCAGTAACTGCTCTAGATGGGCAATTGTTGGGCAATGGGACGGTAACCCTCATTACTTCTCCCCTACGCCTTCGATCCGGAGCTCATCAGGTGGAGATCTCCCTATATCTTATACACTCACCAGAGTTTCCAGTGGTCCTTGGTTTTCCTTGGCTCAGTCGGCATAATCCTCAGATTGATTGGGTGACGGGCCAGATATCTGAGTGGGGGCCTACCTGCCATGCTACATGCCTCTTTTCTAGCTCTCCACCTCCTCCTACCGAGTCTCTAGATCCTACTGAGTTATCCCAAGTTCCTGCCGAGTACCTGGACCTGAAAGAGGTTTTTAGTAGAACCCGAGCTGCTTCCCTTCCACCTCACAGACCTTATGACTGCGCCATAGATTTACTGTCGGGTACTAGTCCTCCTCGTGGACGGTTGTTTTCCCTCTCTTTACCTGAGCACAAAGCTATGGACAATTATATTCAGGAAGCATTAGCCTCTGGTATCATCCGTCCATCTACTTCTCCTGCTGGGGCTGGTTTTTTCTTCGTCTCCAAGAAGGATGGTGGCTTACGGCCGTGTATTGATTATCGGAGCTTAAATAAGATTACTGTGCGCAATCGCTACCCTCTACCCTTAATGTCCACGGTTTTTGATATTCTTCAAGGTGCCAATATTTTTACTAATTTAGACTTGCGTAATGCTTATCACCTGGTCCGCATACGTGAAGGTGACGAATGGAAGACTGCATTCAATACCCCTTCTGGTCATTACGAGTATCTGGTTATGCCTTTTGGTCTAACAAATGCCCCAGCAGTTTTTCAGGCCCTCATCAATGATGCTCTCAGGGACATGATTAACCGGTTTGTATTTGTCTACTTGGACGATATACTAATTTTTTCAAAGTCTCCACAGGACCATCGCCACCATGTGCGACAGGTTCTCCAAAGGTTACTCCGAAACCACCTTTATGTCAAGCCACAGAAGTGTGAATTCCATCTCCGAGAGACTACTTTTCTGGGATTCATCATCAGGGAGGGTCAGATACAGATGGACCCCAGTAAAACCCAGGCAGTGTGGGATTGGCCCACTCCAAGCTCCATCAAAGAGGTCCAACGCTTCTTGGGATTTGCTAATTTTTATCGGAGGTTTATCAGAGGGTTCAGTTCCGTGGCAGCACCCATTTCGGCTCTTACCAAGAAGTCCAGGCACCCCTTCAGGTGGAACCTAAAGGCAGAGACAGCTTTCCAGGAGCTCAAGCGATGCTTTACCTCTGCACCCATCTTGGCTCTACCCGATCCTGCTAGACCCTTCATTGTTGAGGTGGATGCCTCAAATGTAGGTGTAGGAGCCATTCTTTCCCAGCGCTCCTCTGATGAAAAGTTACACCCATGCGCTTTTCTATCTCACCGTTTAAGCCCTACTGAGTCCAAATATGATGTGGGTGACCGTGAACTGCTTGCAGTTAAGAGGGCTCTGGAGGAATGGAGACAGTGGCTAGAGGGTGCTCAGCACCCATTCATTGTCTGGACTGATCACAGAAACCT
Organism: Trichomycterus rosablanca; assembly: GCF_030014385.1. Classification (NCBI taxonomy): domain Eukaryota; kingdom Metazoa; phylum Chordata; class Actinopteri; order Siluriformes; family Trichomycteridae; genus Trichomycterus; species Trichomycterus rosablanca. The sequence continues at coordinate 31,057,981 of NC_085988.1, read as the reverse complement.
GGAGTACCTGAAGCAAGCAAAACGTTTGAACCCTCGCCAAGCTTGCTGGGCCATGTTTTTTAGTCGTTTTAATTTTGCGCTTTCCTACCGCCCAAACTCAAAGAACACCAAGCCTGATGCCCTGTCAAGGCAGTTTTCCTCAGCTGAGCAGGAGAACGACAAAGAACCTTGGAATTTCTTCAAAGACGTTTTTGGTGGCCAGACATGGAGAGGGATGTTAAGGCCTTTGTTGGGGCCTGCGCTATTTGCGTCCAAAGCAAAAATCTCCATCAACGCCCACAAGGGTTACTACATCCTCTTCCTATTCCAAGCCGTCCCTGGTCCCATTTGTCCATCTCAAGGTAACACTGTTATTTTAGTAGTGGTTGGCAGGTTCTCTAAGGCCTGTCGCTTTATTTCTCTTAAGAAACTGCCTTCTGCTTTTGAAACTGCCAAACTAATCTTTGATCATGAACCAGCGGCAAGCCAATCGACATCGAAGGCCAGCCTTGCAGTACCGCCCTGGCCAAAGAGTCTGGTTGTCCTCAAGGGACATTCCTTTGCGGGTGCAGTCCCGCAAACTTGCCCCCCGTTACATTGGTCCTTTTAAAGTAATCCAGAGAATCAACCCAGTCACTTACAAGCTCCAGTTGCCCCGCTCCCTCAGAATACACCCCACCTTCCATGTGTCCTTGCTACGACCGGTCCTTTCCTCACCGCTTGCTCCTGTGACCAAAGCTCCCCCTCCCTCCCGAATCATTGAGGGCCAACCAGCCTTCACTGTCCACCGCCTACTGAACTCCCGCCGGGTTCGCGGCAGGGTTCAGTATTTAGTTGATTGGGAGGGTTATGGTCCAGAAGAACGCTCCTGGGTGCCTGCCCGGGACATTCTGGACAAAGATCTCATCAGGGACTATCACTTCCAACATCCTGACCACCCAGGGAACGTCAGGAGACGTTCCTAAAGGAGGGAGTCCTGTCATAAGTTGGGGTTTGTAATGACCTCTAGAGGCCACTAGGAACTCTTTATGGACTCTTTGTTTACTTTGCCATGTGTTTGTCTTAGCCCCGCCTGCCATTGTTCTAGTTTCCCACAAGTTTGCTCCCTGCATCACCTGTGTCCAATTTCATGTCTAATTAACCTGTATATTTAAACCTGTGTTTCTTGTTAGTCTTTGTTGAATCTTTGACATTTGTTTGGTGTGTTTGCTGAGATCCTCTGTGCTTTTGTCCTCTTTTGTTCTCTAATACTGCATCGTAAGTTTGATATCTTCTGAGCGTTTTGTCCCTTTTTGTTCTTTGTTAATGAACCTTGTTTTTGCAGTCTTCTTCTGAGCTTTTGCCCCTGTTTTGTTTTGGTTAATAAAAATTTACTATTAGATAATAAGTGAATAAAACATATTCCTTTTGACTGAGTCTCTGCACCTGGGTCTGTTATTTGTGTAGTGATTCCAACTTAAGAGTTACCACTAGGTGGACCTGGGTTTAACTGCACCCTTGGTCCTGACAGTCCCTTGATTCTTACCAGTCATCCTGTCCCAGCCACTGGAAAGCAATCCCATAATGCTACTACCACCATGTTTTACTGTAGCGATATTACTAGCCAGAAGATATGCAGTGCCTGTTATTCACTAAACATGCACTAAATGGCCAAAGTATTAAGACATCCAGTAATTATTGAGTTTCACTGGCTATGATATGCCTTTTACTCTGAATTCTTGCATCTCTGTGAAGTATTGATTTATTAGATGACATGGATCAGGACCAGGATTCACAGACAGTTTCTAAAATGTCATGGTTTGTCTTTAAAATGTAAATCGTGGGCCCTTATGGCCCAGGTGTGTGCCCTTCTAAACTAAACTACTGTGATTTCAGTCTGAATGCATTTGTAAGTGAAGATTTTAGTTTTAATTTTTAAAACTCCAAAAACATGTTTGTCTTTGTCATCATGCGTGCTTAAGTATAAGTAAAATGGCAATTATATCCAGTCAAAATCAAATTCACAACACAATAACACATGCAAAAAGGCAGTGAGTCTTTGTACACTAAAATAAATCACTATATGTTAGTCATGTAAATTATGAATAAAACCTTCTTGAAAAAGGTTAATTTTTGTTACACGCCCCACCTTTTCAATATTTGAAATTTAACAGCTTCATCAGAAGAACACAAATTGGATATGACTGACAGGATCCCTCTTTTTTTTTCCTAAAAAGGCCTCAGCTGTTATTCCCAGCAGGAGGGTGGTGCAACAAGTGAGCAAGATCAATAGTGCTTAGTGTTTAATGTTCTCCACATAAATTATAAAAATACCATGGGACCTCTTGTCTGAGCAAAGTGTGAGATGGGAACCAAGCAAAGCTGCTAATATTAATTAGAATTGATAGAATTTGGTGCTAGTTTGAAATATGTTTTTAAACTGATACTAATGTCAAATCTAAAGTTGAAAAGCAAGTTGTCAGACAAAATGAAATACTAGAGTGAATTGTCACACTGGTGTTTTACAATAAAACCTGCTATTGGTATACTTATGTGATTAATGAAATCTTGTGCAAAAGTTTCTTAACACTTCAATATTTTCACAAAATTGATTTCTGTCCAGAGTTGCATTAATTTTTCCCCAAGATCTTATATTGATGATGGGAGATTTGGACCATTGCCCAAAGTCTTCTCCAGCACATCCCAAAGATTCTCAATGGGGTTCAGGTCTGGACTCTGTGGTGGCCAATCCATGTGTGAAAATGATGTCTCATGCTCCCTGAACCACTCTTTCACAATTTGAGCCTGATGAATCCTGGCATTGTCATCTTGGAATATGCCCGTGCCATCAGGGAAGAAAAAATCCATTGATGGAATAACCTGGTCGTTCAGTATATTCAGGTAGTCAGCTGACCTCATTCTTTGGGCACATAACATTGCTGAACCTAGACCTGACCAACTGCAGCAACCCCAGATCATAGCACTACCCCCACAGGCTTGTACCTATCGTGCATGATGGGTGCATCACTTCAGCCACCTCTCTTCTTACCCTGATGCGTCCATCACTCTGGAACAGGGTAAATCTGGACTCATCAGACCACATGACCTTCTTCCATTGCTCCAGAGTCCAATCTTTATGCTCCCTAGCAAATTAAAGCCGTTTTTGCCGGTTAGCCTCACTGACAAGTGGTTTTCTTAAGGCTACACAGCTGTTTAGTCCCAATCCCTTGAGTTTCCTTCACATTGTGCATGTGGAAATGCTCTTACTTTCACTATTAAACATATCCCTGAGTTCTACTGTAGTTTTTCTACGATTTGATTTCACCAAACGTTTAAGTGATCGCCGATCACGATCATTCAAGATTGTTTTCTGACCACATTCCTTCCTCGAAGATGATGTTTCCCCACTGTCCTTCCACTTTTTAATAATGCGTTGGACAGTTCTTAACTCGATATTAGTAGTTTCCTCAATCTCCTTAGATGTTTTCTCTGCTTGATGCATGGCAATAATTTGACCCTTCGGAAACAGATTAACATCTTTTCCATGACCACAGGATGTGTCTTTCGACATGGTTGTTTAACAAATGAGAAGCTACTAACTGCATCAGTTAGGGTTAAATAACTTGTTGCCAGCTGAAACATAATCACCCATGCAGTAATTATCTAATGGGAGGCTCTTACCTATTTGCTTAGTTAAATCCAGGTGGTAATATATATGGTTCCAAAGACACAAAGCAAGAATACCCTGGACAGGGTGCCAATCCATCGCAGGGCTTCGGGCCACCCTCCATTTCTCAGACATTACCAATAGTGTCTATGTAGATGCTGATAGAACCCAGATCTTAAGGCGCCCAGGTGGCGCAGCAGGATAGTCTAGCGAGACTCTGAAGTCCTCGGTTTAAAACTTGGCCTGCAGCATACACGTTTCTGCTAGGGCGGTATAACCGGACTATGTGGGTGGAGTCTTCAAACGCTGTGTAAGGACCCTGATTAGCAAATAGAGAGCACCTGTGCAGTGTGCATGGGTAAAAAAGAATTCCGCTATATACAGTACCCACCTCGACTGCAATCAGGGATCTCCCAGCAGCAGAAGATAAATTGACTACACTAAATTGGGAGAAAATGCATAAATAAAATAGAAAAAAAAAATCCTAGATTGCTGATCCACCTAAGTAAAAATATTTACATTTTTATAGAAAATTATACAACAAATAAATATAATTTATATTAAATTATACAATTACACACTACTTCATAATGAAAAATTTATTATGTATGTGTAACAGAAAAATTTAACGTTTTACTGTTACACATGAAAGTTACACAATTATTTTTATAAAAATATCATATACATTGTTTTAAACGACTTTTTTTTTCTTTTTGTATGTATATTTTTCTCATTTTGAACATGGTGCATAAATGCCTTGCATTACGGACATACAGCAGACAGGCATTATTGTATATCGCTGCACATAACTTTGAGTTTACTGGTCATATTCCGTCGGAGCTGCAACTCATTGTGCGCTCACATAGCCACCGCCGCTACACCCAGGAAGGCCCCGAAGCTCCGGCCTCGAGTGAGTACGCGGACCCAAGGAAAGCGCTTCGTAGGCGGCGACGTAAGCGAGGCAAGAGAGGCGGGCTCCATGTTAGGCTAAAGGCTCGCACTAGCCGACCACCGCTACCCAGCCTCTTGCTAGCCAACGTACGGTCTCTGGAGAACAAGTTGGACGAACTAAGAGCCAGAATTACATCGCAAAGGGAAATAAGAGAATGCTGCGCTCTGATTTTCTGTGAAACCTGGCTTCTAGAGAACGTCCCGGACTCTGCCGTTCAGCTCGAGACTCATTCATTACACCGTGGAGATCGGACTGCAGCCTCCGGTAAAACAACAGGAGGGGGTGTGTGCGTGTATGTTAACAACGCGTGGTGTAAAGATGTACAGACTGTATATAAGCACTGTTCCCCAGATCTGGAGTTTTTATTGCTGAAATGCCGTCCCTTTTATTTACCAAGGGAATTCACGAGCGTGTTTTTGGTCGCTGTTTACATCCATCCGCGGGCTAACTACACAGCGGCGCTAAGTAAGCTCTATGACGTCATCAGCGCGCTGGAGACTAACCATCCTGATGCTGTTTTCATTGTTGCGGGTGATTTTAACCAGTGCAATCTACGGACTGTATTAACTGAATACCACCAGCATGTGAAAATTCCCACCCGTGGCAAGAACATCTTAGACCACGTTTACAGCAACATACGTGGTGGATTTAGGGCTGCACCCCGCCCTCCATTTGGAGAATCAGATCACATCTCTTTGTTCCTATACCCGGCCTATAGACAAAGACTCAAACAATCAAACCCTGTTAGCAGACAGGTTCAGCTATGGACATCAGAGGCTGAGAGCACTCTACAGGACTGTTTTGCCATAACAGACTGGGACGTGTTTAGAGAGGCAGCCACTATGGAAGACTCGTCTGTGAACATAGATAACTATGCTGAGTATGTGACTGGGTACATTGGCACTTGCATTGAGAACATTGTGCCCACCATAAAAGTCAGGAAATTCCCTAACCAGAAGCCCTGGATAAATGGTGAGGTACTGCAAATGCTACGAGCACGCTCTATTGCATTTAGATCTGGTGATGAGACTGAGCTCAAAGTAGCACAGTACAGACTGAAGAAGGCCATAAGATCAGCCAAGAGACAATATAGAGAGAAAACAGAGGGATTTTACTCCACTACTGACCCCAGGCATATGTGGCAATGTCTGGAACAGATTACAGATTATAAGTCTAGGCCCAACAACACCATAAGCGCCTCAAACAGCCTTCCAGACGACCTCAATGCATTCTACACCCGCTTTGAGACGTCGATCCCCACTAGCCCCACAGAGAATACACACACCTCCATTACGCAACCCTCCTCCCCTCCACCAGTTGTCTTACCAGCCCAGGTACACAAAGCCCTGAAGAGGATCAACCCCCGCAAAGCTGCAGGACCTGACAACATTCCTGGGCGGGCCCTCAGAGCATGTGCTAACGAGCTGGCCGATGTTTTTACTTCTATCTTCAACCTTTCCCTCAGACAATGCACAGTTCCCACCTGTTACAAGACCACCACCATCGTCCCTCTCCCCAAGAAGAACCCCCCATCTTGTCTGAATGACTACAGGCCAGTAGCACTCACTCCAAACATTATGAAGTGCTTCGAGATAGTGGTGCTGGCCCACATTCAGAGCAATATACCAGGCACTACAGACCCCCTACAATATGCATACAGGGCCAACAGGTCTACCTCGGATGCCATCGCCACAACCCTTCATGTCTCTCTCTCACACCTGGAATATAAAGACTCCTACGTCAGGATACTCTTTATTGACTAGAGCTCCGCCTTTAACACGGTTATACCTCACAAACTTACACATAAACTGTCATCTCTTGGACTACACCCCACCATCTGTGACTGGCTTTTAAACTTCCTGACTGGTAGGCCTCAGTCTGTTAGGATTGGAAACAGGACATCAGCCAGCATAATCACCAATATTGGTACCCCGCAGGGCTGTGTCCTCAGCCCTATCCTCTACACCCTGTTTACCCACGACTGTGTCGCCTCCCACCCCGACAACATCATCCTGAAGTTTGTTGACGACACTGCTGTGATAGGTCGTATCACTGGAGGAGAGGAGGCAGCCTACAGGAGTGAGGTGAACAGTCTGGTTACCTGGTGTGTGGACAATAACCTTACACTCAACATAGACAAGACCAAGGAGATGATAGTGGACATGAGGAGGGAGAGGAGAACTCATCAGCCACTGTTTATCCGGGACCTTGAGGTGGAGAGGGTGAACAGTTTTAAATACCTAGGGGTCCACATCAGTGATGACCTCACTTGGACACTAAACACCACACAGGTGTTAAAGAGGGCTCAGCAGCGGTTGTATTTCTTGAGGAGGCTGAGGAAATTTGGCATGTCACCCAAAATACTCAGCAACTTCTACCGCTGCATCATTGAGTCCATCCTGACCAATTGCATCACCGTGTGGTACGGCAGTTCTACTGTGAAGGATCGCAAATGCCTGGAGAGAGTGATAAAGACTGCTACGAAAATCACCAGGACGGTACAACCCTCTCTCCAGAGCATCTACCATCACAGAGTCCACAGGAGAGCTGCGTCCATCATCAAAGACCCCACCCACCCCCAACATGGACTATTCACACTTCTACCCTCAGGCCGGAGATACAGAAGTGTGAAATGCAGGACAACAAGACTAAAGATCTCTTTCTTTCCCACAGCTATCAGACTCTTAAACAGCTGAGCTGACTATTCATAGACACGATCACACTTGCACACAATACTTGCACTATACCACATGTGACTGTTTACAGGTCTACATACAGCTGCACATGTATGTTTACACTACTGTCTTTACATTTTGCACATGTAACTATATTGTCTGATTGCAATATATCTGCTCTTTTCTTGCACAATGTACATAACTTATACTCAGCGTGTTTTTTTTACTATATCTAACTTTTATTTCTTAATTTTATTTTATTTTATTATTATCTTTGTACTTTGTTACATCATGTGTGGACAGCAAAATAAGAATTTCATTGTACAGGGAAACACGTTTCCTACTGTACATATGACAATAAAGCTTTGAAATTTAAATTTGAAATAATGACAAATGCACAACATATTTTGTATGTACTGTCACCACTTCTGGGTAAATTAGACATACCTATCGCTCATATTTCTATATTTTTTTGGCATTTAATGCAACAGAATCCAATTAAAATCTTTTTTTTTTCTTTAATACTATACGGACATATTCGCATCAGACCATATTTTATTGATTTGAGTGAAAACTGATTGCTTTTCACCAGGAGAGTAAATAACCAGGATTTTTATAAGCACCCCACACCCTTTCGCTTTTTCTGTAAGTAAGATAACCTAGAATCATGCTTGTATAAATCAGTTTAGTGTGTCCAAAAGCTCATCAAACTCAAACTCAAAGGAAGCTTTATTGGCATGACAAATAAGGACATTCGTATTGCCAAAGCTCAGTTACAGAGAAAATAAAAACAATAACAGTAAGAAAGAACAAATACGTACAAAACAATTACATACTGTCATGGAAAAAAAATGTCATTTTATTTTATTTTTTTTCCTTTTTATTTGACTAATTTTATACTTTGTTGTGTTGAGGATTTAAATATATTCGATTATCATTTATCCATTAATTTATATTTTATATTTAGTGATTTTTTTTTTTTTTTTTTTAAATGAGTTAAAAATCAAAAACTAAAATCTTCTATTTACAAAAGTATTCAGACCCTTTACTGTGGTACTTCAAATTGGGGCCAGGTGCATACTGTTCACTTAAATTAACATGAACCTCATTTCAAAAATGAAATGTTTTAAAATTGGTTTACCAATCCTTCCAGCTATAACAACAGCCATTTTTCTGAGAAGACTTCTCATAAGTATGTCTGTGGAAGTTTGTACCCATTCAGTCAAAAGTAAATATGTATAACGGGACATTGATTGATTTCCTTAAATTGTTGCTGCTAAGCTAAAAGTATATCATTCATTTTACAAAGGTTTGCCAAAGTAATCCCTTGCCCATGTGGTTATATCAGATATTGTTGAGTGGTGGTTCTTGATGCAGTGCCGTCTAAGAAATCAAAAATCACAGGCGTTGCGTGCAGCTTAAGCTTGTGCCCTTGGCCTTTACACACTGAAATTCCTCCTGATTCCTTGAATGGTTTAATGATATTATGCACTGTAGAGGGAGAAATATGCCAATCCTCTCCAATCTTTCTTTAGGGTACATTTAAAAAAAAATCCATTTCGTCCCTTTTTTAGGGCATCCAATTTTTTCCCAATTGCGTTATGCTTCCTCTCTATTAGAGCTGACCCCTGCCCCGATTGAGGAGAGCGAGACTGTCACACAACCCCTCCAACATGTGTGCAGTAACCGACTGCATATTTTCACCTGCACGAGACACGTTCATATGCCGATCAGCTTTGTGCATGGAGAGCCACACCCTGATCAGCATTATTCCTCAACTCTGTGCAGATGCCATCAATCAGCCAGCAGAGGTCGTAATTGCATCAGTTATGAGGAGTCCCTATCCGGCTCTTATCCTACACTATAAACAACAGCCAATCGTTGTTCATGCAGCTGCCCAGCCCAGCCGGATAGCAGAGCTGAGTTTTAATATGATGTATTCAAAATCCCAGCTCTGGTGTACTAGTGTGTTTTACCACTGCGCCACCTGAGCGGCTTGTTTTTAAACATTTCAATAATTGTCTCACACATTGTTGACAAACTGGAGATCCTTTGGCCATCTTTGCTCATCAAAGACTCAGCCTTTCCTGGATGCTGCTTTTGTACCAAACCATGATTACAATCACCTGTTGACATAACCTGTTTGGAATCACATCATTATTTAGTTTTTCACCTCATTACTAGCCCTAAATTGCCTGAGTCCCAACTTCTTTTGGAATGTGTTGCAGGCCTGAAATGCAGGAATGGATGTTTATTAACAAATGAAATTAAAGTTGAGCAGACAAAACATGTAATATCTTGGGTTCAAACTGTCTGCAATCAAATAAAAGTCAAAGTAAATGTAAAGAACACTGCATTTTTATTTTATTTGCATTTCCCATACTGTCCCAACTTTTTCTGATTTGGGTTTGTACTTAACTGATTTATTATACCTGTTAGCAATTTCAATAACAAAAACCCATGAGACTGCTAGTGAACATCTTACAAACCAATCAGCAAATATAGAGTAAAAAGTTGAATCTTTGTGGTTCCTGGTGAAATTGACAATTTTAATTAAAGATGAAATCCCTGATAATTTTAATTAAAGACAGTTGAGGTCTAAAGTAGCCATAGTGTGTGTGTGTGTGTGTGTGTGTGTGTGTGTGTGTAGCCACTGTTTTTTCACTTACAAGCTAGATGCAGAATCATTTGGAGTGGATGAATATTGTGAATATGTTATCTAAAATGGATGAGCTTGACCGCTGAACAACCTTGAGCTCCTCTGAATGAGGATGAATAAGGCACTGTGCCAGAGTTAAAATTACACAGCACAATCCACACATGAAAAAGAGGCCAGCACCTAATGAGAGAAAGGTTCCTTTCTTTAAAGTTCCCTGTGAAAAGGCTGCAAAGCAACTTTGTCTAATAGGATTATTTTAGGCCGTTAATTTAGGGGTGAGTGCACTATGCTGGAGACCTGTGCACGTCATTGAGGCTTCATGTTAGTGTGGGAGATTACATTTAAGTAAAAAAAAAGCTGTTAAAACCCTCTTTGAAGAGAGGATTTTATGCATTACTATGAGAAAGATATAGTACATGGCCAAAAGTATGTAGACTACCCTTTCAAATGGTGGATTTAGATACACTGATCAGCCATAACATTAAGACCACCTCCTTGTTTCTACACTCACTGTCCATTTTATCAGCTCCACTTACCATATAGAAGCACTTTGTAGTTCTACAATTACTGACTGTAGTCCATCTGTTTATCTGCATGCTTTGTTAGCCCCCTTTCACCCTGTTCTTCAATGGTCAGGACCCCCACAGGACCACTACAGAGCTATCTATCTATCTGTCTGTCTGTCTATCTGTCTGTCTGTCTGTCTGTCTGTCTGTCTGTCTGTCTGTCTGTCACAAGGCAGTACTGTTTGAACCCAACCAGTCAGTTCATCAAATATTTTCTGTTATAGCTATATAAATGTAATATGTCATTCATTTATTTATTGTTTTTTCGTTTAAAAAATGCATAAACAAACCTCTTTGATCTAGGGCTCGGTATATCGCAAATATCAACATAATCGATATTACTTTTTACACGATACTGAAAATGACCATATTTGTTATATCGAGTATACCAAGGATACATGTAACACTAAGTCTCTGTGTGCTCTGGTGCTCTGTTGTGGCACACACTGTCTCCTGCCACGCCCTAGCTCATGATAGGTTCCCCTGAACTGATTAGCTCCAGCTGCCCTCCATAAAAAAGGGAAGCTGGAGGACTCATTGGGAACTATTGAACTATTTTGGCTAGGTTTGGCTCTGTAGGTCTCTGGTCTCTCTCCTCTCTCCTCTCTCCTCTCTCCTCTCTCCTCTCTCCTCTCTCCTCTCTCTTAAGGTTTCTCATGTTTCTGAGTCATGTTTCTGAGTCATGTTTCTGAGTCATGTTTCTGAGTCATGTTTCTAAGTCATGTTTCTAAGTCCTATTTACTAGCCATGTTCCTAGCTATGTTACTAGCTCTTGTGTTTAGCTCTCGTTACTAGCTAGGTTACTAGCTCTTGTGTTTAGCTCTTGTTACTAGCTAGGTTACTAGCTCTTGTGTTTAGCTCTCGTTACTAGCTAGTTTACTAGCTCTTGTGTTTAGCTCTTGTTACTAGCTAGGTTACTAGCTCTTGTGTTTAGCTCTCGTTACCCACTATGTTACTAGCTCTTGTGTTTAGCTTTTGTTACTAATAAATTCTTAGTTTGTCTGCATCTCTGCGTGTGTGTCCGTCCCTTTTGTCTCGTCCTTAGCCCACCGTTACATAATAGTTCCCTATTTTGGACACAGCAAGATGTATCTTGTTCAGGGATTCCCTGAATTTGGCTCCGTTAGGGTTCCTCAAACCGTCCCGCTTAGAAGGCCAGAGTTTTATGATGGAAGTGACTCGAAAAAGCTTTCGAAAGCTTTCTTATGCAGAGCCAGCTTTACCTGCAGCACCTTTTGGACCCTCAGCCCACTGAAACACAAAAGGTAATGTTCATGATGTCTCGGCTGAGTGGTGAAGCTATGGAGTGTGCTAGAAAGCTTTGGTCTGAAAGGGGTTCTGAGCTGAAAGCGGTTCAAGGGTTTGAGGACCTCATGAGAGCCAAATTTTCTGGAAGAAACCCTTACGGGTTTGGTTTTGGGAGGGTTTTCCAACCCCATAAGTCCATGGAAGACGCTACACGCAGCAAAGCACCCACTGCAGCTTATACCCGGCATCCAGTGCCCACTGGGGAAGTTGAAATTCCCCCGGTGCCCGCTGATGATGTGGTCCGGGTGCCAGTGTCCGCTCATAATGCTCGTGACCGTCCCGTGTCCATGTTAGGAGCCAGTCAGGATTGTTTATTTGGTAATGCTCCTAGTAGTGACCCCAAGGGCTCCAGGGGTCCTTCTGTTTGTTTGCAGGCTCCCGTTTCCAGGGACTCAAATTCCGGTCAGTCCACTGCCGGTTCTGTCTGTTTCATTGACTCCTTGTCCGTCTAAGTCCTTGTCTGGTATTGTCTATGTCCGTCCTCTGCCTGTTCAGCCTAGGTCGTCAAATATGTCAGTTCATGGTAGTCCCCTGAATGTGCCAAACCTAGTTAATTCAGTCAGTCTATTGATAAATCTGTCCAGATCCGTCCTGTTTTGTTGTCAGGTTCCATGAGTTCTAGTTTGTCTAGTCCTGTTCCGTGTTCATCTGTCTCTGTCGGTTCTAGGTGTCAGTCAGCAGGTCAGGGTTTCAAAAATTGTATATTTGTACGTTCGGGCCACCCTGCCACCCAGACAGAGTCAAACAGTTCCAAGTCCTCTCCAGTTCAGTTTCCTGTCAAAGTTCCAAGCTTCATGTTCCAGACCACAGAGTTTAAGCCACGGGCTTCTTCTGACGGTTTTCCCTGTGCTATGATGCGGCAACCAGGTTCCAAGCAGCTGATTCAAGAAACCTCTTCAGGTTCCAAGCAGCTGATTCAAGAAACCTCTTCAGGTTCCAAGCAGCTGATTCAAGAAACCTCTTCAGGTTCCAAGCAGCTGATTTAAGAAGCCTCACCAGGTTCCAAGCAGCTGATTCAGGACATTTCTCCAGTGTTTTTGCAGCTGACTCCGGACACCTCTTCTCAAGGGTCCTCGCAGCTGACTTTGGACACCTCTTCTCAAGGGTCCTCGCAGCTGACTCCTGAAGCCTCTTCGCCAGGTTCCACGTCTGCACTTCTAGATGGGATTCCAGTCCTCGCGTTGGCGCTCCCTGATGGCGCTTCTGTTTCCTTGTTGGCGCTCCCTGATGGCACTTCTGTTTCCAAGTTAGCACCCATTGACATATGACTTGCTTCTGAACTCTCGCCGGCGCCCCCGATGGTGCTTCTGTCCTCAAGTCAGCACCCCCTGATGGCGCTTCTGTTCCCGAGTTGGCGCTCCCCGATGGCGCTTCTGTTCCCGAGTTGGCGCTCCCCGTTGGCGCTTCTGTTCCCGAGTTGGCGCTCCCCGATGGCGCTTCTGTTCCCGAGTTGGCGCTCCCCGATGGTGCTTCTGTTCCCGAGTTGGCGCTCCCCGATGGCGCTTCTGTTCCCGAGTTGGCGCCCCCCGATGGCGCTCCTGTTCCCGAGTTTACGCCCCCCGATGGCGCTCCTGTTCCCGAGTCGACACCCATGATGGCGCTTCTGCTCTCAGGCCGGCACCTCCAGAGGGTGCTTCTGAACTCTCGTTGGCGCCCCAGATGGCGCTTCTGCTCTCAAGTTGGCGCCCCCAATGGCGCTTCGGCTCTCAAGTCAGCACCTCCAGAGGGTGCTCCTGGCTCCTCGTCAGTGCCCCCCGACGGCGCTTCTGAACTCTTGTTGGCACCCCTAGATGGTGCTTCTGGCTCCTCGTTGGTGCCCTCCGACGGCGCTGCTGGTCTCGCATTGATGCGCCCAGGCGGCACTTCAGTTTTCATGTTAGCACCCCCAGCTGGTGCTTCAGGACTCTCGTTGGCGCCCTCCGACAGCGCTTTTGATCTCTCGTCGGCGCCCCCCATCAGCGCCTCTGGTTTTCCGTCAGCAACCTGCGTTCCATCGCTTTTGTCATGCCTGCCTCAGAACTTCCTAAATGACTTCAAATTTGCCCTGCAGGGCCCAGGACCTCCATGTGTTTTCTGTTTTCTTTGGCACTCCAGGAGGAGTGCCTTTGGGGGTGGGACTTATGTAACTCTAAGCCTCTGCTGCTCTGATGTGACACGCCCCCCTCTCCATGACCACACACTGTCTCCTGCCACGCCCTAGCTCATGATAGGTTCCCCTCCATAAAAGAGGGAAGCTGGAGGACTCATTGGGAACCATTGAACTATTTTGGCTACGTTTGGCTCTGTATGGCTCTGGTCTCTCTCCTCTCTCCTCTCTCTTAAGGTTAAGTCATGTTTCTAAGTCATGTTTCTAAGTCATGTTTCTAAGTCCTATTTACTAGCCATGTTCCTAGCTCTTGTTACTAGCTAGGTTACTAGCTCTTGTGTTTAGCTCTCGTTACTAGCTAGGTTACTAGCTCTTGTGTTTAGCTCTCGTTCCTAGCTATTTTACTACCTCTTGTGTTTAGCTTTTGTTACTAATAAATTCTTAGTTTGTCTGCATCTCTCCGTGTGTGTCCGCCCCTTTTGTCTCGTCCTTAGCCCACCATTACAAAACCATTAGGTTACCATTTGAGAATGTTTAAAACAGCACAAAAGCACTGTTCAGCATGCTGTCTTTCTTGCATGAGCGATAAAATCAAGTCAGAGAAACGACTCTTTTCAAACGGATTATTCATTGGCATCGAATCAGGGAGCTGTGTTCTTATCTACAACCCCTGGCAAAAATTATGGAATCACCACTCTTGGAAGATGTTCTGTCAATTGTTTAATTTTGTAGAAAAAAAATAAATCACAGACATGCCACAAAACTATCATTTTTCAAAATGTCAACCTTCTGGCATTAAGAAACAATAAAAAAAAGAAACAAATATAATAGTTGTGGTCAGTCACAATTGCTTTTTTTTAGATCAAGTAGAGGAAAAAAATATGGAATCACTCAAATCTGAGGAAAAAATTATGGAATCACTCTGTAATTTGCAGTTTAAAAACAAAACATCTGCAGCAGATTAGATTTGCTAATTATTCTTCAGTTTAAAAAGAGTGCTTACACCTCGGAGAGCTGTTGCACAAAGCAGATTGTCATGAATCATGGTTCCAACACAAGATATGTCAGTTGAAACAAATGAGAGGATTATAAAACTCCTTCAAGAAGATAAATCATTGTGGAATGTCGCAAAAGATGTTGGTTGTTCCCAGTAAGCTGTGTTTAAAATCTGAACCAAGTACAAACAAAATGGGAAGGTTGTAAAAGGGAAGCATACTGGTAGACCAAGTAAGACATCAAAGCATCAAGATAGAAAACTTAAAGCAATATGTCTTGAAAACAGAAAATGCACAACAAAACAAATGAGAAACAAGTGGCCGGAAAGTGGAGTCAATGTCTGTGACTGAACTGTAAGAAATCACCTAAAAGAAATGGGATTTACATACAGAAAAGCCAAACAAAAGCCATCATTAACACCTAAAAAGAAAAGAACAAGGTTAAAGTAGGCTAAAGAAAAGCAATCGTGGACTGTGGGTGACTGGATAAAAGTGATCTTCAGTGATGAATCGCGAATCTGCATTGGGTAAGGTGATGATGCTGGAACTTTTGTTTGGTGTCTGTCCAATGAAATTTATGAAGATAACTGCCTAAAGAAAACATGTTAATTTCCACAGTTGTTGATGATATGGGCCTGCATGTCGGGTAAAGGCACAGGGGAGATGGTCTTCAATAAATGCCAAAGTCCACATTGAAATTTTGGACGATTTTCTTATTCCATCAGTTGAAAGGATGTTTGGTGATGATGACTTCATTTTTCAAGATGATAATGCATCTTGCCATAGGGCAAAGGACGTGAAAACTTTCCTTCAAGAAAACATATAATGTCAATGGCATGGCCTGCAAATAGTCCGGATCTCAATCCATTTGAAAATCTCTGGTGGAAATTGAAGAAAATGGTCAATGACAAGGTTCCAGCCTGCAAAGCTGATCTGGCAACAGCAAGAGACAGTTGAAGGCAGATTGATGAAGAATACTGTTTGTCATTAGTTAACTCCATGCCTCATAGAGTTTAAACCATTATAAAAGCCAGAGGTGGTGCAACAAAGTAATAATGGTGCAGTGTTTTCTAATGATTCCATAATTTTTTCCTCAGATTTGAGTGATTCCATATTTTTTTCCTCTACTTGATCTAAAAAAAAGCAATTGTGACTGACCACAACTATTATATTTGTTTCTTTTTTTATTGTTTCTTAATGCCAGAGGGTTGACAGTTTGAGAAATGATAGTTTTGTGGCATGTCTGTGATTTATTTTTTTTCTACAAAATTAAACAATTAAAAGAACATCTTCCAAGAGTGGTGATTCCATAATTTTTGCCAGGGGTTGTATATAAAGATAAGTGTGGTAAAGATGCATTCATTTTGCTCACTTTATTTCATTACGGTGTCGTGCGTAAACAACTCTATAAATCAGTGCATCTGTTGTAGTGAATCAATCGTGGTTCAGGCTTTAAAAAACAGCTGTATAAACCAATCAGAGCTTCCGAATTCAGATTTTGGGCAGAATTTCAGTTGTTCCTCTAATGATAATCCAAAGCAAGATATGCAAATTTTTTTTGTCATTTCTTCAATGTGCATCATTTAGATGAGCTGGCAATAAAAAACTCTCTCTTATTGGTTGCAGAGGTATAAGTGACAGTTTAGATAATGAATTACCAGTTTCAGCTTTTAACTGCGAAAGCCGAGAGAATGAATGATCCGTTGGATATGGATGTATATATTATGGAAATATTCTGGAAACATGAAGGAAAACATTTACAGAAAGTGGATTATATCCCTAATGGAACTACACACGAGTATAGGTCTTAATTTGAAGAAGAGAAGCTCAGGTAAGCAGCGGTTGTATGCGATTTTATGCTGCTGTGTGGTTGATCTGGGTCACTGTGCTGCTGTTTACCGTGCACTTTCATTTTGCAATGATAGCAAAGCATTATCAGTTATTGAACTTTTTTGTGATTTATTTGGATGCTCATTTATTTGAAGTAAAGTGGCAGTGACCTGCCATTGTACTTTAAGTTTACATTATATTGTACTGTATATCACTACTTCTCAAAAGCATATCGAGATACTTTGAACAGAAGACCCTGAATGCATAGTGTGTAAAAATCTCTGGTCTTCAGTCACAACACATTACTTTGACAGAGTGATATATTTATGAATTGAATTTTCCTAACCAAAATAAAAAAAAAATGGTATTTTGTACTTCAAAATGTACTTCATCTGAGGGTCACTGTACCCTTTCTTTCTTTTCTTTCTCTGTCTAGTAAGCAAGTACATTTGGTTCAAGTTTGGTTATTATGTTGTAACATGCTGACCTGCCAGACACCCAGCAAGGGGCATGGAGATGAAGATGACTCCCAGTGCCTTTGAACAACAAGCAAGTGTTCTTTACTCCAGTCAGAGGGGGTCATTTATATACTTGCCTTATGAAATTTTTTTTTATTCTATACCTGTTTTTTTGTGTATGCACACTTGTTTGTTTGAATTATTTTATTATTATTTCTGTGGTCGATATGCTGGGGTGAAGGTCAGGCTTGATAACTTTTCTGGCTTGTCCTGCTGTCCCTTTTGCCAGTGCTCATGTACACCCAGCTTGTGTTTGGGCTCAGGGACCGGTACGCCTTCTCCTGTTGAGCTGAAGGTCAGAATCAGTGACCTGCTCATCTTCTCCCATTCTTTCTTAGTTGTTTTTATTGGTTTATTTTTCCAAAGCTTGGCTTGGCATTCGTTGGTATTTCGAGTAACTGGTACTACTGGCAGCCCAGCTCATCTGTATATTTCCGAAGGTTTTAGTTATTTTACCTTTGTGGGGTGACTATACCTCTTATGTCCAGTCTGTGCTTTTAAAATGATTTATTACTGCTTTGGGGTGGCACTGTGGCTCAGTGGGTAGCACTGCCTCACAGCAAGAAGGGCGATCCGTGTCCTTTCTTTGTGGAGTTTGCATGTTCTCCCTGTGTCTGCATGGGTTTCCTCTGGGAGCTCCAGTTTTATCCCACAGTCCAAAGACATGCAAGTGAGGTGAATTGGAGATACAAAATTGTCCATGACTGTGTTTGACATTAAACTTGTGGACTGATGAAGCTTGTGTAACCAGTAACTACTGTTCCTGCCATGAATGTAACCAAAGTGTGTAAAACATGATGTTAAAATCCTAATAAATAAATTAATAAATAATAAATTACTGCTGTGAGCTATGGTTTATTACTTAATTATTTTAGTTTTGAGTTGTTTTAAATTTTGGCCATTAATAAACTTTAGTTATTATTTTTCCTTATGAGATGGTTTTGGTGAGATGAAGTTTTTGATGATTTAGTGTGTTTTTCATGGTTAATGTATGCCCCATTTTTCATTAAAAATGTTTAACAACAAAAGTTTAGCTGTGAGGCAGTTGGCCACAAAAGCTCACAGAATGGATCCATAAAGTGCATGTAATGCATAAAATGGCCCATCTGTAACAGATCAGTAGGTGCTGTATTATACACCGATCAGCCATAACATTAAAACCACCTCCTTGTTTCTACACTCACTGTCCATTTTATCAGCTCCACTTACCATATAGAAGAACTTTGTAGTTCTACAATTACTGACTGTACTGCATTTATTTCTCTACATACGTTCTTCAATGGTCAGGAACCCCACAGAACCACCACAGAGTAGGTATTATTTACGTGGTGGGTCATTCTCAGCACTGCAGTGACAATGACATGGTAGTGGTGTGTTAGTGTGTGTTGTGCTGGTATGAGTGGATCAGACACAGCAGCACTGCTGGAGTTTTTAAATACTGTGTCAACTCACTGTCCACTCTATTAGACACTCCTACCTAGTTGGTCCACCATGTAGACGTGAAGTCAGAGATGATCGCTCATCTATTGCTGCTGTTTGTCATCTTCTAGACCTTCATCAGTGGTCACAGGACGCTGCCCACGGAGTGCTGTTGGCTGGATATATTTGGTTGGTGGACTATTCTCAGTCCATCAGTGACAGTGAGGTGTTTAAAAACTCCAGTAGCACTGCTGTGTCTGATCCACTCATACCAGCACAACACACACTAACACACCACCACCATGTCATTGTCACTGCAGTACTGAGAATGTTCCACCACCTAAATAATACCTGCTCTGTAGTGGTCCTCTGGGGATCCTGACCATTAAAGAACAGAGTGAAAGAAGGCCAAACAGTATGTAGAGAAACTGATGGACTACAATCAGTAATGGTAGAACTACAAAGTGCTTCTATATGGTAAGCGGAGCCGATAAAATGGACAGAGTGTAGAAACAAGGAGGTGGTTTTAATGTTATGGCTGATCGGTGTATATTACATTCTTATTCTCATTATATTATATTCATAGCTGGAAAGGTATAAAGCACATTGTCATTGGGCCCCTCAGTAAAAGTGTAGAAGAGAAATATTCAGTAGAACCAAAGCAAACAGAACTAGAGCTAGAGAGGGAGACAGTGTTACAAGATTTGTGTTAGCTACAAAACAACCAGGATAAAAAAATAAAAAATAGAAAATGGAGCTCATTTGAAAAACATTACACGGTCTGTGCTCTCAGCTCATCAAATGCTACTTATATTTGGAATAAAATACTAACCTCATCAATGCTGATGATGCTGTTAATTCTGTAGAGGACCTGAGGCATAGATTTCCACTCAGCCTATTATATTGCAGGATGGTCTCTCAAACACTGATTTAGTTGATCTGAGACATAGATTTCCACTCTTTCTATTATATTGCAGAATGGTCTATCAAACACTGATTAAGGTGACTTTGTATATACATATAAACATAGCATAAACCCAAAATAGCCAATGTTTTGTCTTGACAACTTAATTCCTGCATTTCAGGCTTGCAACATGTGGGCAGTTTGGGCTAGTAAAGTAAAAAAATATATTTTTTTAATAATAATGATGTGATTTCACACAGGCTAAGTCTCTGAGGAGCAAGGATAGGCAGAGGATCTTCAGTTTGTCAACAAATGTGTGTTAAAAACAAAGAAATATTGATTAGGAATTTGCATATTTCTCCATTTACTGTGCATAATATCATTCAACGATTCAGGGAATCTGGATTAAATTTTAAGGCTGCAAGCCTAAGCTAAACACATGTGATAGGTAATTTACACTTCTGTGATGGCAGCATTAATGCAGAAAAATACAATAAGATTTAGAGCAACATATGCTGCCTTCAAGACAACATTCTCTCTAGATATGTCTTAGCATTTTCAACAAGACAATGCAAAACTACATGCTGCACACATTACAAAAGCATGACTGTTAAAGAAGAGGGTATGGGTACTGGACTGGTCTGCTTGCAGTCCTGACCTGTCCCCAATGTTTGCATGAGGAATGGGACACAACAACACCTGAAACTCAAATTCTCTCCCCATATAATTTCAATGCATTAGCAGTGTGCTTAGGATCATTATCATGCTGAACAGTAAAACCATACCCAATCAGGCGATTTCCAGTAAGAATGGCATTGTAAATTAATACCTGTCTGTACTTTTCAGCATTCATGATCCCATCAATTTGCCAATATCGCCAAAACCACTGGCACAAATGCAGCCACAAACCGTAATAAAGCCTCCACCAAGTTTCACTACAGGCTGTGAGCACTCATTCTTACATCTTCCCCAACTATTATTCTCACATATGTTTGATGATTGGACCCAAAATTTCAAACTTACCTTTGCTAAAAGTGTTTTTGGCTGTCATTTTCCCAAAAAGACCATTCCTGATCAAACTTCTTCAGACAGTAGGAGGGTCAACTTGGCATCCTGATCAAGCTGCCAGATGCTAAACCAGGTCCTTCCTGGACTTCTTGTGGTCTCTCAAAGAAGAAACTCTAAGAAACAAACCTCTTATCAGATTTTGTAAGTTTTCTTGGGCTTTCAGTTCTTTTTTTGTCTTGGGGCTTTTCCACCAAAAGAACCATGGTTCTTGAACCAGTTCTGTTCAGGTTTATTTGAACCTTGGTGTTTTGTAGAGAACCGACACGCGTTTCCACCAGTTTTTGGGAACCAAGCCTGCGTCATCAACGGTGGGTGTTACACAAAGAAAGTAAAGAGTAGTAACATAATGGCGGTTATGTGCAAGCATTTGTGCAGTTGTTACAGATGTTTGTTTTTATGCAAAAAGCATCAATCAACTATTGGTGATAAGAAGATGTAGACGTATTTGTCACAGTTGTTGTTTTCTTTTGTTCACTGTCGTGAGAAGCGTTTTGTGCTTCACTTTCACCGTGACCCTTGGCTCAAATAGCCGATTTGCTCAGCGCTCGGCTTGAGCGATAAAACATCACTAAAGTTCCATGACACAAACAAACATCTGTGTGAAATAACCATCAAATCAACTCTAAAAGCTCCACATGTATCTGTGTTTAGCCGTATTTACTTTACGTATGGTGTTTATGCAGCTCGGGGTTCTGAATCCGCAAAAAGCTTTACCTAAAAAAAGTGTAACGTGGCTTAAAGTACTACACAGGGACACTAAATTTCTCTCCGTTATTACTGGTTATAAGTGTCTCTGTACTGTTTATAAGTGCTCTGTACTGGTTATAAGAGCTCTGTACTGGTTATAACTGTCTCTGTACTGGTTATAAGTGCTCTGTACTGGTTATAAGAGCTCTGTACTGGTTATAACTGTCTCTGTACTGGTTATAAGTGCTCTGTACTGGTTATAAGAGCTCTGTACTGGTTATAACTGTCTCTGTACTGCCCAAATTCATCTGTCATTGTTTTGGTACAACAAGCCACGTTACACTTTATTTTGCACGTTAAGCGTTTTTCGATCTGTCCGGGTCACTTTACTACGTCTTATCACAGAGTTCATCGCTTTGAAAATATCAGCGAATGTCAGCGGCAAACTGGCTTAAAATTTAATCAGGTGAACTTTAAAACATGAAAGTGGTTTAAATTCTACATAATGTTATAATGTCTCATGTGTAGGCATTCAAACCTCTACACTGTGACTTGCCCACCGATGACGTAGTCACGGTTCGCGCAGAAAAACCAAGTATTCTGTGGTGCCAGATTAGAATGCTAGTTTGCTGTCTGGAACCTCTTTTTTCGGTGGAAACACGCGGAACCGGTTCAAAATCAAGTTCGCGAACCAGAACAGAGCCGGATCCACATCGGTGGAAAAGGGGTATCTGTGACCTTTCCTGGTTCTTCAAAGTTCTTAATAACAGTTTCCATATCTTGAGTATAAAGCTTGTTTGATGATTTCCCTTTGCGAGCGGCCTTGCTGATGCAAAATGATGATTTAATGTCCGTCAAACTCTGTAATCTTTGGCATTTTGAATATTTATATAATATTGTGTAAAAAGTCTAAGGCCATATGATCTCTGTCTATAGGTTATATAACATATGTACGTATATGAATTATGTATGTGATAGATAGCTGTGATATATAAAACTTATCTCTTCTAAATCAGCTTAAGCAATTTACCACAACTTATCTTGCATAATGGTGTTCTATAGGACTAGTGGGCCTGTAACAATACAAAGTAGTGACTTATTCAATGATTAATATGACAAAAACTGCTGCATCTGAATTATACAAACAGCATACTTGTTATTTAACATTCTACATGTATTTGTGGTTGGATCTTTGACCCCATGGTAGAATTAGCTGTGTTAAACCAAATGTGTTGGTCCAAGATTATAGAGCATGGTCTGTTTTTTCATCATTATCTATGATCATGTAAAGACTGTAAACAGCGACACAAATGTTCAATCAGGTTTCTCTACTGGTAGTTTGTGAATTACATTTGATGGTCCAGACATCTTTTCTCTTTGAGTAAAACGACAATTTGGATTTTCTTTCCAACCTTAGCAAAGAGTCCACAATTCCATGTACAGTAGACCCTTGAGTTACAAACGGTTTACCATACGAACATTTCGGGTTACGAACCATCTTTTTAAACTTAACGTACATATATATACAGTGAACGAACATTCGGACAGCAGACGGTGTTTTTCCAGTGTTTTCTTTATATTTAAAAAAATTCAATATTAAAATGTACCCAAAGGAGGTGCAGAGGAAGCGCAGTGGTGAGAAAATAAAAAAAACACTATTTGTTGTGTTGTATAATTACTCCTGCCAGTAGCTGTCACTGTGTATCAGACAGTGGGGACAGTAAGTGAGAGAGAAAAAGGAATTCAGCTCAGTAAAGTATTCTTTCTTTTGTGCAATTACACCTACAAAATGCAATACTACTGAAATAAAGAAGGAAATAATAGAGAAATATGAGTTATTGTTGTTTCTGGTAGATACTTTTTATAAAAAAAAGTATGATGTATGGTACAGCACACGTACTGTACTGAAATGTGGTGTGTGTTGTTTGTACAGTACTACTGTGTATTGTTGTTTATTATTGTTTATTACAATAATGTCTATTCTATAATTTAAGATTTAAGGGAAAATATATTTGTATTTATAACAAAAAAAGACCATTTAAGACATTAGAAAGGTTAGGTAAGGGAGGTCTGGTACGGATTAATTATATTTACATTATTTCTTATGAGAAAAATAGGTTTAACTAACAAACATTTTGACTTAAGAACAGCCCTTTGGAACAAATTAAATTCATAAGTCAAGGGTCTACTGTACCTTGTACATACAGGAAATTATGCAAATGATCATAGGACAAGAAAAAGCTGCTGGGTGTGGTTCTGTGGGGGCACTCAGGTGATACAGTTGTCTAATGTGCCAGCCAACCACCACTGAGATCTCGTTCTCTTGAGTTTGAATTTCAGGCAATGCTATTGACCTGGCTGGGCATCCAAACAGGCATAACTGACTGTGCCTGAGATCAGTTTATCTAGGCACAGAAAAGTCATCAGTTAATTAAGAGACCCAAGAACAAAGTAAAATTAAAGTATTGAAGTCTTTATACTAGCATATCGATTATATCATATTTTTGTCCAGAGATAAGGTGGCATATGTTACGTGGAAGAAAGGAGGACTCAAATGCAGAACTTATAAAAAATTTATATTTTATTTTTATTTAGAAACAAACAACAGAAGAGATATAAAGGAGAAAAACAAAAACCAATCGGGAAGTCCGATGGCGCCGCTTAACCAGCAGGCAACAAAATACAAAAGGAAAATAATAAAGTTGGGCGCGAACCCCGGTCTTCCAGGTACTAACCGGGCGCGCTAACTCCGCGCTATTACAGCGCGGGTGACGGAGAGCGGAAGAGCGCTTAAGGCGCTAGAGCGTAGGAGCACGGGAGACGTTAACTCCCGGAAAACGCTAGCCCCAGCACAGCGGAAGGCTAGCGATGTACGCAACCGACGTCTACCTCGCGAAAGCTTGCAGCCGAGGGAATTCGCCGATCTGGAAAAGAGAGAATAATGAGTTAGGAATTTGACAGACAAAGAGCGGATTCGAACCGGGGATGACGGCGTAAGTGCCGAATGCTTAGCGACGTCGCCACCCAGCGGTTGTGGAATCCAATTACTAATTGGATACAAGAGGTTGCACGGATACCGCAACAAGCGCAAACGCTTGCTGTGTAGCAGCACCGCTAATGCTAACCAATAAACAATAAGCAGCGCGAGGGCTGCACGGCGTCGCACCACGCTAATCCTAATAGGCAAAATAACGAAGAATACCTCGACCTTGCAGTCTACACACCCGAATGGCTCATGCCACCCGGGGATACCCTCTAAGCCTATCAAAGCGTGGACGAGCTGCCACCTGTGAACCAGGAACAAACAAAAGGTGCGACACCTGCCGCTGCACAGGGCTGGCTTAAATAGCCAGCCCCGCAGCTGCAGGTGATCAACCCTAATTAGTCCTCCTCCTATTTAAGGCCTTTGTTTGCTTGGCTCTGTAAGACCTGTTTCGCTGGGAACTCGGGGTGCATTCACCAGCTACCGCAGGTCTCCTAATAGCATATTCTAGAAAGCCAACAATATATGAAAAGTTATGAATGTATTGTTTTGAAAATAAATAAATAAATAAATATATTACCCTTATGTGAAAATATGCATGTAAAAAAGATTTCCATCGCATGGAGAAATATCCAACACCATCATTAATTTTGATAATTTTTGTCTCTGAATCATAATACCAGGATCTACGTTTAGTGTCGTTTCTTGTTGATGTTTTAAATGTTATTTACAACCATAAGCAATTATCTATAAACAGCTATGTCAATTCCTCAGCTAAAAAATATAAATTTAAATGGTTTATGCATGAGTTATCAAATGCCCATGACAGGCTTGTGTTACTGTACTCCTGGTAATTGCCGAAAAGCTATGAAAATGTCAGAATTCAATCTCCTAATAACAGGGTAAGCACTTAAACAAAGGCACAATTTGGGAGCCCAGTTGGTAGGTAAACCACATGGATTTAATCTCAAAATTGCTGAAGATTTAAATTTCAGGGTATTAGGGTGCTAGGCTGCAGTGCTGGCATGATTAATGATGGCAATCTATCACAGCGCTTTGCCATTCTGAGAACTGGCTCCTGCACAGAGCTTTACTTTATAATAATATATGTTCCCTTCTTGCCATGTATTTTCCTATCAGGAGCTGTACTAAAATGGTTGTGATTGTACTCCTTCTAGTACTCTTGTCTGTCTGTCAGTTGCACTTGACTGACGAAAAAGATGTATATGTACAGTGTATCACAAAAGTGAGTACACCCCTCACATTTCTGCAGATATTTAAGTATATCTTTTCATGGGACAACACTGACAAAATGACACTTTGACACAATGAAAAGTAGTCTGTGTGCAGCTTATATAACAGTGTAAATTTATTCTTCCCTCAAAATAACTCAATATACAGCCATTAATGTCTAAACCACCGGCAACAAAAGTGAGTACACCCCTTAGTGAAAGTTCCTGAAGTGTCAATATTTTGTGTGGCCACCATTATTTCCCAGAACTGCCTTAACTCTCCTGGGCATGGAGTTTACCAGAGCTTCACAGGTTGCCACTGGAATGCTTTTCCACTCCTCCATGACGACATCACGGAGCTGGTGGATATTCAAGACTTTGCACTCCTCCACCTTCCGCTTGAGGATGCCCCAAAGATGTTCTATTGGGTTTAGGTCTGGAGACATGCTTGGCCAGTCAATTACCTTTACCCTCAGCCTCTTCAATAAAGCAGTGGTCGTCTTAGAGGTGTGTTTGGGGTCATTATCATGCTGGAACACTGCCCTGCGACCCAGTTTCCGGAGAGAGGGGATCATGCTCTGCTTCAGTATTTCACAGTAAATATTGGAGTTCATGTGTCCCTCAATGAAATGTAACTCCCCAACACCTGCTGCACTCATGCAGCCCCAGACCATGGCATTCCCACCACCATGTTTGACTGTAGGCATGACACACTTATCTTTGTACTCCTCACCTGATTGCCGCCACACATGCTTGAGACCATCTGAACCAAACAAATTAATCTTGGTCTCATCAGACCATAGGACATGGTTCCAGTAATCCATGTCCTTTGTTGACATGTCTTCAGCAAACTGTTTGCGGGCTTTCTTGTGTAGAGACTTCAGAAGAGGCTTCCTTCTGGGGTGACAGCCATGCAGACCAATTTGATGTAGTGTGCGGCGTATGGTCTGAGCACTGAAAGGCTGACCCCCCACCTTTTCAATCTCTGCAGCAATGCTGACAGCACTCCTGCGCCTATCTTTCAAAGACAGCAGTTGGATGTGACGCTGAGCACGTGCACTCAGCTTCTTTGGACGACTAACGCGAGGTATGTTCTGAGTGGACCCTGCTCTTTTAAAACGCTGGATGATCTTGGCCACTGTGCTGCAGCTCAGTTTCAGGGTGTTGGCAATCTTCTTGTAGCCTTGGCCATCTTCATGTAGCGCAACAATTCGTCTTTTAAGATCCTCAGAGAGTTCTTTGCCATGAGGTGCCATGTTGGAACTTTCAGTGACCAGTATGAGAGAGTGTGAGAGCTGTACTACTAAATTGAACACACCTGCTCCCTATGCACACCTGAGACCTAGTAACACTAACGAGTCACATGACATTTTGGAGGGAAAATGACAAGCAGTGCTCAATTTGGACATTTAGGGGTGTAGTCTCTTAGGGGTGTACTCACTTTTGTTGCCGGTGGTTTAGACATTAATGGCTGTATATTGAGTTATTTTGAGGGAAGAATAAATTTACACTGTTATATAAGCTGCACACAGACTACTTTTCATTGTGTCAAAGTGTCATTTTGTCAGTGTTGTCCCATGAAAAGATATACTTAAATATCTGCAGAAATGTGAGGGGTGTACTCACTTTTGTGATACACTGTATACTGGTGCTGGTCATAAAATTAGAATATCATGAAAAAGTTGATTTATTTCAGTAATTCCATTCAAAAAGTGAAACTTGTATATTATATTCAATCATTACACACAGACTGATATATTTCAAATGTTTATTTCTTTTAATGTTGATGATTATAACTGACAACTAATGAAAACCCCAAATTCAGTATCTCAGAAAATTAGAATATTACTTAAGACCAATACAAAAAAAGGATTTTTAGAAATGTTGGCCAACTTAAAAGTATGAACATGAAAAGTATGAGCATGTACAGCACTCAATACTTAGTTGGGGCTCCTTTTGCCTGGATTACTGCAGCAATGCGGCGTGGTAGACGGCTGCGTTGACCTTGGACCTAAGAAAACACAGTGGACAAACACCAGCAGATGACATGGCACTCCAAACCATCACTGACTGTGGAAACTTTACACTGGACCTCAAGCAACGTGGATTATGTGCCTCTCCTCTCTTCCTCCAGACTCTGGGACCTTGATTTCCAAAGGTAATGCAAAATTTACTTTCATCAGAGAACATAACTTTGGACCACTCAGCAGCCTTTTTGTCTTTAGCCCAGGCGAGATGCTTCTGACGCTGTCTCTTGTTTAAGAGTGGCTTGACACAAGGAATGCGACAGCTGAAACCCATGTCTTGCATACGTCTGTGCATGGTGGTTCTTGAAGCACTGACTCCAGCTGCAGTCCACTCTTTGTGAATCTCCCCCACATTTTTGAATGGGTTTTGTTTCACAATCCTCTCCAGGGTGCGGTTATCCCTATTGCTTGTACACTTTTTTCTACCACATCTTTTCCTTCCCTTCGCCTCTCTATTAATGTGCTTGGACACAGAGCTCTGTGAACAGCCAGCCTCTTTAGCAATGACCTTTTGTGTCTTGCCCTCCTTGTGCAAAGTGTCAATGGTCAACTTTTGGACAACTGTCAAGTCAGCAGTCTTCCCCATGTTTGTGTAGCCTACAGAACTAGACTGAGAGACCATTTAAAGGCCTTTGCAGTTGTTTTGAGTTAATTAGCTGATTAGAGTGTGGCACCAGGTGTCTTCAATATTGTACCTTGTCACAATATTCTAATTTTCTGAGATACTGAATTTGGGGTTTTCATTAGTTGTCAGTTATAATCATCAACATTAAAATAAATAAACATTTGAAATATATCAGTCTGTGTGTAATGAATGAATATAATATACAAGTTTCACTTTTTGAATGGAATTACTGAAATAAATCAACTTTTTCATGATATTCTAATTTTATGACCAGCACCAGTATATACAGGGGTTGGACAAAATAACTGAAACACCTGGTTTTAGACCACAATAATTTATTAGTATGGTGTAGGGCCTCCTTTTGCGGCCAATACAGCGTCAATTCGTCTTGGAAATGACATATACAAGTCCTGCACAGTGGTCAGAGGGATTTTAAGCCATTCTTCTTGCAGGATAGTGGCCAGGTCACTACGTGATGCTGGTGGAGGAAAACGTTTCCTTACTCGCTTCTCCAAAACACCCCAAAGTGGCTCAATAATATTTAGATCTGGTGACTGTGCAGGCCATGGGAGATGTTCAACTTCACTTTCATGTTCATCAAACCAATCTTTCACCAGTCTTGCTGTGTGTATTGGTGCATTGTCATCCTGATACACGGCACCGCCATTGGATGCACATGGTCCTCCAGAATGGTTCGGTAGTCCTTGGCAGTGACGCGCCCATCTAGCACAAGTATTGGGCCAAGGGAATGCCATGATATGGCAGCCCAAACCATCACTGATCCACCCCCATGCTTCACTCTGGGCATGCAACAGTCTGGGTGGTACAATTCTTTGGGGCTTCTCCACACCGTAACTCTCCCGGATGTGGGGAAAACAGTAAAGGTGGACTCATCAGAGAACAATACATGTTTCACATTGTCCACAGCCCAAGATTTGCGCTCCTTGCACCATTGAAACCGACGTTTGGCATTGGCACGAGTGACCAAAGGTTTGGCTATAGCAGCCCGGCCGTGTATATTGACCCTGTGGAGCTCCCGACGGACAGTTCTGGTGGAAACAGGAGAGTTGAGGTGCACATTTAATTCTGCCGTGATTTGGGCAGCCGTGGTTTTATGTTTTTTGGATACAATCCGGGTTAGCACCCGAACATCCCTTTCAGACAGCTTCCTCTTGCGTCCACAGTTAATCCTGTTGGATGTGGTTTGTCCTTCTTGGTGGTATGCTGACATTACCCTGGATACCGTGGCTCTTGATACATCACAAAGACTTGCTGTCTTGGTCACAGATGCGCCAGCAAGACGTGCACCAACAATTTGTCCTCTTTTGAACTCTGGTATGTCACCCATAATGTTGTGTGCATTGCAATATTTTGAGCAAAACTGTGCTCTTACCCTGCTAATTGAACCTTCACACTCTGCTCTTACTGGTGCAATGTGCAATTAATGAAGATTGGCCACCAGACTGGTCCAATTTAGCCATGAAACCTCCCACACTAAAATGACAGGTGTTTCAGTTATTTTGTCCAACCCCTGTATATATATATATATATATATATATATATATATATATATATATATATATATACAGTGTATTACAAAAGTGAGTACACCCCTCACATTTCTGCAAATATTTTATTATATCTTTTCATGGGACAACACTATAGAAATAAAACTTGGATATAAGTTAGAGTAGTCAGTGTACAACTTGTATAGCAGTGTAGATTTACTGTCTTCTGAAAATAACTCAACACACAGCCATTAATGTCTAAATGGCTGGCAACATAAGTGAGTACACCCCACAGTGAACATGTCCAAATTGTGCCCAAAGTGTCAATATTTTGTGTGACCACCATTATTATCCAGCACTGCCTTAACCCTCCTGGGCATGGAATTCACCAGAGCTGCACAGGTTGCTACTGGAATCCTCTTCCACTCCTCCATGATGACATCACGGAGCTGGTGGATGTTAGACACCTTGAACTCCTCCACCTTCCACTTGAGGATGCGCCACAGATGCTCAATTGGGTTTAGTCCATCACCTTTACCTTCAGCTTCCTCAGCAAGGCAGTTGTCATCTTGGAGGTTGTGTTTGGGGTCGTTATCCTGTTGGAAAACTGCCATGAGGCCCAGTTTTGGAAGGGAGGGGATCATGCTCTGTTTCAGAATGTCACAGTACATGTTGGAATTCATGTTTCCCTCAATGAACTGCAGCTCCCCAGTGCCAGCAACACTCATGCAGCCCAAGACCATGATGCTACCACCACCATGCTTGACTGTAGGCAAGATACAGTTGTCTTGGTACTTCTCACCAGGGCGCCGCCACACATGCTGGACACCATCTGAGCCAAACAAGTTTATCTTGGTCTCGTCAGACCACAGGGCATTCCAGTAATCCATGTTCTTGGATTGCTTGTCTTCAGCAAACTGTTTGCGGGCTTTCTTGTGCGTCAGCTTCCTTCTGGGATGACGACCATGCAGACCGAGTTGATGCAGTGTGCGGCGTATGGTCTGAGCACTGACAGGCTGACCTCCCACGTCTTCAACCTCTGCAGCAATGCTGGCAGCACTCATGTGTCTATTTTTTAAAGCCAACCTCTGGATATGACGCCGAACACGTGGACTCAACTTCTTTGGTCGACCCTGGCAAAGCCTGTTCCGAGTGGAAACTGTCCTGGAAAACCGCTGTATGACCTTGGCCACCATGCTGTAGCTCAGTTTCAGGGTGTTAGCAATCTTCTTATAGCCCAGGCCATCTTTGTGGAGAGCAACAATTCTATTTCTCACATCCTCAGAGAGTTCTTTGCCATGAGGTGCCATGTTGAATATCCAGTGGCCAGTATGAGAGAATTGTACCCAAAACACCAAATTTAACAGCCCTGCTCCCCATTTACACCTGGGACCTTGACACATGACACTAGGGAGAGACAACGACACATTTAGGCACAATTTGGACATGTTCACTGTGGGGTGTACTCACTTATGTTGCCAGCTATTTAGACATTAATGGCTGTGTGTTGAGTTATTTTCAGAAGACAGTAAATCTACACTGCTATACAAGTTGTACACTGACTACTCTAAGTTATATCCAAGTTTCATGTCTATAGTGTTGTCCCATGAAAAGATATAATGAAATATTTGCAGAAATGTGAGGGGTGTACTCACTTTTGTGATACACTGTATATATACAGTATACATATATACTGTATATATATATATATATATATATATATATATATATATACACCGATCAGCCATAACATTAAAACCACCTCCTTGTCTCTACACACACTGTCCATTTTATCGATTCCACTTACCATATAGAAGCACTTTGTAGTTCTACAATTACTGACTGTAGTCCATCTGTTTCTCTACATACTTTTTAGCCTCTTTTCATACTGTTCTTCAATGGTCAGGACTCTCCCAGGTGCCTGCATCCAGGTATTATTTTGGTGGTGGATCATTTTCAGCACTGCAGTGTCAATGACATGGTGGTGGTGTGTTAGTGTGTGTTATGCTGGTATTAGTGGATAAGACACAGCAGCGCTGCTGGAGTTTTTAAACACCTCACTGTCACTGCTGGACTGAGAATAGTCCAACCAAAAATATATCCAGCCAACAGCACCCCATGGGCAGCGTCCTGTGACCCCTGATGAAGGTCTAGAAGATGACCAACTCAAACTGCAGCAATAGATGGACCAACTAGGTAGGAATGTCTAATAGAGTGGACAGTGAGTGGACACGGTATTTAAAAACTCCAGCAGTGCTGCTGTGTCTGATCCACTCATACCAGCACAACACACACTAACACACCACCACCATGTCAGTGTCACTGCAGTGTTGAGAATGATCCACCACCTAAACAATACCTGGATGCAGGCACTGCATCAAGAACTGTCATTCATCAATAGCTGATATAGCCACTTAATGGGCAGGGATTACTTTGGCAAACCTATGTCAAGCACTACAAAACAGAGTTACTTTTACAAATACCACTGGTGGTGATGTTGCGAATCTCACAGAAAAAATGTGTATTGTGGTCAAACAAATCCGTATTTCATACCCTTTTAAGGACAAAATTAATGCTGCGTGTGTGGCCCATGATAAAAAAAGACTATCCAGACTCTTATTAGCAACAAGCCCAGAAGTCAGGGTCTGTCATGGTATAGTGTTGTGTCAGTGCCCTTTGGCAAAGGTAATTTAACCTTCTGTGATGGCAGCATTATTGCAGAAAAGTACATTGAGATTTTAAAGCAACACATGCTGCCTTCAAGACGTCATCTTTTTAAGGGATGTCCATGTATTTTTCAACAAGACAATGCAAAACCACCTGCTGGACACATCACTGCATGTCTTGTAAATTAGAATTCACCTTGTTCACTTGGTATTTGCCCGCATTGTTTTTAAATGTCGCTTCCTAATTGCACTGGCTGGTGCAATCAATGTTGGAATGTGAGACAATAATGAAATTTTGTGTGGTTCACATTTTAATGGAAGCTGTAGTATCAGAACAGTAAACAGATTTTTTTACTCTCTGATTTAAGTTCATTCTTTCCCTCATTAAAAACTCATTTGTCAATACCTAGACAAGCTAAGATGGAATAAATAAAGAAGAGGGTAATAGGAATAGAGGCAAGTTAGGACTTTTCTGCTTATTTTTATTTCTAAAATGTCAAAAATGTTAAGGACTTTTATTTCATTATTAATTTTAATTACAATAAAAAAGCAAGCAGGATACAAAAAAAAAAAAAAAAAAAAAAAAAGGGCACAGCTGAAGGGGACATGGACCAAATTTGCTCTTGTCAGATATGGGTATTGGATTCACTTTTGAAAAGTGGACTTGTTTGCCCTATCTCAACAGAAAAACATCTTCATAGAAAAGAGTACAGAACTCAGATTTACCCAGCTTATACTGTATATAAGACTTTATATAAGACTTTAATGTTGCTAGCCTTCTTATGTAGGCGGCTAGCATAAAATGTGAGCTTGGTTCCCACAATTCTCTGTGCAGTCCTAACTACATGGTCTAGGTGTCTCTGGTTTTAGCTGGGATTTCGATTGGCGCTGAGTGGCAACATAAACAACGATTGGCCTGTTGTATGTATAGGGGGGTGGGATTTTAAGCCGGATAGGGACTCCCTCATATCTGATGCAACTACGACCTTTGCTGGCTGATTGATGGCACCTGCACAGAGACGAGAAAAGAGTGTGTTGATCAGGGTGTGTCTCTCCGTACACAGTGCTGATCCGCATATGCACTCGTCAAGTGTAGGTGACAAATGCATATGGCTGCTGCCCACATGTCGGAGGGGGCATGGGTTAACTTCGTTCTCCTCAATCAGAGCCGGGGTCGGCATTAGTGGAGAGGAAGCATGACGCAATCAGGGAATTGGACGTGCTTAAGTCAGGAGAAAGGGGGGGTGCATAAACAAATTCTCTGCTACTGTGGCTTTCACAGTAGCAGAGAATGCTGTCTATTGTGCTCTTATAGACCGTTTCAATGAGGGTAAACAATAACAATGCTACTGCGCATGTCTGTTCCTTTCGCTTTTCCGGTAGCGCATTTTTAAACATCCATCCAGCAGTCAACATGACGAGCTCGTATTTTGCGAGTCTCCCGAACGCGGAACAAACGCGATATAAGCAGAAATTAATGATAGATCATCAAGTATATTTACCAGACCCTTTTGAGGAGAATTTAAGAAGACCGTGTTTTTCATAAACATAAACATAAAACGTTTGCCTGAGGTAACATACCCAGCCGTGTGTCACTACCTTGTTGAAACGGAGTGTGTTTACACCAGAGAGGCAGTGAAAGCATACCGCAGTTTGGACGCATACAATTAATTATTAAAATCATTATTGTGTCATCTCCCCTTTTGTGTCTGTTGAGCTAAGAGCCATTATAATATGATAAAAATATGACAAACCACAGTGAATTACTTATCATCTGAATTAGAACATGTTAGCTAATGCTAAAATGATTTTTTTATAGCCTAACTGGAAATACATGAAATATTTTACAGTAAGCACAATTCATAAATAGTTTATTTACTTTTTGTATTACAAAAGTAGAACCATGTTTCTTTACAGGTCTGCGTGTCATTTAATAATTAAGCTAAGCTAATTATTACAGCTAATTAAGCTGTTAATATAATTCCATATAGTGACAAGTTTATGGCTTTTACACAGTATTATAAGGGGAATGTGAACTTTTTAAGGCTTATGTTAGTTTATGTTTATTCTGTTCTATTAATACAAATATTAAGCGCCTGCGTATTTTAATACACTTAAGCTAAACGTCAGGGACAAGACACCATGAGAACAGCGTTCAATTGAGTACATTTGTTCACAATATTTTATTATTAAATAATATATATTACATTTATTATAAGAGTTGATGGTGGGTATCCAGCCGTCTCTATTTACAGCAGCAATCCAAGCGTTTCACTGTGCGTTCTTTTGGAAATCTGTTCACCTTAAAGCAAGTTTGTACCTGGCATGAGGGAACATCCGCCAACCGAACAACATGGTCCTAACTTAAATTTAGACATAATGTCAATAAATCACACCTGAACTAGCGCAAAAGAATTGAAGCAGTTGTGCTCAATCGCTATTGTTCTGAGCGCTGTTTACCACCAAGCGGAAGTGTCTTAGGAACATCTACGTCACTTCCTGGACTCATGAATATTCATTTGAAACGGTCTATAGATATTCACTATGAACTGAAAGGGGATTTTTTTAAGCTTTCTCAGAAAGAAAAGCCTCTGCTGGGCTTTCTTTGCCAAATGGTAGGTGTTAAGGGTTGATACTCTTTGATACTCTCCATCTCCACAACATTTATATGTTAGTTGTTGTTTCCCTTGAGCTTTTAAAGTCCACAATGATCTCCAGGTTATGTCTCAACACCGCTCGACCAGATGTTGTACCTCCTCTTTGTAGTACGTCCAGATCAGTGGGGATGTTGGCTCTGATGTGTGTTAGGACAAGCCTATCAAAGCTTGTCATTGTGATTGGTGTCAAGGCAACAGGGTAATATTCAGTAAGACACCTGGCTGTTTGTTTGTTTGGGCACAGGGACAATAGTGGTGGATTTAAGGCTTGTGGGAAGAACTGCCTGCTGTAGAGACATGTTTATGATATCAGTGAACACCCCTGCTAGGTGGTCAGCACATGACTGCAGTGTGCAGCCTGAAGGTCGGCATTTTAAAGCTAGATGTTCAATGTCTGGCGAGCAGTCTGTAGATGTATAGCAGTCATTATTAATGCACACTCCTCAACCTTTGCTCTTTCCAGAGTCGACAGTCCTGTCTGCTTGGTAAACAAAGCAGCCCACTAGCTCAATAGCCTCGTCCATCACACAGCTATCCTTGCAATGAAAAGCAATCCTCAGTCGTATTTCTTGTTAACGAATTGGTGAGAAAGAGACTCACAGCTGATCTGTGGAGTTTCCCTGTAACCTAGCTAGTGTGCTAGCTCTCTTGCCCTGCTTTTGCTATCTTTCCTTATGCCACCTTGGGATGATGATAATTTCGCTGGGCTTTTCAGAGGGCAAAATCTCTGGTGGGATAGAGTTCAGGCTTTCGAATGTGTAATCCTGACATCAATTTTCGATTTTGAGCAGTTCTGCTTGTTTGTAATGTAAAGGTTCACTGAGTGGTGTTAAGTACAGTAATAAGTATAATGTATATAATGTAATATATACAGGTATATATATATATATATATATATATATATATATATATATATATATACAGTGTATCACAAAAGTGAGTACACCCCTCACATTTCTGCAAATATTTTATTATATCTTTTCATGGGAAAACACTATAGAAATAAAACTTGGATATAACTTAGAGGAGTCAGTGTACAACTTGTATAGCAGTGTAGATTTACTGTCTTCTGAAAATAACTCAACACACAGCCATTAATGTCTAAATGGCTGGCAACATAAGTGAGTACACCCCACAGTGAACATGTCCAAATTGTGCCCAAAGTGTCAATATTTTGTGTGACCACCATTATTATCCAGCACTGCCTTAACCCTCCTGGGCATGGAATTCACCAGAGCTGCACAGGTTGCTACTGGAATCCTCTTCCACTCCTCCATGATGACATCACGGAGCTGGTGGATGTTAGACACCTTGAACTCCTCCACCTTCCACTTGAGGATGCGCCACAGGTGCTCAATTGGGTTTAGTCCATCACCTTTACCTTCAGCTTCCTCAGCGAGGCAGTTGTCATCTTGGAGGTTGTGTTTGGGGTCGTTATCCTGTTGGAAAACTGCCATGAGGCCCAGTTTTGGAAGGGAGGGGATCATGCTCTGTTTCAGAATGTCACAGTACATGTTGGAATTCATGTTTCCCTCAATGAACTGCAGCTCCCCAGTGCCAGCAACACTCATGCAGCCCAAGACCATGATGCTACTACCAACATGCTTGACTGTAGGCAAGATACAGTTGTCTTGGTACTTCTCACCAGGGCGCCGCCACACATGCTGGACACCATCTGAGCCAAACAAGTTTATCTTGGTCTCGTCAGACCACAGGGCATTCCCGTAATCCATGTTCTTGGACTGCTTGTCTTCAGCAAACTGTTTGCGGGCTTTGTTGTGCGTCAGCTTCCTTCTGGGATGACGACCATGCAGACCGAGTTGATGTAGTGTGCGGCGTATGGTCTGAGCACTGACAGGCTGACCTCCCACGTCTTCAACCTCTGCAGCAATGCTGGCAGCACTCATGTGTTTGATATTACGCTGCTCATCAGCGCACAAACTTTGATCGCTCGCTACTTGTTGGAGTGTATTTTAGAACGTGGTTTCATTAAACCCCTCGTCACTTCTCACGTGTTTTTGTGACAAAACGTAGTTTGGGAGACCAGACAGACTCATCTGAGATTCCTCCTGGTGATAGATGGTGTAGATGTGAAACCCCCCCATCACCCATCAGTCGTGCAGTGTGAACTGTACAGCGACCCGGCAAATCAGAAAGTTGTGTAGTGTGAACTTGGCATAAGCTGTGCAACAGCCAAGTGTATGTTTACATTACACATACACTGTTGTAGCGTGTCAGACATATAAAATAATAATAAAAAAAAAACAATTAATGTTACTGTTTTTTGTTGTGGATTACTTATTTATGTAAAAACAAATATTTTTAATAATGAGTGTTATTTGTACAATTATCACATTCGTTCTCTGTGCATCTGTACATATTTAAACAAAACCTGTTAATGTAACTCAAATATGCCTAAATGTGTTGAATCAAAATTTAATCGAAAATCAAATCGAAGATCGAAGACCGAATCGAATCGGGACCTGGTGAATCGGAATTGAATCGATCCAGGAAATTAGTGGCGATACCCAGCCCTAATATGTATAATATATGTATACTGATCAGGCATAACATTAAAACCACCTCTCTGTTTTTACACAGTTTTATCAGCTCCACTTACCATATAGGAGCACTTTGTAGTTCTACAATTACTGACTGTAGTCCATCTATTTCTCTACATACTTCTTTAACCTGCTTTCACCCTGTTCTTCAATGGTCAGGACTCTCCCAGGACCACCACAGAGCAGGTATTATTTAGGTGGTGGATGATTCTCAGCCCTGCAGTGACAGTGACATGGTGGTGTGTTCATGTGTGTTGTGCTGGTATGAGTGGATCAGACACAGCAGCGCTGCTGGAGTTTTTAAATACTGTGTCCACTCACTGTCCACTCTATTAGACACTTCTACCTAGTTGGTCCACCTTGTAGATGTAAAGCCAGAGATGATCGCTCATCTATTGCTGCTGTTTGAGTTGTTCATCTTCTAGACCTTTATCAGTGGTCATAGGACGCTGCCCACGGGGCGCTGTTGGCTGGATATTTTTGGTTGGTGGACTATTCACACTAACACACCACCACCATGTCAGTGTCACTGCAGTGCTGAGAATGATCCACCACCCAAATAATACCTACTCTGTGGTGGTCCTGTGGGGATCCTGACCATTGAAGGACAGTGTGAAAGGGAGCTAAGAAAGCATGCAGAGAAACAGATGGACTACAGTCAGTAATTGTAGAACTGCAAAGTGCTTCTATATGGTAAGTGGAGCGGATAAAATGGACAGTGGGTGTAGAAACAAGGAGGTGGTTTTAACGTTTTGGCTGATCAGTATACAGTGTATCACAAAAGTGAGTACACCCCTCACATTTCTGCAGATATTTAAGTATATCTTTTCATGGGACAACACTGACAAAATGACACTTTGACACAATGAAAAGTAGTCTGTGTGCAGCTTATATAACAGTGTAAATTTATTCTTCCCTCAAAATAACTCAATATACAGCCATTAATGTCTAAACCACCGGCAACAAAAGTGAGTACACCCCTTAGTGAAAGTTCCTGAAGTGTCAATATTTTGTGTGGCCACCATTATTTCCCAGAACTGCCTTAACTCTCCTGGGCATGGAGTTTACCAGAGCTTCACAGGTTGCCACTGGAATGCTTTTCCACTCCTCCATGACGACATCACGGAGCTGGCGGATATTCGAGACTTTGCGCTCCTCCACCTTCCGCTTGAGGATGCCCCAAAGATGTTCTATTGGGTTTAGGTCTGGAGACATGCTTGGCCAGTCCATCACCTTTACCCTCAGCCTCTTCAATAAAGCAGTGGTCGTCTTAGAGGTGTGTTTGGGGTCATTATCATGCTGGAACACTGCCCTGCGACCCAGTTTCCGGAGGGAGGGGATCATGCTCTGCTTCAGTATTTCACTGTACATATTGGAGTTCATGTGTCCCTCAATGAAATGTAACTCCCCAACACCTCACACCGCACTCATGCAGCCCCAGACCATGGCATTCCCACCACCATGCTTGACTGTAGGCATGACACACTTATCTTTGTACTCCTCACCTGATTGCCGCCACACATGCTTGAGACCATCTGAACCAAACAAATTAATCTTGGTCTCATCAGACCATAGGACATGGTTCCAGTAATCCATGTCCTTTGTTGACATGTCTTCAGCAAACTGTTTGCGGGCTTTCTTGTGTAGAGACTTAAGAAGAGGCTTCCTTCTGGGGTGACAGCCATGCAGACCAATTTGATGTAGTGTGCGGTGTATGGTCTGAGCACTGACAGGCTGACCCCCCACCTTTTCAATCTCTGCAGCAATGCTGACAGCACTCCTGCGCCTATCTTTCAAAGACAGCAGTTGGATGTGACGCTGAGCACGTGCACTCAGCTTCTTTGGACGACCAACGCGAGGTCTGTTCTGAGTGGACCCTGCTCTTTTAAAACGCTGGATGATCTTGGCCACTGTGCTGCAGCTCAGTTTCAGGGTGTTGGCAATCTTCTTGTATCCTTGGCCATTTTCATGTAGCGCAACAATTTGTCTTTTAAGATCCTCAGAGAGTTCTTTGCCATGAGGTGCCATGTTGGAACTTTCAGTGACCAGTATGAGAGAGTGTGAGAGCTGTACTACTAAATTGAACACACCTGCTCCCCATGCACACCTGAGACCTAGTAACACTAACAAATCACATGACATTTTGGAGGGAAAATGACAAGCAGTGCTCAATTTGGACATTTAGGGGTGTAGTCTCTTAGGGGTGTACTCACTTTTGTTGCCGGTGGTTTAGACATTAATGGCTGTATATTGAGTTATTTTGAGGGAAGAATAAATTTACACTGTTATATAAGCTGCACACAGACCACTTTTCATTGTGTCAAAGTGTCATTTTGTCAGTGTTGTCCCATGAAAAGATATACTTAAATATCTGCAGAAATGTGAGGGGTGTACTCACTTTTGTGATACACTGTATATATAAAATCATACAGTAGGGTAGTGTTTTATAGTGGGGTTTTTTTTATTTTTTTTTATGATCTCTATATCCCGTAAGCTAATTCAAACTTTCAGGAGAGGACCTTTTGTTAAATAGCTGAATATAATTATGGTTAATCCCTAGAACATTTAATGTTTATTAGAAATGCATGTTAATGAAGTGAGCAAGAAAGGCAAAAAGTGCAAACAAGGAAGTCACCTTCAGTTTATGTAAATATAACACAAATTGCTATTTATAAGCTTTCTCCTTACATGCAAAAAAAGATTACACAAGAAAAGCTGTGGAAGTGGAAGAGTGGCTGTAAATTATGTTGCTAATTTTGAGGGGAAATGCTGAATAATAGCCTTAAACAAAAAGTTAACTACAATGCTCCTGCCTTGTAATGCTAGGTTGACTCAATTAACTCTTAATGTTTTATATTAGACAGCAATTAAATGTGCAAGGTTGTCTCTCACCGCTAACATAAATACATAAATCAGAGTCACAGGCTGGCA
Source organism: Trichomycterus rosablanca (assembly GCF_030014385.1). NCBI lineage: Eukaryota > Metazoa > Chordata > Actinopteri > Siluriformes > Trichomycteridae > Trichomycterus > Trichomycterus rosablanca. Next base: position 31,017,499 of record NC_085988.1, on the reverse strand, counting down.
TTAACTCTAAACAGGCTTATGGTGCACTTAGTCTGTCCTCTCCCTTATGCCAACTAATTAACATTAGATGGTAAAAATAGCTCCCCTAGACCATCAATGAATTTCAGCATGTGCCATCACACAGCAGTGGGCCCAGGCCTTATCCAGAAAAGCTTTTGGACAAATTTACACCGACCATGGTCTTATGGCTTTTTTTTTTTTTTTTTTTAAATAAGATGATGTTTTTAAACCTTTAAGAGACTACTTTTAATGTCTTTATTAAATGTGTTGAATAAAACTTTAGTAGAACTCCTTGTGTAAGCGTCTGTATTTAATATCTGTTAGAGCCTCCTTTAACAACAATAACCTTTCATGTAGCTGGCTGATTATAAGGCTTGCTCAGGAATAAAGCAGGGTTTTTGGCCTTTTAAAAATTTCTTGTATTAACAGCTATACTCAGTTTATGCCACAATCTCCCAGTTAGACTTGACCAGTACAGTGGACCCTTGGGTTACAAACGGTTTACCATACAAACATTTCGGGTTACGAGCGATTTGTTTCAACTTAACGTACAAACTAATTACGGATTACAAACCGTAATTCGCGAGACGTCACGAACAAATTGACTCCAACCGTCTCTCTCTCTATAAGTATTGTTTCTTTTTTAATTTGTCTTATTTATCAGTTTAACCAGGTGTTTGTTTAATGTATTATTTTTTCAATGGTGTTTGTCTGGGCTTTTTCAGTCAGATATATGGCACCAGCATTTTATGAATAGAAGGAAACACTTATCTAGTACTGTTGTGTGTTTACACAAAGGATTAAACTATTTAAATCACTGTGTGTGAGCTGTTTGTTATGATCCATTAATTTCAGTGTGTTTCCTCTGAGAATTATTTTTATTTTACTCTCAAAGCAGGTCAGTAGGTGAATTAACTTCTCTAAATCATCTGATGGTGTGAGTGGGTATATCTGCATTGATTAGCTTTATATTTGTTCTTGGGGAGAATTTTCTGATGTGGCTGTTGGTCCGAGTGGGTAGATGGAAATTATTTGGCTGAGGTTTCAGAGTATGGGGATTTGTGGGTCATGGTGATGAGTTTTGGCTGTGGATTGGTGGACCTGATGGGATTATGGGATTTTTGGGAGAGGATGTTGTAAAGGATAATCCCTTGCAACATACAGACATTGCAGAACCTGATACAAGTTACCACAGATGTCTTGTGGAGTTCATGTCTTTGTGGGTCTGAGCTGTTTTGACAGCAGATTTACGTGGGTGGTTTTAATGTTTTGGCCCATCTGTGTAGACAGGCACAGATAGCTAAACATGATTTTCAAAACAAAAATAGCACTTATGCTTCTACATCTGTTTGATGAAAGTTGTCATGGTTAGTGTACCAGACTGTTTATCTTACTTTATGTTGTGTTGATTTTTTTTTTCATCACTTCAGCCATGCAGTTATAATGTACCGATTTAACTTGCATCTGTCACGCCATATTTATTTCTAAGTCTGTCACATGTAAGATGCAGTGCAACTTAGACAGCAGCACTCAGAAAATTCATAGCATTGTATAGGTCACAGTTTCTTTAACTGCACTGAGTAGGCTGGCTTGTGGGTAATGCTGGGAAAGCACGCATAATTTCACCATTTTGACAACCTAACAGACTTTTTGTTCTAAATAAGGATTTAAATAATTAATTATTTATTTTAAACCTTACTAATTAATTTACAGTTTGTCCTACAGATGCATTTACAGAGCTGTGACAAAATATTGTGAGAAATTTGTGAGAAATTTATTTATTTAACAGGCTTATGGTCAGGTGTACTTTTGGCCATATAGTGTACCTAGTTAAGTGTAAGTTCTAGCTAAGTACACCGGTCAGCCATAACATTAAAACCACCTCCTTGTTTCTACACTCACTGTCCATTGTATCAGCTTCACTTACCATATAAGAGCACTTTGTAGTTCTACAATTACTGACTGTAGTCCATCTGTTTCTCTGCATGCTTTGTTAGCCCCCTTTCACCCTGTTCTTCAATGGTCAGGACTCTCTCAGAACGGGGTGAAAAGTATGTAGAGAAACAGATGGACTACAGTCAGTAATTGTAGAACTACAAAGTGCTTCTATATGGTAAGTGGAGCTGACAAAAATGGACAGTAAGTGTAGAAACAAGGAGGTGGTTTTAATGTTATGGCTGATCGGTGTATTGAGTTAATAATAATTGCTTAATTATTATTGTCACTTTATTGTGACTTAAAACCTGGCCACAATTTGTCCACAAAGGTTTTAAATCCTAGTAAGATAAAGAATGAAAACATTTATCTCTTCTGCATTTCTGTCTTCATGGTTCTTTTTGCAAGAGGTTTTCAACCTGTGAGGTATCATTTCTAGAGAAGTCAAGTAGGGCATAAGAGTGCACAGTGTAAAACTTCTTTATTCACTTCATTTTAATGTTTACCGCTGGCTTCCACTGATCGCAATGCGGAAACACACTCTTGACGGGTCCTTAGCCATCCTCACCCTTAGACATAGCCAACCATGTCTGTACTGTATGATTTAAAGTAATTGACCAAAACCTAATAACTGGTTGTGCCCATAAGAACTGCAGTCAAACAGGTTTGCGATCACTTGTAATAAGTCTCTTACATTGAAGGGCTTGCAAACATTAACTGCCCATGTAAGGTCTTGCCACAGCATGCCAATGAGATTCAAGTCAGGCTTCAAAACTTTAATTGGACTTGAATGTGGACTTGCTTGTGTACTTCGCTGCGCTTAAGCTTTAGGTCATTGTTGGACATTCCCTTTAGCATTACAGAAAGCAGAATTTGTGGTTTCATCAACTATGACACGTCTCTCAGGTCCTGCAGGAGCAAAGCAGACTGAGACCATCACAATACCGACTGGAAATCACAGGTATTTAGCATAGGTTTGTGCCCTTGCTTAAATCATTGAATAAAATCATGCACTGTAGGGGGAGAAATATGCAAATCCCTTTCAGGAACAATGCTTTAACACATTTCAAAAATGTCCCCCATAGAGACAACAGCAACCATAGTCACTTGCATTCTGGGGGCCAGGGCACCCAATGTCAAAACAAATTTAAAAGTGCTGACTAATGCTAAACACAGATTTTCAAAGATTGCTATTCATGTAGACACTAATGATGTACGGTTAAGACAGTCTGAAGTAACAAAGATGAATTTTAAAGAAGTGTGTAAGTTAGCTAGAACGATGTTTGAGGCAGTAGTATGCTCTGGCCCTTTACCAATTTGGTGAGGTGGCAAAACCTACAGCAGATTATTGTCACTGAACTGCTGTATGTCTAAATGGTGCTCAAAAAACAACATTGCTGGTCCACTTCTGAAAGAAGGTCTGGTCTTTTGAAGCAGGACTGTGTCGTGGAAGGGTGTTGCTTTCATTATTTGCAGCATAGCTGACAGGCTTTAGTGAGTAAGGACTAAACATACTAAACATTAGGGGGTGGTTTCCCAGACAGGGTTTCACTTAAGCCAGGAGTAGGCCTTAATCTGGAATAGTTAATCATGTTTTAAAAAGGACCTTCTGAAACACAGATTAACTACTGATTACTAACACCTGAACTATGGCGTCTCAAACTAAAGTAAACATGTTTAATTTAAAACCACCTGATGAATCAGCATTCCAGGTCTTTTTTTAGAAAAAATGGACACTGTATGCAGACAAAAAGGACCATTCAGACTGTTATCAGCATCAAGTCCAAAAGCCAAGGTCTGTCATGGTATGGGGCTGTGTCAGTGCCCTTGGCAATCACTTTTGTCAGCAAGAACATGTCTAGCTGGTGGTACTCGCTGATCTTCATTGACATAGTCCAAGTAATCCATTTGTATTCTTTGACAAACAACATTAATCTGAAGTTAAACCTGCCTCCTGTTAGATTTAAATTAAGCCTGAATTTAGTCCTGCAGTAGATCTAATCTCCCTTCAAGAAATCAAATTAGATAATTCAGAATTAGGCTTAATGCAGTTAATCTAGATTAAAAGGTCGTTTTAGTCTAGGACTAGGCTTAATCTCTGTCTGGGAAACCACCCCTAGATCAGTTGCATCTTAAACCATAATAGTAAATTAAATGATCACAGATAACTGTCTTAGTGTACTTTGTGTAACTGAAACGTGAAATAGCATTACAAGATGCCTTAACTGAGAATAGACATGCACATATAAAAGCCAAAATTTTATAATATTCTTTTTCAAGAATAATACTGAGCTAACTGAATCGATTAAATCATCAAAGTCATTGTCATTTATATTTGACCCTGTTCCAACTTATTTACTTGAAGGTTCACTCCTTGCCATTATAGAGCACATTCTTATCTCAACAAATCCACCCCTTAGCCATGGATATGTACCTAAATTGTTCAAATGTGCTGTCATTAAACCCCTGATTAAAAAACCTAATCAGAACCAAATGTTCTGTTTAATTATAGTCGGATTTTAAACCTTCCTTTTATCTGCAATATTCTAGAAAAAGCAGTTTCCCAACAATTATGTTCTGCACAAAACAGTATTTATAAAACATGTCAGTCAGGATTTAGACTCAACTATATTACTAAAAAACTACAGATAATGATAGGGTGGATAATGATTTATTGATGTCCTCTGATAATGGATGTGTCTCTTTTCTTGTTCTGTTAGATCTTAGTTTGATACTGTAGATCATAATATTTTACTGGATAGGCTAGAATATACAGTAGGTGTTAAAGGACTAAAATAAAATAATAATAATAATAATAAAAAAAAAACTTCAATTTAGGGCGATATAGTGGTGTGAAATGTAGGGCTCCATCCTTATTTCTGCTTAATGTTTTTGTGAAGGTTAACATATTTTCTTATTGTCTAAGGGTACTTGGTTTGAGATGTTTGTTTGTTTGTTTATTATGATTTTAACGTCATGTTTTTACACTATGGTTACATTCATGACAGGAACGGTAGCTACTCATTACACAAGGTTCAACAGTTCACAAGGTTATATCGAACACAGTCCTGGACAATTTAGTGTCTCCAATTCACCTCACTTGCATGTCTTTGGACTGTGGGAGGAAACTGGATCTCCCGGAGAAAACCAACGCAGACACGGGGAGAACATGCAAACTCCACACAGAAAGGACCCGGGCCACCCCACCTGGGATTCGAAACCCAGGACCTTCTTGCAGTGAGGTTACAGTGCTACCCACCGAGCCACCGTGCCGCCCGTTCGAGATGTAAGTCAATATACAGTATATGACAGATATCCTAAGATGGACTTATACCTTTATCTGCTTACAAGAATGCTTTATGTTTAGGTTAAAAATGCCTAAATGGCCATATGGGTACATAAATCCTTTGTTTTCTGTTTGTCATTATGTTTACTGTGGTGGCGGAATGCACACTGCACAGGTATATTGCTTTTTAAAAGCATTTTAATGAGACTCTTTATAATGTCTTTACTGGCACTAAAAGCAGAACATTGATATTCATTGAGCTACATAATGTAATTTATAGCATAGATATAACAATTTGCACAAACTCTTGCCCTATTGTTTGCAAATGTAGTACATTGTGTTTAATTGTCTAAATGCCCTGTTAATTGTTGTTTAGGTTAATTAAACATAACTGTCATTTTTAAATCAATTATCTGGAACTGTACTTTATTCCTCTGTCTTATCTTTACAGGACAGCTATGTTTTATTTGTGTTTTCGGCTGACTGCCATATTGAGCCCTTGCATCCTCATTAACCGGCTATATTGTCACAACAGACACATTCTGTTGAGATTGCAAAGGTTTATGCTTATTTTCTTAAATTACTAAGGGGAAATTGATTTTTTTTTAAGAGTTGCACAATGATAAAATGTACTTTTTCTAGGGGCAGTTGTAGCCTAGCAGTTAAGGTACTGGACTAGTAAGCAGAAGGTTGCTGGTTCAAACCCCACCAGGTTAGAGTAAGGCCCTTAACCCTCAATTGCTTAGACAGTATACTGTCACAGTACTGTAAGTCACTTCGAATAAAAGCGTCTGCTAAATGCTGTAAATGTAAATGTACATCTAAATCTTGGGAAAAAAAGACGTTGATTTTAGTGTGAATAATAATCTTCATTAATGTCCTTGCAAGTTTCTATGAATTTAGCTAAAAAGCATTACTGTGACATCCAATAAAATGTTGGCAGTATTAACTGAAATAATTTTTTCCCCCTCTATTTCTTCGATTTTCCCCCTGATTTTCTCCCCTAATCTAGTCATATACAATTATCCTGTTTGCATTATGCTTTACCTCTACCTATACAACCCTCCACTGCTGACTGTGGAGATTCACATCTGACACACGCCCCCTCCAACACGTGAGCAGTACCAACTGCCTCTTTTCACCTGCACGAGGCAAGTTCATATGTGGATCAGCACTATGCACTAAGAGCCACGCCCTGATCAGCATTATCCCCCAACTCTGTGCAAGCGCCATCAATCAGCCAGCAGAGGTCATTATTGCACTGGTTATGAGGAACCCTGGTCCGGCTTTCCCATCCCTGAACAACAGCCAATCGTTGTTCAAGTGGCCGACCCAGCCTAGCCGGATGGCAGAGCTGAGATTCAATATGTGTTTTACCGCTGCGCCACCTGAGCGGCTTTGAACATGATTTTAACTGTGATTCAAGTATGGAACCAAACTATGATAATGTACAACAGAAAGAAAGAAAAAAAACTCCTGAAAACCAGTGACCATTCAGAAAGATAACTTCTTGTCATTGACCCAATAATTTATGTGATTTTTGGGACCAGAATTTTGCACCTGTAGATCTGATGGATTACAGGCAATCTATTCTGCACTTATAGTAATGTTGAAAAGGGCTCTTTACAGCAGTACCATAAAAATGCCATGTTTGGGTGCCCGTCTAATCATTTGTGATTAATAAAGTTTGTAATGATGACTAAATATATTGATGAGGTTCATTCTGACATGGTCATATGACTACTTTGTTGGCTCAGACTTTTCTTTATTGCAGTACCCCTGGATCCAGTCTGCTCAAAATGCACATGCTTGTCTTCTCTCTCTCCCCAAATGATGGATGCTCACTGGTGCCCCAAGTCTCTAAAAATATTTGCTCTTAGACACTCCAATATTAGTTCTCTTCCTCACTCACACACACACACTAATCTCTTCTCCTATGGCTTGTTCGTCCCCGTTTTTCATTGTCATACACTTTTGTCTGCTGTTCTTCACAACTCACATTCTGTTCTCTTGTTCATTCTTAACTGTCTCTGTCCCCTCTGTTCTTTAGTCTGCAATCCCTCTATCTCCCAGTCTTATTTCTGTCTGTGTATATTACAGATGTCATTCTCGCACATAGTGTTATGCATTTTGTCTGATACTGCCAGTGTATTCTGTGTAAAATACTCCACTGTGCAGCTGTTTTTAAACAGCTATACTTCTTTTAATCTTCCATTTCATTTATTCATCTTTCGCACATTAATGGCCTGGCAGGTGGTCATGATACTGTAGCTGCAGCCTTCTGCCAAGTTAAAAAGCAGGTGGCCCCACTATAGCTTATTATATATTATGCAATCATGACCTTCTTGCTATGAGGTGACAGTGCTACCCACCAAGTCATCATGCCACCTAGAAAGGCCTAGTACGTAATTAGTAAGTATATAATAATAATAATCATAATCTTTATTTATATACCACCTTTCATATTTCAGCAGTTCAATGTGCTTTACAAGACAAAAATGCACATACACAGATTAGCCATAACATTAAAACCACCTCCTTGTTTCTACACTCACTGTCCATTTTATCAGCTCCACTTACCATATAGAAGCACTTTGTAGCTCAACAATTACTGACTGTAGTCTATTTCTCTACAAACTTTTTAACCTGCTTTCACCCAGTTCTTCAATGGTCAGGACCCCCACAGGACCACTACAGAGTAGGTATTATTTGGGTGGTGGATCAATCTCAGCACTGCAGTGACAATGACATGGTGGTGGTGTGTTAGTGTGTGTTGTGCTGGTATGAGTGGATCAGACACAGCAGTGCTGCTGGAGTTTTTAAATACCATGTTCACTCACTGTCCACTCTATTAGACACTCCTACCTAGTTGCTTCACCTTGTAGATCTAAAGTCAGAGACGATCGCTCATCTATTGCTGATGTTTGAGTTGGTCATCTTCTAGACCTTCATCAGTGGTCACAGGACGCTGCCTACGGGGCACTGTTGGCTGGATATATTTTTGGTTGGTGGTCTATTCTCAGTCCAGCAGTGACAGTGAGGTGTTTAAAAACTCCATCAGCATTGCTGTGTCTGATCCAATCATACCAGCACAACACACACTAACACACCACCACCATGTCAGTGTCACTGCTGTTCTGAGAATGACCCACTACCCAAATAATACCTACTTTGTGGTGGTCCTGGGAAAGTCCTGACCATTAAAGAACAGCATGAAAGGGGGTTAACAAAGCATGTAGAGAAACAGATAGACTACAATCAGTAATTGTAGAACTACAAAGTGCTTCTATATGGTAAGTAAAGCCGATAAAATGGACAGTGTAGAAACAAGGAGGTGGTTTTAATGGTGGTAAGTAACAAAATACAAGTATGCCTAAGAAATAAAAACTCATCCATGGCTTTACTTTAAAAAAATATTGGATGTAGCTAGGTTGACAAAAACATCTTGATAAATACAATGCATTTTGTGTCTCACAAATAAAGTAGAGCCCATGGCATTTGAGAATTTGCTACTGAATTTAAAAAAAAAGCAAATAATCTAAGCTAACTATTTCACATAGTATAAATTAGAACTAGGACAGGAGCAAAGACAAAAGTACAGAAAGACAGGAACCAGGACAAAAAGAAACCAGAACAGAAGCCAAGACAGGAGACAGGACAGGTGACAAGACCTCGGGGAGGGCAGTCTGGCAGCGGCACTGAGACCTCTGGAAAGTCTACTGACATTGGTGATAAGAGCTCTGAAGAGCCGGTATAGGCGAGCATGGGACCATCAGGGGCCAGCATGGGAGCCTTGGGACTGGCCGAGATCAGCAGAGAAGTCAGGGAGCTGGCTGGAACAGACAGAATGGATGGTAACCCTGCTGGTCCAAATTGAGTAGCTAGGGGGCCATCTGGAACAGGCAGCGTCAAAAAGCTGACTGGGAAGGACTGAGTAGCTAAGGGGCCAGCTGGAATAGGCAGCATCAGGGGCTGGCTGGGAGAGACTGAGTAGCTTGGGAACCTTCGTGAAAGGCAGAGTCTGGGAGCTGGCTGGAACAGATTGAGTGGCAAGAAAGCCTGCTGGAACAGGCAGTGTCATGGAGCTGGCTGGGAATGACAGAGGGGCCAATAAATGGCTGAGACTGGCAAGGGAGCCCTGGTGCTGGCTGGAAAGGACAGACAAGCTAGGGGACCGGTTGGAATTGGCAGACAGAGAACTGGTTTAAAAAGACATACTACCTAGGAGACAGGCTGGAGCCGCCTGAGGCAGAGAACTGGCTTGGATAGACAGACTAGCTAAGGACACCAATGGGAACCAGCTAAAAACAGAGAAAACACCAAAAGACTAAAGCTGAACCTATGTTAAACTAGGCTAATGCTGATGCTAATAACAATTATTGTGTCCATGAAGTTAACTTTTCTAAACTCCAAACAGGAAGTGCTAATATGTATGCTAAGCTAATCTTAATATATGATAACAAAATCACAGAGTAATATTATTAGGAGTATTAATATTGTGTTGGTCCATTTTTTGCTGTCAAAAAAACCCTGACCCGTCGAGGCATGGACTCCACTAGACCCCATTATTTTATTCTGTTTTTGCTGTGGTTAGCTAAGAATGATATCATATGTATGATACTGCTTGCCCTCAGTAAAAACAGAAAGGAAGAGTTAGAAAGGCTTTTTAAAGAAATAAGAGCAGTAGTACGTTTACTTATCTAAGAAATCTAAAAACCATGCACACAGCTCTATCCAGTGGTGCCCCCAGAATTTTTTCATAGGGTTGGCCAGATGGGGCCACTGAAAATCTTGGGGTGGCACACCAAAACGAAATCCATAACTACATTTCAGGAAGTCTATTATTGTAGTATACAGACTAGTTGATAACTAATTATCTGATGTGCATAGCCTAATACGGTACAATTAATATTTTACTGTACAACAACAATCCTGTTTTATTGTATAATGCATCTGTATATACTGTACATATATAAGGTGATTCATTGTTCTTCAAATAAGTTAGTTACCCTATTTCTTAAAAAGACAAATATACAGGTTTATTTTGAGTGAGTACATTAATCATAAGGAACAAATAATTTACTGAAAACAAGAATGCTGAAGTTTAAAAACATCACAGAGGTCTCCAATTTTTTTCAATACAGCTTTATTGAACTTTACTGTTGCTATCTTTTTATAAACAAATATATTACAGGCTATGTCCGAAAATGAAAACCAAAACCAAAAAAGCATTAACACAGACAATGTACAGTTACCTATAGCCTACTCCCAACCTCGTATCCCTGCTTATTAGCCTACGTCACTTTCTGCACAGCACAGTGACTAATAGCAGCAGCTAGTATGCTAATGCTATTAGCTAGCTAATTCGACTAGGGCTGGGCGATATGACTAAAAAACTCATATCTCCATATGCTTTTGAGAAGAAGCGATATACGATACAATATAATGTAAACTTAACAAAGTACAATGGCAGGCCACTGCCATTTTACTTTAAATAAATGAGAATAAAAAATAATTCCCAACAGCAGCACCGCAACCAAAAATCATAACCGCTGCTTACCTGAGCTTCTCTTCTTGAAATCAAGACAAACCTATACCCGTGTGTTGTTTCATTAAGGATAAAATCCACTTTTTGTAAATGTTTTCCTTCATGTTTTCAGAATATTTCCAGAATATTTATATCCATATCCAACGAATCATTTATCATTTATCTAGTGTTTGTGTAGGAATGTTTATTGCAAATGTTATGTTCGCCCTCATGTTGCCTAGCAACACTTAACGGACTACCTGATTTCGCGGAAGAATGCTTTTTGTAAGTGTTTTTGTAAATAAAAACATTTATAAATTGAACATTGTTGTCTTTTTATTGTATTTTATGTTGACCGTTGTTTTATAAAAGCAATAAGCCACTCGAGACCGTGCGTTACTGCTATGATTTTGTCACGGGGAAAGACGTTTTAGGCACTCCGCTTTGTGTCATGCCAAAACATCCCTCCCCGTGATAAAATCGCAGTAACGCATGGTCTCTCGTGGCTTATTGCTTTATCGCGATACCCTGTTTTCTCATGGATAGTCTGTATAAGGTCCTTCTCGATACTGAAGAAAACCATCTCACAGTAGGAGGAAAACCAACCAATTATTAAAATAATTAGGCTAAAAGAATAAATAGGCATGAAATAAAAGCAAAAATGCCAGTTTAACATAAAATAAAAATGCTAGTATGAATTAAAATACAAGTGCTAAATTAAAATTTAATTCAAATAATACAAGATACAACCATCACAAAAAATGTTAATTTAAAAAGATGTGTTTTTAACTGTTTTTTTATGTATGTAAAAAAAAAATAGAGTGCCTCTCAGCTCCCTGGGGAGAGAATTACAGAGCTTTGTACCACTAACTTACTGCTGTTGGACGATCTACAAGCCCTAATAACTAGAACATGTCTAGTTATTAGTTCACTAAGATAAGTAGGAACAAGATCATGCAGACATGGGAACAAAACCAATAAAATAATCTTAAAATCAGATCTGAAGGACATAGGTTAGCTATGGGGTGAATAAAGTGCTGGTGTAATATAATTCCATTTTCTTGTAGGTGTTAGAGCTTGTTGCTGGTGTCTAATATAACTTTTGTGAAGGTCAGACAACAGAGCATTACAATAATCAAGCCTTGAATCACACAGGCATGCACTAGTTTCTCAATAGCAGCAGGGACTAGAATGTTCCGAAGATGGAAAATGCAGTTTAACAGATATTATTAATGTGATATTTTAAACTGAGCACACTATCAAAAAATTACTCCAAGATTCTTAACAAATTGTCCAAATCCTCCAAATTCATAAAATGCAAATAAGCGTGTATGTTCTTCACTGGTCTCTCACTACTTACAATCAGAATACCTGAAATAAACTTATTTACAGAACTTATTACTAATGCATACACTGATCAGCCATAACATTAAAACCACCTTCTTGTTACACTCACTGTCCATTGTATCAGCTCCACTTACCATATAGAAGCACTTTGAAGTTCTACAATTACTGACTGTAGTCCATCTGTTTCTCTACATACCCTTTTAGCCTGCTTACACCCTGTTCTTCAATGGTCAGGACCCCCACAGGACCACCACAGAGTAGGTATTATTTAGGAGGTGGATCATTCTCAGAACTGCAGTGACAATGACATAGTGGTGATGTGTTAGTGTGTGTTGTGCTGGTATGACTGGATCATTTTTCAGTTTTTAAATACCGTGTCCACTCACTGTCCACTCTATTAGACACTCCTACCTAGTTGGTCCACCTTGTAGATGTAAACTCGGAGACGATCTCTCATCTATTGCTGCTGTTTGAGTTGGTCATCTTCTAGACCTTCATCAGTGGTCACAGGACGCTGCCCACGGGGTGCTGTTGGCTGGATATATTTTTGGTTGGTGGACTATTCTCAGTCCAGCAGTGACAGTAAGGTGTTTAAAAACTCCAGCAGCGCTGCTGTGTCTGATCCACTCATACCAGCACAACACACTAACACACCACCACCATGTCAGTGTCACTGCAGTGCTTAGAGTGACCCACCACGCAAATAATACCTGCTCTGTAGTGGTCCTGGGAGAGTCCTGACCATTGAAGAACAGCATGAAAGGGGGCTAACAAAGCATGCAGAGAAACAGATGGACTACAGTCAGTAATTGTAGAACTACCAAATGCTTTTATATGGTAAGTGAAGCTGATAAAATGGACAGTGAGTGTAGAATTTTTTAAACATAAAAAATAAAAATGCATTTTTTTATTTATTTATTTTTTTTTTCTCTCTTCTTCAGTCTGTTCTGTCTCCTGTTCGAATTGTTGACTTCTATTTCAGATGTTCCCACTCTTAGTTTTAAACGTTCAGTCTGCTCCTGACAGTTCATTCTGGCTAAAATGTTGTCCTCTGCTTTCTCTGTGATTGTTTCTAGCTTTAAAACAGCTTTACCTGTTACTATGTATGGCTTTGACTTGTTGGATTAGAGCTTCTCATGCAGACTAATGAAGATTCATCTCTCCATTGCACTGGTCTGGTCAGAACGCTTATCTTGTAAATCAATGGCTCTGTACACAATAAACATGTGGTATTGGGTAGCATTGTTTACCTCCACATGCCAACTGTGTGCTTGATTTATGAGTCCTTCTTCTCAGTACCTAATTTGCATTTTTCTAGTTGGTTAAGTTAATGTTTTAGAGAACTCCTGTTGCCTCGGTAGTCTGAGTTTGTTCTCAGAAGCAGCTAGTATAAAGCTGTTGTTCTCAGGAATTGTATTGTAAGTCAAATATACTTTGCATTTCAATATTTATCATTGTTTATCAAAAAATGTTCTACAGGAGCATTTAATTCTAATTCATATAAACAGAGGTATTGTTGGATTTAAGGCTGCGAGTGACAAGTTGTCTCACCTGGTGCTAAACCATAATACTTTCTTTGTGACTCCAAGCTCAGTTGTATAAAACTTGAGTGTCTCAATAGATTCAGGCCTCTCATTATTGATGCTGAAAAACTGATCTATGTGTAAACACAATCCCAAATCAGAAAAAGTTGGGACAGCATGAAAAATGCAAATAATAAAAAAAACACAGAGTTTCTTACATTTACGTTGACTTTTATTTCATTGCAGACAGGACAAGTGCAGACCCACATGCACTTACTAATCTTCTATAGCACCATAAAAAATCTTCTACCTATTTCCTTGTTCTAACATGGTTTCATCAGATTTGTATCCTTGGACTATTGTCTACTTAAACTAGAGTAAGGTAATGCTTACTATGGATGCACTTCTGTAAGTCGCTCTGGATAAGAGCGTCCGCTAAATGCAGAAAATGCTGTTTAGTATGTATTAATGAGTAATGTTAAATCGGCTTAGTTGTGGATCCTGAAGGCTAACATTACTCTTAAGGCTAAAACATATGCTGGTGCTGCTGGCTGCTCCAAATTTTTCATAAAAATGAGAATGTTAGTGTTTTGATACTACCTTTGTCTGTTGCCCAGTTATTTTCTTGTCATAAAAGGCAAAGACTTAAGCCAAAGGTATTAGTCTTGCATGTCTATAGAAACACTTTAAAAAGAAGAATTATCTTCTGGTACATTTGAAGACAGCAACAAAGAGAGCAGCCAAAACAGTGTGCCTATTACAAATGGTCCTGTTCTTCAGAGAGTAATATCATTGTTTCTAGGCCTGCAGGAGAAATGTGAGAGATTGAAAAAAAGAAAGGAATAGATCTGCCACCTGACTGGCAGGATAAACCCAGATGGCTGAGATGAACCGCTGTAACTGGCTTATAAGAGATCTGGTGAAAATGACCATACAGTAGTGTAATGCAGCAGTTTGTAAAACTAACTAAAAGTAACCACAAACATACTTGTGCTTTAAAATCTAATTATTTTTTTCCCCTCTGTATAAGGAAAAAACTATCTAACTGTGCCTTTACTATAAATATTATTATTTATGTGTTATTATTATTATTATTATCTAGTAGTAGTAGTAGTATGATTAGTAGTTGTAATGAGGCAGGCCATGCCTTGCAAGTGAAGCTGAGGTGAAGCCCCGCACCTGCAAGAATGAAAAAAGAAGTGCAAAATGCTTAACCAAGGTATATCAATATTCCGACTAAAAGCCACTAACAAAAAAGAAATAATCGTAAATACTTAAGGTGGCCAAAATAACAAAAACAAAGAAACAAATGAAAGAAACAAAAATATCCTCCGTTTGCAACAGAGAAAGTGGATAAAAGGGGAAGGGAAAAGTGCACAACTAAAAACTGATTGTGACAATATGACAGGCTGGACTGGCTATCTGTGACACCCCAGCTCAAGGAAAATGGAAAGATAGGAAACCCTCAAAACCAACCATGACTTGCAATGGCTATAACTGGCACAACCCGCATATAACTTTACAATGGTGATTTACAATGGAGCCCCTCATGAAACATAATGTCAGGGGCAATCCACTCTACCAGGGTAGTTCAGTCATGAGGCCCAAAATGCTGTGACACTGAGTGAGCTCCCCGAAAAAATTAATTGTGATAGTATCGCACACCAGCAGAAAACCGGACCAGACCAAGCAGCCTTGTATCACATCATCAGAGAAAAGCATGTTTGTTTAGAAAATGAGAAGGCAAGTGAAAGGGAGAAACAAGGATTTAAAAACCATTATATATATAAATATATATATATATATATATATATATATATATATATATATATATATATACAGTGTATCACAAAAGTGAGTACACCCCTCACATTTCTGCAGATATTTAAGTATATCTTTTAATAGGACAACACTGACAAAATGACACTTTGACACAATGAAAAGTAGTCTGTGTGCAGCTTATATAACAGTGTAAATTTATTCTTCCCTCAAAATAACTCAATATACAGCCATTAATGTCTAAACCACCGGCAACAAAAGTGAGTACACCCCTTAGTGAAAGTTCCTGAAGTGTCAATATTTTGTGTGGCCACCATTATTTCCCAGAACTGCCTTAACTCTTCTGGGCATGGAGTTTACCAGAGCTTCACAGGTTGCCACTGGAATGCTTTTCCACTCCTCCATGACGACATCACGGAGCTGGCGGATATTGGAGACTTTGCGCTCCTCCACCTTCCGCTTGAGGATGCCCCAAAGATGTTCTATTGGGTTTAGGTCTGGAGACATGCTTGGCCAGTCCATCACCTTTACCCTCAGCCTCTTCAATAAAGCAGTGGTCGTCTTAGAGGTGTGTTTGGGGTCATTATCATGCTGGAACACTGCCCTGCGACCCAGTTTCCGGAGGGAGGGGATCATGCTCTGCTTCAGTATTTCACAGTACATATTGGAGTTCATGTGTCCCTCAATGAAATGTAACTCCCCAACACCTGCTGCACTCATGCAGCCCCAGACCATGGCATTCCCACCACCATGCTTGACTGTAGGCATGACACACTTATCTTTGTACTCCTCACCTGATTTCCGCCACACATGCTTGAGACCATCTGAACCAAACAAATTAATCTTGGTCTCATCAGACCATAGGACATGGTTCCGGTAATCCATGTCCTTTGTTGACATGTCTTCAGCAAACTGTTTGCAGGCTTTCTTGTGTAGAGACTTCAGAAGAGGCTTCCTTCTGGGGTGACAGCCATGCAGACCAATTTGATGTAGTGTGCGGTGTATGGTCTAAGCACTGACAGGCTGACCCCCCACCTTTTCAATCTCTGCAGCAATGCTGACAGCACTCCTGCGCCTATCTTTCAAAGACAGCAGTTGGATGTGACGCTGAGCACGTGCACTCAGCTTCTTTGGACGAACAACGCGAGGTCTGTTCTGAGTGGACCATGCTCTTTTAAAATGCTGGATGATCTTGGCCACTGTGCTGCATCTCAGTTTCAGGGTGTTGGCAATCTTCTTGTAGCCTTGGCCATCTTCATGTAGCGCAACAATTCATCTTTTAAGATCCTCAGAGAGTTCTTTGCCATGAGGTGCCATGTTGGAACTTTCAGTGACCAGTATGAGAGAGTGTGAGAGCTGTACTACTAAATTGAACACACCTGCTCCCTATGCACACCTGAGACCTAGTAACACTAACAAATCACATGACATTTTGGAGGGAAAATGACAAGCAGTGCTCAATTTGGACATTTAGGGGTGTAGTCTCTTAGGGGTGTACTCACTTTTGTTGCCAGTGGTTTAGACATTAATGGCTGTATATTGAGTTATTTTGAGGGAAGAATAAATTTACACTGTTATATAAGCTGCACACAGACTACTTTTCATTGTGTGAAAGTGTCATTTTGTCAGTGTTGTCCCATGAAAAGATATACTTAAATATCTGCAGAAATGTGAGGGGTGTACTCACTTTTGTGATACACTGTATATGTATTTATTCATTTATTTAAATACCCAACGTGGCGGCACGGTGGCTAAGTGGGTAGCACTGTCGCCTTACAGCAAGAAGGCCCTGGGTTTGATCCCCAGGTTGGGTGGCCTGGGTCCTTTCTGTGTGGAGTTTGTATGTTTTCCGCGTGGGTTTCCTCCAGATGCTCCAGTTTCCTCCCACAGTCCAAAGACATGCAAGTGAGGTGAATTGGAGATACAAAATTGTCCATCACTGTGTTTGATATAACCTTGTGAACTTAAGAACCTTGTGTAATAACTAACTACCGTTCCTGTCATGAATGTATCCAAGTGTAAAACATTAAATTAAAATCCTAATAAACAATGGCTGCTCAGGTGGCGCAGCGATAAAAACACACGCTGGAACCAGAGCTGGGATCTCGAATACATTGTATCTGCCGGCTAGGCTGAGCAGCCACATGAACAATGATTGGCCTGTTGTTCAGATGGGCAGGAATAAAGCCGGATGGGGTCTCTCTCCCATGACTGGTGCAATTATGACCTCTGCTGGCTGATTAATGGTGCCTGCACAGAGGTGACAAAAGAGTGCTCTCAGGGTGTGTCTCTCCATACACAGTGCTAAGCTGCACTGCACTCGTCAAAGTGTAGGTGATAAGATGCATACGGCATGCTGCCCACATGTCGGAGGGGGCGTAGGTTAGCTTCGTTCTCCTCAATCAGAGCATGGACCGGCATTGGTGGAGAGGAGGCATGACGCAATCGGGCAATTGGATGCGCTAAAAGGGAGAAAAGGTTGGAAATGCATAAATATATATACATATATCCGGAACATGGCCGCCATCTTGAAAGCCGCCATATTGAATCAAGGGCATGTTTTTCCAATGGGAAGGTGGTCATGTAGCATATTAAAGAAGAGCAGAATTTTGGTCTCTCTCTCTCTCTATATATATATATATATATATATACAGTATATATACAGTGGGGGAAATAAGTATTTGATCCCCTGCTGATTTTGTAAGTTTACCCCCTTACAAAGACTTGAACAGTCTATATTTTTTATGGAAGGTTTATTTTAACAGAGAGAGACAGAATATCAACAAAAAAATCCAGAAAAAAAACATTAAATAAAAGTTATAAATTAATTTGTATTTAATTAAGGGAAATAAGTATTTGATCCCCTACCAACCAGCAAGAATTATGACGCCCACAGACCGGTTATGTGCCCATGAGGCACACAAATTAGTCCTGTCCCTGTATAAAAGACTCCTGTCACAGAATCAGTTTCTTCCGTTCAAATCTCTCGACCACCATGGGCAAGACCAAAGAGCTATCAAAGGACGTCAGGGACAAGATTGTAGACCTGCACAAGGCTGGAATGGGCTACAAGACCATCAGCAAGAAGCTTGGTGAGAAAGAGACCACTGTTGGTGCGATAATTCGAAAATGGAAGAAATACAAGATCACAGTCAATCACCCTCACTCTGGAGCTCCATTCAAGATCTCACCTGGTGGGGTAAGAATGATTCTGAGAAAGGTGAGGTCAGTCCAGAATTACACGGGAGGAGCTTGTCAATGATCTCAAGAATTGCATAATTTTGATTGTCCTGCAGATGTAATTAGGGACAGCTGAGAAGATTGTCTGTGCCTCGCTTCCATCTTTTACAGACATTTACACTACATCACTACATGCTGCATCCACAAAGCCAATAGCATTGTGGATAACAACACACACTACTTACACACACTCTTCACCTTTCTGCCATCTGGAAAAGGTACCAAAGCATTCAGGCTCTTACAAAGGCTCTTACAGGCTCTTCCTTGTGACTGTCTGTTTTGTCTGCATTGCTTTGTCCTGCACTGTTCCTGCTTGGTCTTGCACACATTTGCACATGCACACTTTATGTAGTATTGGTTAGTTTTATGTTGTCTCTTGCAGTTCTGTGTTGTTGAATGCAGCACTTGTAGGATTTTGAAGGAACGTTGCTTATTCTCACTTATAAAACGGATAGTTCCGGTCCTAAAATCTGATTGGCTGAGCCGCGTTCGCAGCCGTTGTAAAATCCGCGATATACGCACACCTATGACCACCTCACATCATTCCATATTAATACGCCACTGAAAAGAAAAAGTACAAACTTGGTTGAACACTATTTTAAGTCATGTACTACACATGGAAATGTCCAGATTAATATAAACACTAATCCTAATCATTAAGGGGTGGCACGGTGGCTAAGTGGGTAGCAATGTTGCCTCACAGCAAGAAGGTCCTGAGTTCGATCCCCAGGTGGGGCGGTCCGGGTCCTTTCTGTGTGGAGTTTGCATGTTCTCCGCATGGGTTTCCTCCGGGTGCTCCGGTTTCCTCCCACAGTCCAAAGACATGCAAGTGAGGTGAATTGGAGATACTAAATTGTCCATGACTATGTTCAATATAACCTTGTGAACTGATTAACCTTGTGTATAAGTAACTACACAGCAAAAACTGGAGTGTTGAAATTTCAGAGTTGATTTTCACTCTCAAAGTGTCATTTTAACACATTCGGATTTAAATTGTGTTCAGTGTTGGAGTTATTTGGCAGAGTTGATTGGATCGGTGTTAACCTAACTTAGATTAACTTAAACTCCGCCCATGCATTTAGATTTAATTAAAGATGCTATTTGCACCCTGGTGTAAGCAACAATGTATACTATTTACACCCAGGTGTGAAAACAGCATTACATACTATTTACACCCGGGTGCATACAACCTGCAGATACTGTTTGCACCCTGGTGTAAACAGCATTGTGTACTATTTGCACCCTGGTGTAAACGGCAATGTATACTATTTACACCCAGGTGTAAATATTACAAGATTACAAATAATTTAAAAATTTTTTATATTATTTTCAGATTGTATATTTTTAAATTGCATTATTTACATTATACATTATCTACACCCAGGTGTAAAATAGCAATATACACTGACATGCCAAAAGTCTTGGTACAGGAACTAGTATCATGTTAGGTAACCCTTTAGCCTGGCTAAGTGCAGCAGGCATTGGTTCCACAAGTCGACAGAAATATCTGGAGGGGTGTTGACCCATGCCATCTGGATAGCCACCCACAGGTCAGTTGTATTTGTAGGTGCAGGATCTCTGGTCCCTCTATGACATATTCCCAGTACATGTGACACTGGATTATGGAATGTTAAATGTCCCACCCATCTGGTACCCACAATCTTGCATCACTCAAACTCCATTAATTGGCATCACCTTGCCATGAGCACACTGGCCAGTGGTCAGCCTTACTCACAAAATAATACCTCCAACTACCTACAACTTTTACAGATATGGGCATTCCCAAGCCGTCCCCAGGTAACACCACTTCATGATCAATTTACTGCTATCCTTTGACCTTTAGCATGTCCATGTATAGTGTTTATATACTCGTGTGAAACTGAAAAATACATAACCTGAAGCAAACAGCAATTTATACATCCATGTGTAAACAATTATGTATTTTTTTGTACCTTAATTTAAAGAGAAATATATACCATTCACACCTTTGTGTAACTGTCTAATAATTAGACTTAGCTTTTTAGCTATCCTTTTGCTTGGACCCTTATTTCTGTTAAGCTACACATAAAAAAGTACATTTAAATTAGCAGTGGTGACACTGATAATTCCAATGATAAATATACTGAATGACAATTTTAGTCTTATACAGTATGTGCTTCTTGACTACCATGCATTCTAATTTCTTTCCTAAAAAATCTATTCTGCTTGCGACAATCACCAAATTGGTTAAAAGTCATTGTAGTTTACACCTAAGCAATTATCTGAGCATTATTTATAAACACTTCAATAAATACTATAATAAAGAAAATTAAGCCTGTCTACAGAGTATATGAACAACACTAGTAAATGTTTTTGTATTTGTAACTGTTGTGTATTGTTAAATTTTCTTCTTTTGACTCTATTATTAGAGTGCTTTATAGTCATACAGCTAATAACAGAGTACTCCATAATAGCCACATAAAGTGATTACATTAATTAAAGGTAAAAATAACTTTTAGGAACAGACTAGGATTGGTAATGTGAGAATCAGTTTCAACCAATACCTACACCATTGTCAGAGGTGGAAAAAGTACTGAAAAATTTTAATTAAGTAAAAGTACCTTTACTTTGCTAAAATTCTACTCAAGTAAAAGTAAAAGTACCCATCTAAAAATCTACTCGAGTAAAAGTAAAAAAGTACTCAATTTAAAATTTACTTTGAGTAAAAGTTACATAGTTACTTTTAATTATTTGATGTAAAAAAGTACAAGTCATAAATTAAATCATTTTTAATGAACTTTTAATGAACGAATTAAAGTCACTAAAGCAAACTTACTAAATGACACATATGAAACTTGACTCAACCAAACTCAAAGTGACGGCTAAGCGATTCCTTAGTAACACTATGCTCTTCCTTCTTTTTACAGATAATATAATATAAATAGTGCTGAAAAGGTCTTTCATTCTTGCCTGCAATAAATAGAAACAATGAAAACAATTATATATGTATGTTTTTTTAAATGTCATAAATGTCTATAGGAAAACCATTTCAACAATCTGCCGGAGAAGCTCTAGCACATTCCATTCCAGCTAGTCTGATATTAAGCTTACACAATTGAACAGCAGAGCTAATGCTACAGTGCATGGCAAATTATTTGGGTCACTCTCTGCAAGTGTCAAAAAGGTGCAGCAACTGTTCTCACTAACTTTTGCAAGTTCTTTTGGAACCATAGTGGACACATGACAGAGTCAATCTAGAGTACTTGAACTTTTCTGCAAGAGCTGGATTGCTATCATTTATCTTTTCTGATCTTTCTTTGTGCATTGGATGGTGGCCCTCTGCACTCCATAACCTCACTGCTCTCTGGAATTCCTCATAACTGTCGAAGGACTTTCCTACACAAACTGTCTTGGGTCTTTCTTCCTTATTTGGGAGAGAACACAAATATTAACATCATTACAAGCCTGACATGATATACTGTATGTGTGAAAACAGTTTGCCATACAAACAAAGGTACTTTACTGTTCTGAAGAATTGATCTGAACATACTAACAAGCAGTTAAGTTTTTTTGGATGAGCCAACACTGCTTCTTAAAATTAGCGAATATTAACTTTAAATCACTGATGCTCTCAACAGTTTGAACAATTTAGGTACAAAAACAGCCAGCACTTTAAAAAATAGCATGAGTATGGGCTAATGAGTGAAAACTCAGCAGTTGTAATTTCAGTTTGAGGTCTGCAAGAGCTTGAGTTATTTAATCAAAGTTTGAATTGAGGGAGGATTGGGGGATGGCATAAGAAAAAAATGGAATTTGAGGGGTCCCATGCAACTTCTTTGAATTTTTATGATTTTATGTGACATTATCCTTACTCAGTTTTCATCATCTTCAAACTTTGAGTCTTCCCCCATGGATTTAAAGTAAACTCACAGCTTTAACAAATACAGTATACAGGACATTGTGTAAACCGTGAACAGGATCCCCATGAACCAGAAGCGTAGGTTTTATTTCAACTTTGGGTGGGACACACTGTTCACACCACCTAACCTAACACATTGTACAAGTAGTGTTTTATGTTAAAAGAATGCTGTTATTATGGTAAAATTATGTTAACAACTATGCCTAGGCTATGAACCTTTCTCCACACCTTTCTCCACAAGTTCCAATTATCATACATAAACCCATTCTGCTTCATTCATTATTGCCCTCAGATCTTAAAAAGATGACTGCTTCAAAATGTTGGTTATTCCAATTGTCCATTCCACGTTAAGCAGCAAAAGTTACAACATCCCCGCAAGTTGCTTGAATAAAAGTTCTCTACTATTTGAGATGAAACTTCAAACAAAAATTCAAAATTGAAAATTCAAACAGACAATAGTTTGCCACCTTAAATAAGCCTTGTAAAACAGACTTTAAAATAAATAATAGTAATTACGTAAAATACAAACAGACATTATTATTATTTTTTATATAATAAACATAGATTATTATTTTTTCTTTTTTTATAGTACATCTATATTTAGCAGCATGCCTATTCTTTTAACAAGGTGTTTATGCATGCCCGCTTTGAATCGCAGCCTGCTGGATGTTTAACACAGAGGTCAAGCCAGCGGCCATTTGCCCAAACTGGCCGCATGTCAGATTTGTTTGCACAGCTACCAGTGACTAGTACATGAAAACATGAATAAAAGACCTCAAATTACACATACAACTCACCACTTTATAAAATGGTAATTTCTCATAAGTAGTCCTTAAACAATCAGATGTCAGTTCACTGTTTATCATGCTTATTCTACTGTAGTGTTTTAGTAAACGGCTTCCAAAATTGGCAATTGTATTGTAATGATGTTATACATATATAGTATATATAGTATACAATTGTCGTTTTTCTGAAGTAGTCCATAAAACCAACATGTTTCAGCTAAGTTTTTTTTCAGTTCTATACTGTTATATACTGTTTTGATGAAGTACCTTATGAGAAATAACCACTTTATAATGTGTTTAAACTAATTAAAATACAACAGACAATTATGGTGATTCTGGGTGTCATTTACCATTTACATTAAAACTGAACAGTACCTAACTTCCTAATACCTACCTATATATGAATATGCAAATATGCATTAAAACACAGTTGACATTTTTGATGGCTTGGGATGCCACTTACTTAAAAACAATACAATAGAATTACTTTCGAATTCAAATCTACATAACATGATCAACACTGTACTGATATTGTTTGGTTTTATTGACTACTTTTGAGAAATTACCATTTTATAATGTATTTTACTTCACAAATCATTAAAATACAATACACAGTTTTGATTTAGAAGCAATTTACTTAAACTGTACAGTAGAATGAGTTCATAACTGATAAGTACATAGTATGATAATTCTGAATTGACATCTGCTTGTTTATGGACTATTTATGAGAATTCACCCTATAAAACGGGGAGCTATTTGTATGTGTAAATTGATTGTGTTAAATGTTTAGTGACTCCACCAAGGCACTAGTAGCTGTGCACACAAATCTGATGTGCGGATAGTTTAACTGTGTTTGAGCTGGCTAAAGCACAGTTGTGTAACTTACTTCCTATGACCACGGTGCAGCGAATAAATCCCGCTGGTCAGTTACAGGTAGACTGCCCTGTGCAGACCTCAAACATGAGCTCATTCCAGCTCCGTTTGCCAGAACCACAACAAATATAACGTCAGCATGCTATTTACTATTTTTGCTAGCTAATGCTAGCGAAAATGTAACATTATGGTTACCTCTGAACGTCGTTTCAGGAGGGATTTCTTCATTGTCTGTAAAAAAATTGCTAAGTTAGCCAGTCTCCAAGTTAAGGTTAAGTTTAGATAGGTTAGCTCGATAGGTGTTAGCACTTTGCCTTCGGTTTTTATTGGCAGACTATGGACAGTTTGTCAACATTTCTTAGCGAACAACTTTAATATGTTGCAGATGTCACGTAGTTGTCTAAACTGTACTGTTAATGCACTTGTTTAGGCTTCAAACTATTTAACATCCAACATTTTGAGAAAATTTGACTCACCGTTCACCAAAGAGCTTTGGCTGAAAGTGTTCGAACTTCGAAGTGGCGCCTTTTCTGCAACTCCGCCCTACAGCGGAGCAGTCGTTGGTAGACATGCGCAGTTTGCTCTTTTTCATTTTTGGGTACGAATAGCTATACTGTGTGGGAAATGCTATTTGTACCCGGGTGCAAATAGACACTCCGTTTAATTAAACTCTGCCCATGCATTTTACTTCTTCGGTTGGAGAAAAGGAGACGACGGCGCCATTTTCCTCCTCTCAAGTTTACGCGGTAAGTGTAATTAATTCAGTCTTAATGAAAGTCTACATTGATGATGATATTGTCAGTATAAAACATAGCTGTACTGAAGGATGCGTGTGTGAGAGTGAGAGAAAAAGTTTCTGTTGTAAGTACGCTGCACAAATTGACTGCAGCTGATTGCTGCCACTTAAGTTACATCAGCTGCTTTTGGTCCTGTGTGATTTTTTTGTTTGCGTGTTTAGCCGTCTAGTCAGCTAGGTTAGCAAGCTAAATGACTTGTTTTCTCCCTGCCTGATGGGGAACTGTGTACTGTAACTGTGTACTGTGGTTGTTTTGTGTTCTTTTTTCAATGATTATTCTGGGCAAATGGTTAACATATTGGTGGCTCATATGATTGATAATCATGGGTATGTGTGTTCCATATTCTTTTTATTTGTGCCAAATAACTGCATGACAATTGCATACATTTAAATTAGATATTTATACTCTTTTCAGATTAAATGAATCAAATGAATTAAATGAAACTTGTTAATGATCCAGGCAGAAGTGCTGGTATCCTTTCCACCTTCTCAAGATTTCTGAATACAAAAGGATTGGTAATTATTGAATGATGTTTATACTGGGTTGAAATTAAGCATTTAATGTAGTAGTACAACTAGTAGTTTAAAATTAATTCTTTATTAAAGGCTGATCAAGACTCTCCTGTTTTGATGACAAGACGGAATGCGTTCTTCAAGCCAAATATCATAAAAGAAGCCAAGAGGCTCACTTCAACACCAGAGCTGCGTCACGTGTTGCAGTCAGCAGAAAGTTCACCAGGAAGTGATCTTGAGTCGACATGTGTGTTTTGCATGTTTTAATGCATTTGCTATAATTTTCACCTTTTGTAACTTTCTAATTATAGACTAGTTTATACACTGGACAATCATTGTCTGTTTACTGTTTTTAATATATGTCTCTTCATTGTTACTTATCTGGACACTACTGCACTTTAACTGTATTATATGTAAATAATCTCTATCTTCTGGTTAGATGCTACTGTGTTTCGTTGGCTCTGTACTTGTACTCTGCACAATGACAATAAAGTTGAATCTAATCTAATAATTGCAGTCTTTTTTTGCATTAATTTATGCATTCATTATTGTAGAGTTTAAGATTTAGATTGTTTATTCTTTAGTTTATTTATTGTTTATCTGATTTAAGGGAAAATATGACCAATAGATAGACATTTCAAAACTCAACACCTCTCTGTAAAAGTATTAAATTTGATGAATTTTCTATTATTTAACTGTGACTGTCTTCAGCCTATGACCAACAAATGGCCCCCCTGTTGTTGCTTTTGCATCTTCAACCGCCACCACCAGGAAAATTAAATGTTATTTTTGAAAATTATTTGGTGTATTGGAATTAATTCTTATTATTATTAGAAGAATAATTTAGGGAGTTAAATGAACACTACTGAAATAGTAAAATATAACTCAGAGCAGTGGTTTTTTTTTTTATATATAGATAGAACCCAACACTGATTGCATAGCAGAGCCTGGATTTGAACCACCAATCTTCCAGTTGATAGCGCAAAGCTCTACCCACTAGGCTACCACTGTCCAAGTTCAGCCAAAGTTTGTACTCCCTTAGTTACTTTAACTTTGTTTTATGAGTTAAAACAGGAACTCTGACAAGGTGTTAAACATTTAACTATTTTGAAAGTGTTGATTTAACTTTTAAGAGTGTGGAGCTATATAAACCCTGAAAAAGTGTTAAAATCAACTCTGTGGGAGTTAATTCAACACTGGACTTTTTGCTGTGTACCGTTCCTGTCATGAATGTAACCAAAGTGTAAAAACATGACGTTAAAATCCTAATAAACAAACAAATAAACAAACTAATCATTAAGCGGGTGTTTCGTCCAAGAAATAGTGTAATGGTGTTTGTGGAGGAATGTTTATGTTCGCCCTCTTGTTGCCTAGCAACACTGTTAACGAATTACCTGATTTCACGGAAGAATGCTTTTTGTAAGTGTTTTTGTAAATAAAAACATTTATAAATTGAACATTGTTGTATTTTATTATATTTTATGTTGACCGCCATTTTATAAAAGCAATAAGCCACCCGAGACCGTGCATTACTGCTATGATTTTATCACGGGGAAAGACGTTTTAGGCACTCCGCTTTGCGTCGTACCAAAACATCCTTCCCCGTGATAAAATCGCAGTAACGCACGGTCTCTCGTGGCTTATTGCTTTATTATATGTACTGTACCTGTATATGGTTAAAATGACAGTAAACCTAACATTACTTGAACAAATGAGTTCATCATAGATTTTTAGATAATACTGTACATTTCAGATAATAGAACAGATCATAGATTTTTATGCCAGGAATATCACTTGGAGCCATTATTAAGCAACTGAAGATCAAGATCATCTGTACAAACAATTTGCCTGTAGGTTCAAAGTACATGACACAGTGGTCCATTGCTAACAGCTGTACACAATCAATATTATACTGTAAAATCAATTACATGCTTTCAATTTTGTGTCAACATTTTGGAAAAGCTTTGTTCATCTTCTAGCATGACTGTGTGACTGTGCATTAAGCAAGGTCCCAAAAAGAGATAGTTTGATTGGTTTAGTTTGGAAGCAATCCAGAGGTTTGCACAGAGCCTTGATCTCATCTCCACTGAATAAATTTTTGCTGAATTGAAACATTTAGTTGCTTGGCTTAATAAAGGCTTTTAAGAGTGAATTGGCACTCATTTCCAAAGACACACTGCATTATTGTATTCATTATTCATTGTTTAAATAGCTGCTTAATCTTGTTTCAAGGTAACATACTAAAAATGTGTCTGCCTGGAAAATGAGGCATAAAAACATGTACTGTACACTAGGCATAATGCCAAGTAGGATTTGAGTGTGATGGTTATATGTAGAACTGACTAAGTACACTGTTCATGCATAACATTATGACCACCTTCCTAATATTGTGTTGGTCCCCCTTTTGCTGTCAAAACAGCCCTGCAACTGCGATGCACTGTATATTCTGACACCTTTCTATCAGAACCAGCATTAACTTCTTCAGCAATTTGAGCTACAGTAGCTCGTCTGTTGGATCGGACCACACGGGCCAGCCTTCGCTCCCAACGTGCATCAATGAGCCTTGGCCGCCCATGACCCTTTCACCGGTTTACCACTGTTCCTTCCTTGGACCACTTTTGATAGATATTGACCACTGCAGACTGGGAACACCCCACATAAGCTGCAGTTTTGGAGATGCTCTAACCCAGTCATCTAACCATCACAATGGCCCTTGTCAAACTCGCTCAAATCCTTATGCTCGCCCACTTACGCTTAGTCGGTGTACATACCATTAATGAACTGTTTACATACACAGCAAATTTAGTAATCTAATAGGACGGAACATTTAGTGTGTGCAACAAGCAATTATCGTCCTAGCAAAACATCTTCCAAAGACCCAAAATGTCATGCATTTTACTCTACCTCACTTTTAAAGCATGTAATATGTATCTGTGTTGTACACAGAAATACTGTAAGTAATGGTTAATCAAGCATTTCAATATTTATTAGTGTGCATGTAAGTATCTAAGTATAGCTGCTAATCAGTTACACATTTATTACTACATTTATTCTGTTTGCACATACTTAAAGACAGCATCAGCATTTTTCTTCATAAGCAGTGCCAGTTGACATGAACCTGGGATCAGTGTGGATTACAAACTATGTGCTAGTAGATCAAAAACCCAGCAAGCTTTCCCAGCTGGCTTAAAAATGTTGGTAAAAGACTGCACAAAAACCCAAACAGTTTGGAGGTTTTGCAGCCATCATAACTGGCTCACATTGTGGTGTCATTTTCAGCTGGCAGGATATTTAGTTCCAGTAATGTGAGGTCTTAATTAGCACAGTTAAAAGCCAAAGTTGAGAGATTTCACACCTTTTTTAGGGCAGATACTGGAAAACAAAATGCAAAATGTAGCTTTAGGTGTATATAAATTTAATTGCTTGCAAGTATTACTTTTTCCTTTGTGAGAAAAAATTTCAACATACCTGAGTTAATGACTTTTAAATCAAAGTAGAATAATGTTTTAAATAAAAATCATTGAAATAAAAGTATTTACACCATTTGCTGTGGCACTCAAAACTAATCAGGTACATTCTGTTTGCTTTAACTATCCTTGAGATGTGTGTCAATTGAAGTCTATCTATTGCAATTTGAATAGATTATTCATAGTCTGGAAAGGCACACATTTATGTCTATAAAGACGCACAATTTACACTGCATTGTCAGTCCTCTCTTCTGGCACATTTCTCCACTGCAGATGCCCAAATCATCTTAATCTCTCCCCACTAATTTTGTCTCCAAATTCTACCTGCACTGTCTTCTAAATGAACTCGTTTCTAATTTTGTCTATCCCTGTCACTCCCACTGAGAATCTCAGCATCTTCATTTTCTTAAAACTTAACCTTTTCACCACCCTCCCTCTCATTCATGTACATGTACTTCATATTAGTTCTGCTAACCATCATTACCTTTCTCTCTAATGCATACTTCTATCTTTCGAGGCTCTCCTCAACCCTACTCTCGCTACAAATCACCCACGAACATAATTTTCTATGGAGACTCCTGCCTAGCAATCATTACAGCACATTAGAGAGTACTATATTCATAAATATATATATATATATATATATAATTTGTTTTTTTTTTTTTTCATTTGTTTTTTTTTTCACTTTTTCTCCCCCTTTAGCGCATCCAATTGTTTAATTTGCATTGGGCTTCCTCTCTGTCCATGCCGAACCCTGCCCTGACCGAGGAAATTGAAGCTAACCCATATCCCCTCCGAAACATGGGCAGCAGCCGGATGCATTTTTGCCACCCACACATTGACGAGTGTTGTGACACCTAGCGTTGCATGTGGAGAGACACACCCGGAGAGAGGCACTCTTCCTCATCTCTGTGCAGGCGCCTCTAATCAGCCGGCAGAGTTCGTAATCGCATTCTGACAGAAAGAGACCCACATCCGGTTCTTTGTCCCGCCCCCCAACTGAGCAACCGGCCAATCGTTGCTCATACAGCCACTCAGCCTCGAACCGGTAAGGCAAGCTGGATTCGATACGATGTACTCAGAATCCAGCTCTGGTTGCAGCATGTCTTTTTATCGCTGCGCCACCTGAGCGGCCTGTATTCATATTTTCACACTGTAAATAATAAATAAAAAATTTTTTTATTGTATTTTTAAAGATGTTCACATTTTAAGTGTAATAAATACAATAAACATTTACAGATATTACAACATACAGTGTATCACAAAAGTGAGTACACCCCTCACATTTCTGCAGATATTTAAGTATATCTTTTCATGGGACAACACTGACAAAATGACACTTTGACACAATGAAAAGTAGTCTGTGTGCAGCTTATATAACAGTGTAAATTTATTCTTCCCTCAAAATAACTCAATATACAGGCATTAATGTCTAAACCACCGGCAACAAAAGTGAGTACACCCCTAAGAGACTACAGCCCTAAATGTCCAAATTGAGCACTGCTTGTCATTTTCCCTCCAAAATGTCATGTGACCTAGTGTTACTAAGTCTCAGGTGTGCATAGGGAGCAAGTGTGTTCAATTTAGTAGTACAGCTCTCACACTCTCTCATACTGGTCACTGAAAGTTCCAACATGGCACCTCATGGCAAAGAACTCTCTGAGGATCTTAAAAGACGAATTGTTGCGCTACATGAAGATGGCCAAGGCTACAAGAAGATTGCCAACACCCTGAAACTGAGCTGCAGCACAGTGGCCAAGATCATCCAGCGTTTTAAAAGAGCAGGGTCCACTCAGAACAGACCTCGCGTTGGTCATCCAAAGAAGCTGAGTGCACGTGCTCAGCGTCACATCCAACTGCTGTCTTTGAAAGATAGGCGCAGGAGTGCTGTCAGCATTGCTGCAGAGATTGAAAAGGTGGGGGGTCAGCCTGTCAGTGCTCAGACCATACGCCGCACACTACATCAAATTGGTCTGCATGGCTGTCACCCCAGAAGGAAGCCTCTTCTGAAGTCTCTACACAAGAAAGCCCGCAAACAGTTTGCTGAAGACATGTCAACAAAGGACATGGATTACTGGAACCATGTCCTATGGTCTGATGAGACCAAGATTAATTTGTTTGGTTCAGATGGTCTCAAGCATGTGTGGCGGCAATCAGGTGAGGAGTACAAAGATAAGTGTGTCATGCCTACAGTCAAGCATGGTGGTGGGAATGCCATGGTCTGGGGCTGCATGAGTGCAGCAGGTGTTGGGGAGTTACATTTCATTGAGGGACACATGAACTCCAATATGTACTGTGAAATACTGAAGCAGAGCATGATCCCCTCCCTCCGGAAACTGGGTCGCAGGGCAGTGTTCCAGCATGATAATGACCCCAAACACACCTCTAAGACGACCACTGCTTTATTGAAGAGGCTGAGGGTAAAGGTGATGGACTGGCCAAGCATGTCTCCAGACCTAAACCCAATAGAACATCTTTGGGGCATCCTCAAGCGGAAGGTGGAGGAGCGCAAAGTCTCCAATATCCGCCAGCTCCGTGATGTCGTCATGGAGGAGTGGAAAAGCATTCCAGTGGCAACCTGTGAAGCTCTGGTAAACTCCATGCCCAGGAGAGTTAAGGCAGTTCTGGGAAATAATGGTGGCCACACAAAATATTGACACTTCAGGAACTTTCACTAAGAGGTGTACTCACTTTTGTTGCCGGTGGTTTAGACATTAATGGCTGTATATTGAGTTATTTTGAGGGAAGAATAAATTTACACTGTTATATAAGCTGCACACAGACTACTTTTCATTGTGTCAAAGTGTCATTTTGTCAGTGTTGTCCCATGAAAAGATATACTTAAATATCTGCAGAAATGTGAGGTGTGTACTCACTTTTGTGATACACTGTACAGTTGTGTTTTTTGTACAAAATTTATTTTATTTCTCTGCCATCCGGCTGGGCTGGGCACCTGCTTGAACAATGATTGGCTGTTGTTTATAGGGTAGGATGAGCCGGATAGGGACTTCTCATAACTGAGTGAATTACGAACTCTGCTGGCTGGTTGATGGTGTCTGCACAGAGTCGAAGAATAATGATGATCAGGGTGTGGCTCTCCGTGCATAAAGCTGATCGGCATATCAAGTCAAGTCAAGTCAACTTTATTTATATAGCGCTTTTTACAATAGACATTGTCTCAAAGCAACTTTACAAAATCCAAGACCAACAGCTCCAAAAACCCCTGTTGAGCAAGCCGAGGGCGACTGTGGCAAGGAAAAACTACCTGAAAATTACAGGAAGAAACCTTGAGAGGAACCAGACTCAGCAGGGCCCATCCTTCTTGGGTATGCACTCGCCTCGTGCAGGTGAAAAAATGCAGTTGGCTACTGCACACGTGTCGGAGGGGGCGTGTAACAGTCTCGCTGTCCTCAATTGAGGAGGGGGTCAGCTCCAGTAGAGAGGAAGCGTAAAGCAATTGAGTAAATATATATATATATATATATATATATACACTGATCAGCCATAACATTAAAACCACCTCCTTGTTTCTACACTCACTGCCCATTTTATCAGCTCCACTTACCATATAGAAGCACTTTGTAGTTCTACAATTACTGACTGCAGTCCATCTGTTTCTTTACATACTTTTTCTAGCCTGCTTTCACCCTGTTCTTCAATGGTCAGGACCCCCACAGGACCACTACAGAGCAGGTATTATTTAGGTGGTGGATGATTCTCAGCCCTGCAGTGACACTGACATGGTGGTGGTGTGTTAGTGTGTGTTGTGCTAGTATGAGTGGATCAGACACGGCAGCGCTGCTGGAGTTCCGTGTCCACGTGAAATACCGTGTCCACTCACTGTCCACTCTATTAGACACTCCTACCTAGTTGGTCCACCTTGTAGATGTAAAGTCAGAGACGATGGCTCATCTATTGCTGCTGTTTGAGTTGGTCCTCTTCTAGACATTCATCAGTGGTCACAGGACGCTGCCCACAGGGTGCTGTTGACTGGATATTTTTGGTTGGTGGAGTATTCTCAGTATTCGCTGCCCAAATAATACCTGCTCTGTGGTGGTCCTGGAAGAGTTCTGACCATTGATGAACAGCATGAAAGGGGGATAACAAAGCATGCAGAGAAACAGATGGACTACAGTCAGTAATTGTAAAACTACAAAGTGCTTCTATATGGCAAGTAAAGCTGTTAAAATGGACAGTGTGTGTAGAAACAAGGAGGTGGTTTTTAATTTTATGGCTGATCAGTGTGGTTTTGTCACACAGAGTTTACCCATGCTCACCCAGAAAGTATCAATGGAAAATCAGAACCTAGTACACAACCTAGACGCATTTATTATATAACCTAAAAAGACAAGCTTACCACAGACCAAGACAAATCAAGAAAATAATATAACTGCACCAGACCAAGGTAATGACATAAAAATGAAGTAGCTCTGCACCATAACTGTAGCCATTTGCCCAAAAACAGAAGTAGAAATCGCACTCCCCCTTCACCTGTCATTTTGCTGAAGCTCACATTAAACATCTGGGATCTATAGTCTGATTTAGACTGGATTATGGGGGCACCGCCTATTGAGCAACTAGAAAATCATGTCTCAGACACTAAACACTGTACATCACTAGGGCATCTGGCCGGTGCTGGGAGAATTACACAGATCCTCCGCACAAAGCCTGTACGTGGAAACTGGTTAAGATTTTTATTAGAAAGCACACACACTGGCTTTACAGTATGCAATCAAACTCAAAGCTAACTGCCAACACGCAGCTTATGGTGGTAAAATTTATTGGTTAATTTATGTTAGTTAGTCTGTCTTGTTTTTTATAATAAAAAAACCTCAGCCCTTTGTTTTTATTTATTTATTAATCTATTTTTATCTAGGCTTAATTCATTGAATCAGTCTGGGAAGTGTAATTTAGATTAAATATTTCCAAAAAGCAGACACACAGACGTAGTATTTTCTGAGGTAACTTCTGACCTTTATTTTTATTTGATTTTTTTTATATGAAATCATTAAACAGCATTTCCTAAAGTAAATGAGCAAAATAAGCATGACTAGTCTAAAGCCTAATGAAGGTTTGTTGGACCAGCTGTCTGTACTCATGACGTTTTTATTTGTATGCTCTTTACCCTGCGTCTGGATCACCGAGCACACTTACATGAGGTTTCACTCTGATGAGCTCCTTCAGCATTAATTAGCATGGTCATTAATCAAGTCCAGCACAGATAGCTGCTTAATCTCCTTTTAATGCATTTTTCTAGAGTATGGCTTTGAAAGCTAATGGATTTGATTTGATTGCTATGTTGATTGGATATTGCTAGTTAGTCGCACACAAAACATCTTTAGATATTAATTGCAATATAGATTAATTGTTGCCTTTGATTAAATATTTTGCAGTAAGCATGCACTTCAGATAGAGGTTAGAAATCATTTCTTTATTGTTATTGTTTTGTTGTTTGCATAAATTCTTCACCAAAAATTGCAGGGAGTAACATGCTGCATTTACTAATGTAAATATATGATTTTATCTATGCAAGCAACAAATCCCAAATAAATTGATCAGGGTCAACTTTTTTGAAACTTCTCACAGATAAACAGGTAAAAGGTGATGCCATAGTCCAACAATTTAGGAATAATATTTCTTATATATATATATATATATATATATATATATATGTCTGTTAGCTCCTGTCCATCTTTAAAAATCTTGCTTATGTTTTGTGTTAGTCAGTCAATGTTCTTTGTTAGTCAGTGTTAGCTTAGCTTAGGGTTTAGGTTTAGTTAGGTTCATGTTTCATGTGTTTAGCAATTAAGTGCTGCCATGTAGCCACTGTTGGGCCCTTGAGCAAGACCCTTAACCCTCTCTGCTCCAGGGGCGCCATACAATGGCTGACCCTGCGCCCTGACCCCGGCTTCCAAACAAGCTGGGATTTACGAAGAAATTATTTCGTTGTACTGTACATCTGTATATTTATATATGTCAAATACAGGCATTCTATTCTTTTTGTGATTTGCTTACCCTTTCTTTTCTACCAAATATTTTAAATGACATTACCACTGTGACATGGTCACTGTGTATGGTCTGATTACCATTAGTTTAAATACTATGTAGTGTGCACACTATGTAGTGTATACTATTTTTATAGTTGGGTTGTAAAGACCTAATGTAAGTACCCTTTAAAGTTTTTACTTTATTGTGATCTATAGTTTGTGCAATTGAAAATAAACTGAAACCTTTTTATAGGGGAAAAAAACAACCAAACAAATAATAATAATAATGTGGATGCAGTGCACATCTGGTTGCATTGTCTTATAATTAAGAATGTGGCTGTGTTCAATCACATTCAAACTCATGTTCAACTTTAGTTAGTGACACCTCACATTTACTTAGTTGGATGTGGACAACAGACGATGTCCAGACATTGAACTGCTAGCAGTTGTTTACATTCCTCATACACACTG
Source organism: Trichomycterus rosablanca (assembly GCF_030014385.1). Lineage (NCBI taxonomy): Eukaryota > Metazoa > Chordata > Actinopteri > Siluriformes > Trichomycteridae > Trichomycterus > Trichomycterus rosablanca. The sequence continues at coordinate 30,982,072 of NC_085988.1, read as the reverse complement.
CTGACAACATCAACTCTGTGACTATGAGACTACAAACACTGCATCCAAATTCCTTCTGCGATCGTTGGGGATTTGAACTATGTCACCTTGCCAGCAACACTGCCCACTTTTAAACAGTTTGTGAAATGTCTAGACAAGGTAAGAGAATGTAAAACATTAGACCTGCCGCATGCTAATGTTAAAGAGGCATACAAGCTCCGTAGATATTCCTCCCCTGGGCAGATTGCAATCTGATCTATTTTAAATCTCTCTATAAATCTGAAGTCCAGCAGCAACCCATGATCACCAAAACGGGGGAGGCAGAGGATACCCTGCAGACTAGGATGTTCTCCGTAATGCATATGGGGAGGACTTAGATGGACTGACAGTTTGCATAACAGATCTCACAGTGTGATCCCCACCAAGACACTGTTTCCCCAACAATAAACCCTGGGTGATTAAGGACACCGAAGTAGCACTGAACAGGAAGAAGACAGCCATGCAAACATGGGTAGAACATGCAAACTCTACACAAAAAGGACCCGGACCACCCCACCTGGGGATCGAACCCAGGACCCTCTTGCTGTGAGGCAACAGTGCTACCCATTGAGCCACCATGCCACCTGTGAAGTTGAAGAAGGTGCAGAAAGACCTGATGCAAAGATAACAGAGGGTAAGGCGTGTTACAAGGGCAAACCTGAGAGGAAACCTCAGCTAAATAACATCAAAGAGGTGTGGACCAGCATGAAAATCATCACTGGCTATGAAAAAAGACCAGGTGACCTGGACGAGGCCAATAGGTCTTTGACAGGCGATGTAAAACCGAAGCGTATTCTGGGCTAGCCACCATTTTGAAGGTATTCAATGGTCGAGTCTGTTATGTATTGAACCCGAGCATTGTATTTCCGTTTGTTTGTTTTTTCTTGATGAAATGGTGCGTTCCTTCATAAATATTAAACAGCAACAGCAGTAAATGCAACATTTACATCAACACAGCTGTAATATTAAATTTAAAATGTAAATACTTAAGTAAAGAAAATGTACATATCTTATGCTATTGTGTCCACCTACAGTTTAGGAGTTACACTGTGTGTTGATGCTTTATCTTGTTTACCTTGTGGGTCCTTGTCTTGCTAAGTTTGTCTTAGTCTGATTTCCTCTCATTTCACTTCAGTTTATCCAGGTCTCACTGCTACAAAAGAGTAAAAAAGTAATTCAAGTGTCTTTTCTGCTACACTGCAAATTTGAAGTCGTGAATTTAACACCAAGAGAGTTAAATTTAACACTTTCAAAGTGTTTATATGGGAACCACCAGTAAAGTGTTAAATTAACACTTTACAAAGTGTTGGTATAATTAACACCAATAAAGTGTTATTAAACCAACACTTTAAGTGTAAACTATTAACACTGGTAAAGACTCCATTCACTCCACTGCAGAGTTGAAGGTTTATACTGGAGTGTTAGAAATTAACACTGTGTTGTTAAAGTACATTATTAATGCGAAAAAAGTAATATATTAATAACACTATGGGAGTTAAATAACTACACAGACCTTGTTTTAGAAAAACACTAAACACACTGATGTTCAATTCAGTTCAACATTACTGTTACTTATTTACCGCCGCTTCAGAATGTAAAAAAATCATCACAAGCAAATAGTACAGTCAAGTCTTTTATTTAGCTTTGAACAGCTTCACTGCTTTCAAACAGTCATTCAAACAAAAAAGCCACACAGGTAAGCCTGCCACCTACAAAATACAACATTCTGGAACAACATAAAAAAATGTGTCATTGCCATATGCCATCTGAAGGTCAAAAGGTTTGAAATATCTCAGCCCATTTGACTTGATTACAGAGAAATGCTGCTCTTGCTCAAGTACACGGAATGCATGAAGGTGCTCAATAAATACTGTTTCCATGTCTGACACAACAAAATAAATTTCATGTCTCAACAGTATGGTAACAATTTTACTGAACACTGGCTTGCATCAACAACATTAGTGCAAACAACAAGACCAGTGCGATACTCCGTACCACAACATTTTACCCAACTAGTTTGACTTATTTCCATGGACAGATCAAGCTGAAAATAGTCTGATACCAATTCATTGTTTTCAATTTCATTCAACTTTACAGTTCTGACAGGGCCAGATTCAATGCCTTTGATTGCAAGCGACTCCCAATGATAAGCAATGGCTATCTGGTGTTTTAGTGCAAGGGACTTTGTCAGATTCTTAAAATTTTTTACACCAGATTTGAAAAACTGGTGCTTTGCTTCATACCTCATTGTCCAGACATGTACCAATGGACCGATTTGGCGAATACATTCAGGATAATGAATCATGAAGTGATGTTTTGGAGTCAAATTATTTTGAGGGTACACTTCTTTAAACAAATGATGATGCTCTGCTATAAGGTGCTTCAGATATACAGTCATCCCCTCTGTAATGCTAGGAGAGAACAATATATTGATTATGTCTAACAAAAGTAACATCAAATTCCATTGTTTGTTCCCTTCTGGAACAACATCACCAAAAATCAGAGGAATGTTTTTAATAAGGCACATTGTTTGACTGGCATTAAGACCAACACTATTACCCTGAAGGGACATCTTAGTTGGTTTGTTCTTTTTGTCCATATAACCATAGTTGAATGCATAGACCCTTAAAAGAATGTTGTCAAAGGGAATTAAGTTTGCACTTAAGTATTCAAATAGCAGCTTGATTTCATACTGTCCTACTCCCTCCAAGATGTCATGCATAATGTCAAAGACATAGTTATCTGTCACACTAAAATAAGTCAAACTATTGAAAATACTATTTCGCTTAATTCCATAGCAAGAAGCTTCGCCAGGATTCTGGTCAAGCATGTTGTAATGCTGTTGATTCAAGGTTTTAGTGCGCAGAACAACCTTTGGGTCATCTGCCCTGCACACTGTCTGAGCAGTGGCCTTATCAGTAAGACACATTCTGCAATAATAGTTAGCACTGAAAGATTCCACATAGCCAAGAATACCATTCAACCCTAAATTGTCACCCGTGATCTGTGAAATGGTACCCCGGAGAAGTTGCTCAGAAAATGACACTTTCATTCCATTGTGTTCCAACACTTTAATGTCATCAATAAATGGGCTTAATATTTTATCAATGCCATACTTTTTGGCATCCTGAGAATGATACAAGGAAATTAGATGGATATTAATTAGAGAAGAATTTACATGTGGTGGGAGGTTTCTGAGTGTGAAATACAAACATCCAAGTTTATGAATACCTTGTTTAGATCCCAAGGGGTTTGCTGTTTCAAATTCATCACAATAAACTTGAATTTGCAAGGCATTTCTATACTGTGTATACAGTGGATGTTTTTTGTAATAGTTCCCATCACAAAAATCATGGTAAAGGTCATTCTCATGGAATGACTTGATGTGACTGCAAACTTCCTTGTTCTTGAAAATGAACTCCAAAGTTTTCAGCAGTGGTATATAAATGAAAGTGTCATTGACTGGTACTTGCTCATACATGCTGCTGAGTGATTCGTCATAGTTTAGACTAAAAACAAAATGAACCTTGAAAAGTTCATCGAATGCTGCTAAAGAGGTCCTTCCCTGGCATGGAATGAGCATCTTGTCCATGATGATGTAGAAGTTGCTGATGGCCTTCTTGTTGGTTCCAGAAGCAAGGAGGTATGGTTGTCTCGGGCCATCCATCCCTATTTGCTCTTCAAGGCTCCTGCAGGACTACAAGTATACATTACATCAGAAGCATTCTGCTAGTCTGGACAAAAAAATAATGAATCTGATATTGTGCTTCAACTAGATGTAATAAAGATCTGCCTACTTTGTGAAACATCACAAGATGGTCCATAGCTTGGAACGCACTTATCTTCTGGGCTTTTTTCCTACCAGGAGACTGGGGTGGCAAAATGTGCAATAACAATTGGCTGATTTCAGCAGCTGCTGTAAGATTGGTGTGGATGTAAGGGTCTCTGCTTCTTTTATCACCTTAGCTTTGTAAGAGGTGTGCCACTTCTCCAATAATCTTCCTGCTGTTTCAGGGCCAAAGAAAAGGCTAAAATCTTGAAGTATCTACATAAAAAACATACAGATACCAAACAATATCAACTAAATGTCACTGCACAAAACATGATTGTCATAATATTTCACTTTAGGAAAATTTAATTAATCTACCAATCTTTTTGTGTCCAATATTCGGGGGAATACAGAGAGGACGGTAGAAGATGTCTCAAGATTATGGACAAGTCGCTGCCTGTATTCGAAGGTTTCACGCATTTTTAGCAGTATGGTCTCTCTGTCACTGGTGTGGTTCATTAGTGCTATGGCCTCTTTGCAGGACTGTTCTGGTAGCTGGTTGTCAAGGTGGCTAATGTTCCTCCCGACTGTTGGACCTCCAGTAATTTCCAATTTTGGGGCATCTGACTTCACAGAAAGCTTTGTCTTCCTCTGAATCGTTTTCAGACGCCATGCCAGAAAGCCAGACCCACTCTGACTATCATAAAAATGCTCCTAATAAACAAGATGATAAGAGAAGTCCCATAAAAGTCAAAGTTGATGATTAAGATAACTCCTATGCTATCAATGCAAGCATTAAACATAAACAAAAAAACAAAATCTTACTTCAATAAACAAAAGCAATGAACACAAAATATGCTGCTCCACAACTTACATATCCTTTTGGAGAGAGTGGGTCTTTAATGGCAGGAAACAAGGTGATTATTCCAAGAGCATACTTCTCTTTTGTAAGTCGTTGTGGGATTCTCCTGAAAAACAGTAATCAAAACTTATAACAGATTGGACAAAATATTTTGAAAACAAACTAATAAAACATACCCCTCTGTTTCTGTCATATGAGCAGCAAGGATGTTAACCATCTGCCTTCTTAAGCTGTCACAAATAGTTCCTGTATCCTCATATTCTTTAAGCACTGCTGTCCCTCCAGATTTGGAGAGAAGGATATCCTTAATCAGCTGAACAGAAAAAAAAAATCACAAAAATGGTCCTAGTAAAATCTACAAATGAAAAACAGCTACTGCGAAGACAGATAGTTACAGAGGTCTTAAAGATTGCCTTACATCTTTGGCTGTTGAATTCTCCAACATCTCTTCCTCTCTTCTTATTCGTTTAAATGGGTTAAACCCATCACTGTCACTTTATTTGCTTGATGTAGACAGGGACATTGTATCAGTCAAGCTGGCTGAGGATGTGATGGAGACTGAAAAAACAGTATATATTTGTTAATATAAAAAGTTGTAAAATCATTACAGAAGTAAAGTTTATAATTAACTTCCCATACAACATGAAATAACTTACCATCACAATCATCCTGGATGACAAAGCAGATGTCCTTTGAGATTGTGAGATCAGCAAACACATCTTGATCCACCTCTATCCCAGTGTCATCTGTCACTTTTAACAGTGTATCGAGGGGTATCGAACATTTTTCTTTTACTAAAGGAAATAAAATATTAATGTTCCACACAAATCATTCATAAAGCACTAACGCAAAAATGCAAATCTCAGAATAACATTTTGCAGAAAGCATACCTTGTGTGATGAAATCTTCAAAAGAAGCCTCTATGATCTTGAAATATTTTCATATTTAGAGTTCACTGCATTTATAAAAAGAAAAAAAAACTGAACACAAACTATCGCAGTACGTCATCCGGTACGTTTTATCGGACACAATACCCGCCCCCGCTTACTGCTTAGGCGTACTATTTAGTATGGAAGTATGCGATTTTGAACGCAGCCTCAGTCAGAACACACCACCACAGAGATGTCTGTTACATTAACGTAATTACAGTGTGATTGCTGTAATCGCCTTATATTTCATACGCTACGTGAATGAAAAATGTTCGCTAAACACAAACCTTACATTTTTATTTCTGACTTGAGTCTAGTGTCAGGGACCTCGCAGCATGGACGCGCACAGAATTTTCCCTTGCCCGCCACTGTGAAGTGCAGCGAACCGGTTTTGGTGTACAAAAATAACACAGACATTTTATGACCAACATTTTAGAAATCCGTGATTATATAAAATTCTTCCATTCCACCTTAAATTGTGCAGCCGTTACATACTGGGTATGAAGCTTGTAATTGTCCACCTTAAATGCTACGGCAGTTAACTGCGTTCTATTAATACAGAAAATATAGCCAGACATAAACTAAACAAAACAAATATAACCCTACAACTAACTTACTCCCAGCAGTAAGAAGTGTTAGTAACAAAACAGACTGCAAACTTCAAACAAACTGATGGTTGGACAACAGCTTGCGTGAGCTAGTTAACACTAACTAGGTATCTGCTGATAGGCTGAAAGACTATTCGAATAAAACTTACTTAGATATTACAAAACATAGTTTTTCACTAAAATACCTACTAAAGCACCTAAATAAGCACAAATCTAACAAATACTTACCACGTTTCCACCGCCTCGCACCACAGAAAAATGGCGCCGATGAAGAAATTTTCACGGACAGCCTGTAATATCCCGGATGAAGAAAATAACGATCTTGAGTGTTAGACGTTGTGAACACTGAAATGTTACACCGTGTTAAGTGTCACACCTACACCATGTAGTGTCAATCCAACCAAATTTAACTCCAGAATCTCAACACTTGAACTCTAAAATCAGTAACACTGTAATTTTAACACTGGCGAATTTGCTGTGTACTTTCACTGTATCGCCGATTAAAACAATACCTCAAAAATGGTGCATCGATGACATCACAGACACGAAACACATCTGACAGACAAAGGATCTGTTAAAAAAAACCTAGTGAGCTGCCTTGCTGTCTTACTGTCTACACAGACAGCTGCCTAAGTAGAGAGGATTCTAATAAGTCATCGATTTAAAAGTCTGGTTATTCGAACACACTACTTAGACACTGATTACAGTGATTCCATCAGTTTTCGCTTACTAAGCTATCACAGTTAGCCTTTCATGCCATTTAAACCAATGGGATGAGGTGGCTCAACGCGCTAGCATGTCAACTAACATCTCCCTTCATGTACCGAAAACGGTTAAATTCACTAACAAGCCCGAATTTGCAAATAAATGACACTTGTACACGTTTATACAAGTTAAAAATCAATGAGAATTTATTAACATTTGAAAATAAGTCGTTCATTGCTCTGCACCGTCCGCCATATTTTTTGGGGTTTTTTGTGAGAAAAGTTGTGCACTTCAGCACTAAAGCAGTATCGGATGCTCCCTCATTATTCAGTCAAAATACTGGTCAAATTCAAGGTGTCTTACTAGGGACCCTTGTAAAGCATCTAAGAATTCGAACAGCCTTCTTCTCAGGAGCGTGCGTAGGATGACGTTGCTGTCTATGTAGAGAGCTCACTAGTTTTTTTTTTATCACACCCAAAGACGTATTAGTTTAATCAGTACTTTAACAGACTTGATAATGTGGCTTTTGTCCACTCTCCCCCCAGGTTCTGCTAGAGTCATTTTCTACACTGTACTGTGCTGGGTTAGCAGGGTAAAAGCATATGATGCTAATAGACTTGATACACTCATCAGTTTTTTTCCTGGCAGTAGAACTATAGTTTTTGTTGGAGGTGGTGGAGAGGAGGATAAAGGGGAAAGCTACTCATTCAGGAAAGCTTCTCAGTAATGGACAATTCATCTAATCCCCTGCATGCTACACAGGTGTAATATCAGAGTACTTCCAGCCTTAGACTGAGACCCCAAGGTGCACTACAGAGTGCCACAAGAGTTTTTTTTTACCCGTGGCTATCAATCAGTACAACTACCCCCCCCCCCCCCCCCCCCCCCTTCTGTTGTAGGAAGGACAGCCAAAATATCAGACATGGAGTATAACGTCATATCCTGGGCAATATACTTTTAATATTATGTGTAAATCACTTAAATTGCTGGTGACTTAATATTATGTGCAATAGTGTTATTCCTATGTTATTCCTAGTGTTATTCTTAAGAACTTTAAAGCTAACTTTTTTTTTTATTTCATTAGGCACTATTTTTAAATTTTCTTTTTTTTTCTATTTTATTTATGCATTTTCTCCCATTTTCTTTCTCCCAGAAATGTGTCTGCTGCAGGCACTGCCAATTATGCCCGCTAGATGGTGCCCAGCCGACCGGTGACAACGCCAAGTTTCAAACCGAGAATTTCAGGATCTCGGCGCTGGTGTGCTAGCGGAGTATCCTGCTGTGCTACCTGGGCACCTTTAAATTTTATTCTTAAGTTGCTATAATTTTCTGCACTTATGGCACAAGCATTTTCTAAAATAAAATTAAATAAATAAATACATTTTTTATCTTGTCTTTTTTGATGGGACCAATATTGAGCTTTTTGGCCATAATTCCATATTTGGTGCAAAAAAAAATACTGCACATCACCAAATGAACACCACACATACAGTGGAGCATGTGGTGGCAGCATTATGCTTTGGGTCTGGGGGTTTTTTCACATGGAACTGTGGCTTAAGTCAAGGTGGAGGAAATTATAAGCAGTTTAGCATATCAGTCAAAACCTTCAGGCCTCTGCTGTAAAAAACTGTAGACAAAAAGTAATTTTACCTTTCAGCACAATAATGACCCAAAACATATGTCCACATCAACAAAAATGACTTACTAGAAGAAGATCAAAGTTTTAGAATGGCCCAGGCCTGAATCCAATTGAATATCTATGGGGTGACCTTAAGAGGGCTGTGAACAAAAGATGCCTTTGCAGTCTGGAGTGCTTCTGCAAAGAAGAGTGGGCAAAGTTTGCTGAGTTAAGATGTGCCATCTCGAACACCCCCAACCACCCCAATTAAAAAAAAATAAGATTCTCTAAATTAAATTAGAATAGAATAAGTCCTGAGATGATTCATTTTGGTTCTATTTTTGTTACATGAATATACACCAATCAGGCATTATGACCACCTCCTTGTTTCTACACTCACCGTCCATCTTATCAGCTCCACTTACCATATAGAAGCACTTTGTAGTTCTACAATTACTGACTGTAGTCCATCTGTTTCTCTACATACTTTTTTGGCCTGCTTTCACCCTATTCTTCAATGGTCAGGAACCCCACAGAGTAGGTATTATTTGGGTGGTGGATCATTTTCAGCACTGCAGTGACACTGACATGGTGGTGGTGTGTTAGTGTGTGTTGTGCTGGTATGAGTGGATCAGACACAGCAATGCTGATGGAGTTTTAAACACCTCACTGTCACTGCTGGACTAAGAATAGTCCACCAATCAAAAATATATCCAGCCAACAGCGCCCTGTGGGCAGCGTCCTGTGAAGATGACCAACTCAAACAGCAGCAATAGATGAGCGATCGTCTCTGACTTTACATCTACAAGGTGGACCAACTAGGTAGAAGTGTCTAATAGAGTGGACAGTGAGTGGACATGGTATTTAAAAACTCTGTGTCTGATCCACTCATACCAGCACAACACACACTAACACACCACCACCATGTCATTGTCACTGCAGTGCTAAGAATCATCCACCACCTAAATAATACCTACTCTGTGGTGGTCCTGTGGGGGACTGACCATTGAAGAACAGGGTGAAAGCAGGCTGAAAAGGTATGTAGAGAAATAGATGGACTACAGTCAGTAATTGTAATTAAAATTGCTTGGTCGTTTGTATAATGTGAATCTCTAGTGTGTACTCTTACTTTTGACTTTGTAGTATTACTTTTGACTTTGTACTATTATTTTTGACTTTTTGATAAATGTAACTTGCTACTGAGGCCTTAACTTCCTTCTGGATTAAAAAAGTATCTATCTATCTATCTATCTATCTATCTATCTATCTATCTATCTATCTATCTATCTATCTATCTATCTATCTATCTATCTATCTATCTATCTAAAGTGCTTCTATATGGTAAGTGGAGCTGATAAAATGGACAGTGTGTGTAGAAACCAGGAGGTGGTTTTAATGTTATGGCTGTTCGGTGTATATTCATGTATATTCAAGATATGCTGTTCAAGCTCTTTTGAAGAAGCACAAAGAAAAGTTATTCAGCAGGATGACAATGACCTCAAACATACAGCTAATGTCAAACTATCCTCAGTGTAAAGAAGAACAAGAAGTTTTGGAAGTCATGATATGGCCACCCCTAATCTTATCATTATCGAGTCAACTCAACTGTCTGGGATTACATGAAGAGACAGAAAGATTTGAATGATCTGTGGTTAGTTCTCTGAGATGTTTGGAACAACCTTCCTGCAGAGTTCCTTTAAACTGTGTGCAAGTGTATCTAGGAGAATTGATGCTGTTTTGAGGGCTAAAGGTGGTCCCACAGGTCCTCACATCATCTATCACCATTTTGTTTGGTTCCTCCACATCACATGAACGAGCCAAACTCCAGCGTATAATCAGGACAGCGGAGAGGATCATTGGATGTAGTCTGCCAACGCTTCAGGACATCTACAACAGCAGAGTGCTGAAGCGAGCCGGCAAAATTACAGCAGACCCCTCTCATCCTGGACATCACCTTTTTCAAACTCTTCCATCTGGCAGAAGACTCAGGACAATAAAAACAAACACATCCAGACACGCTAACAGCTTTTTCGCCAGAGCTGTAACACTTCTCAACCACAGTTGTTCTCTTGGGTAAATGTTGGTGAATACTGGTTAACAGTCTGTGTGCTGTCGGGGCTGTTAAATATGTTATATGTTACATGTCATACATGTGTAATTATCTGTACTATTATGTGTATTGTGTGTACTACTATGTGGACTATTGTGTGTACTATTATGTGTATCACCAAAGCAAATTCCTCGTATGTGTAACATACCTGGCGAAATAAAGTTATTCTGATTCTGATTTAGTGGTGATTAGATTTAGATTTCAAGTATACCTCAAAGTTCACAAGGTTTGGTTTTCACAGTCACCTGACTTGAACCCTATTGAAAATCTTTGGTGGGATAAGCTGGTTGCAGCATGAAAACCCTAGAAAATTAGTGAAGTGGAGGTTACTGCCCATTCGGAATAGGCTAAGACTCCTCAGGAACGCTACCAGAAGCTGGTGTCTAAAATCATGATGTGGATTTTAAAAAGAATCCACAAAAGGCTGAATTCCCCACTGCATCAAGAATCATTATTCATAGGACATTCAATAGTTGATATAAACATATGGCAATAGATTACTTTGGCAAACCTTTGTCAAGCACTAAAATACGAAGTTACATTCACAAATGCCATTAAAAACTTTACTGTGCAAAAGAAAAGAAGAAGCCTTATGTTAACCATGTCCAGAAGCGCCATCAAGTTCTCTTGGTTCAAAGGCATCTGGGATGGACCATCGCACAGTGGAAATGTATATTGTGGTCAGACAAATCAGTACTTCAGGTCTTTTTGAAAGAAAAGGACAATCCAGGCTGTTATTAGAAACTAATCCAAAAGCCAAAGTCTGTCAGTGCCCTTGCCAAAGGTAATGTACACTTCTGTAACGGCAGCATTTATGCAAAGAAGTACATTTTGAGTTTAGAGCAACATATGCTGCTTTTAAGACGTCATCTTTTCCAGGGACGACCATTATTTTTTTTTTCAAGACAATGCAAAACCACATGCTGCACACATTACAAAGGCATGACTGGAAGAAGAGGGTACAGATAGTGGACTGGCCTTTCTGCAGTCCTGGTCTGTCCACAATAGAAAATGTGTGAGAAATATTGAAATGAAAAACACAACAATAACAACCCTGTAATTTTGCACAACTTAAGACGTGATTGCAGGAAAAACATAAAAACACTATCGCTTGGTAACCTCTGAGGCAAAATGTCTTTTAATTGTTGTAAGAAGAAATGGCAACATTAGAAAGTGTTAAATGCATTACCATCCATCATAGGGCAAACACACATTCACACACACTCATACTAAGAGAAATGTGTTTTAATATCTCCAATTAACCTGGCTGAAAGAGGAAACTGGAGCACCTGTAACCCACACAAACACAGGAAGAACATTCAGACTCCACAGAAAGGACCCGGACCACTTCACCCAAGAATCAAACCCAGGACCCTGCTCTGGATAGAGAGATGTTTTCATTTATAATGCCTAACACAATATGGTGGCACCACAGGACTCTAGGATGTTTAATCAGAGCTCTTTAGCATGTTAAGTCTAATTAGGTCACTGAAGGTAGCCAAGGACGGCAGTGTCTATCTCGACTGAATGAAAGCCGTTTAACTCACAAGAGATGACAAATTTCAGTCTACATTTTGCCAGATGAAACAACATACCCTTTAACAGTTAAAAGTCCTAATCTTTGTCAGTGCACTTACCATATAAAAGCACTTTGTAGTTCTACAATTACTGACTGTAGTCCATTTGTTTCTCAGCATGCTTTGTTAGCCCCCTTTCATGCTGTTCTTCAATGGTCAGGACTCTCCCAGGACCACCACAGAGCAGGTATTATTTGAGTGGTGAATCATTCTCAGCACTGCAGTGACACTGACATGGTGGTGGTGTGTTAGTGTGTGTTGTGCTGGTATGAGTGGATAAGACACAGCAGCGCTGATAAAGTTTTTTAAACACCTCACTGTACTGAGAATAGTCCACCACCCAAAAACATCTAGCCAACAGCGCCCGTGGTCAGCGTTCTGTGACCATTGATGAAGATCTCAAAGATGACCAACTCAAACAGCAGCAATAGATGAGCGATCGTCTCCGACTTTACCTTTACGAGGTGGACCAACTAGGTAGGAGTGTCTAATAGAGTGGACAGTGAGTGAACATGGTATTTAAAAACTCCAGCAGCGCTGCTATGTCTGATCCACTTATACCAGCACAACACACACTAACACACCACCACCATGTCAGTGTCACTGCAGTGCTGAGAATGATCCACCCCCAAATAATACCTACACTGTGGTGATCCTGACCATTGAAGAACAGCATGAAAGGGGGCTAACAAAGCATGCAGAGAAACAGATGAACTACTGTCAGTAATTGTAGAACTACAAACTGCTTCTATATAGTAAGTGGAGCTGATAAAATGGACAGTGAGTGTAGAAACAAGGAGGTGGTTTTAATGTTATGGCTGATCAGTGTATACTGGCCTTTTGATTAGGAATACAAATGTAAATGTAGAGAAGGGTGTCAAAGTGTATAATACGTTACACAAAGCAAAACTACTTATAATTAAAGATCAGACCTTTGCCTTCTGCTAATAATATGGACATAAGCACTTACTGGATGTGTAAGACTGGGAGCTGGAAACAATTTGTCCTTGTCTAATTTGTTTAATGCGTTGTATGTAAACCTTTTATTAATAGACACACAGCAGTGGACAAATTCAGTGTGGAATGCTCCCTGTGCATTTATGGATGCAACTACAAACCCAACTTCTTAAAGAAATTTCTTAAAAATGCAAAATTTAAAATGCAACATAAAGAAGAAAGTGTTAATTCTCTTTTTCTTTATCAATGTTTTTAGTAATTAATTTTATTTTCTAAATCTAAATATATTCGTTGATTTCTGTTAATGAGTCTTTTTAATGGTTTGGTAATGAAGGACACTAATTTGTTAACTACACAGTGCATGGTCATTTCTGTCTGAATCTCCTCCTCATGATGCATCATACATGTTTAATAGGAGACATATCTGAATGCAGGCAGGCCAGTCAATAAAACACACTCTTTTTTTACACTTTTTTTATAAAACCACACTGTTGTAGAGCCTCCACAATGAGTCCTGGCACTGACTTGCTGCTATAATCATCTTCTCAATAAAATATGTCACCTTTGATGGCAGCATGTGTCTCTCTAAAATCCAAATATATGCATTTGTGTCAATGGAACCTTCACATACAGGGGTTGGACAAAATAACTGAAACACCTGGTTTTAGACCACAATAATTTATTAGTATGGTGTAGGGCCTCCTTTTGCGGCCAATACAGCGTCAATTCGTCTTGGAAATGACATATACAAGTCCTGCATAGTGGTCAGAGGGATTTTAAGCCATTCTTCTTGCAGGATAGTGGCCAGGTCACTACGTGATGCTGGTGGAGGAAAACGTTTCCTGACTCGCTTCTCCAAAACACCCCAAAGTGGCTCAATAATATTTAGATCTGGTGACTGTGCAGGCCATGGGAGATGTTCAACTTCACTTTCATGTTCATCAAACCAATCTTTCACCAGTCTTGCTGTGTGTATTGGTGCATTGTCATCCTGATACACGGCACCGCCATTGGATGCACATGGTCCTCCAGAATGGTTCGGTAGTCCTTGGCAGTGACGCGCCCATCTAGCACAAGTATTGGGCCGAGGGAATGCCATGATATGGCAGCCCAAACCATCACTGATCCACCCCCATGCTTCACTCTGGGCATGCAACAGTCTGGGTGGTACGCTTCTTTGGGGCTTCTCCACACCGTAACTCTCCCGGATGTGGGGAAAACAGTAAAGGTGGACTCATCAGAGAACAATACATGTTTCACATTGTCCACAGCCCAAGATTTGCTCTCCTTGCACCATTGAAACCGACGTTTGGCATTGGCACGAGTGACCAAAGGTTTGGCTATAGCAGCCCGGCTGTGTATATTGACCCTGTTGAGCTCCCGACGGACAGTTCTGGTGGAAACAGGAGAGTTGAGGTGCACATTTAATTCTGCCGTGATTTGGGCAGCCGTGGTTTTATGTTTTTTGGATACAATCCGGGTTAGCACCCGAACATCCCTTTCAGACAGCTTCCTCTTGCGTCCACAGTTAATCCTGTTGGATGTGGTTTGTCCTTCTTGGTGGTATGCTGACATTACCCTGGATACCGTTGTTCTTGATACATCACAAAGACTTGCTGTCTTGGTCACAGATGCGCCAGCAAGACGTGCACCAACAATTTGTCCGCTTTTGAACTCTGGTATGTCACCCATAATGTTGTGTGCATTGCAATATTTTGAGCAAAACTGTGCTCTTACACTGCTAATTGAACCTTCACACACTGCTCTTACTGGTGCAATGTGCAATTAATGAAGATTGGCCACCAGACTGGTCCAATTTAGCCATGAAACCTCCCACACTAAAATGACAGGTGTTTCAGTTATTTTGTCCAACCCCTGTATATGCTTTTGCACCAGTGTGAATGTACACTATATTACCAAAAGTATTCACTCACCCATCCAAATAATTGAATTCAGGTGTTCCAATCACTTCCATGGCCACCACTTCCATAGAACACCTTTGGGATGAATTAGAGTGGAGACTGCCTTCTCGTCAAACAACAGTGTCTGACCTCACAAATGCACTTCTGGAAGAATGGTCGAAAATTCCTATAAACACACTCCTAAACCTTGTGGAGGCCGACATCATATTAAAACTTATGAATTAAGAATGGGATGTCACTTAAGTTCATGTGCATGTGAAGGCAGATAAGCCAATACTTTTGGCCATATAGTGTATGTGTTTGTGTGAATGTGTCCTGTGATGGACTGGTGACCTGTCTGGGGTGTTTTCTGTCATTCGTCTAATGACTAAGACCCACCACGGCCCTGACCATGATAAAGAGGTGGTAAAACAGACAATGAATGAATGAACAGTTGTATATCTGGAGAGTTTGGAAATATATTTTGTGATGTTTTCATGTATCAAAGAACACATTAAAGGACATCCTTCACTGCAACTGAAATTGTGCTTTTTTTTGGCACCTCTACTGCTAAAATTATGCTTGAATTCAAGTTACTTCATGGATAAGGATTTGAAAAATGATACATTCATTACTAAGGGTAATTTCTTTTAGTACTACTCACTGGTTCTAAATTGCATTAAATCCATTAATATTTGACTACTATATAATAAGCTTTCAAGGCAAGCAAATTAATACAAAGCACTACCTTTTCTACAATGGCTGGGCACTTCAATGAAGAAAAATCTTCATGTTGAAGTGCTCCTGCCATCTTTAAGCTTAAAGGCTTGAAAGTACTGAACCATGGAAACTGGAGGTGTGTGTGTGTTAGTGGTGTGCGATACTGCAAAATTTGGTATAGATCCGATACCAAGTAAAAACAGGGCCAGTATCGCCGATATCAATCCGATACCGATACTTTTTTATAATTAAGGTAGATGCATCTTCAAATTGCTAAATCTGAATGAATTTTCAGTACCTTTAGGTGTATTATTGTAATAAATTTTTTTGTAAGTAGCTTCTCTCAGTGGGGTTGTAAATAAATTCAGTTGTTTAAAGTGGTCCGATTTCTTGTTTCTGGTGCTTTACTTTCTCACAACGTTACCATCATGGCGTATCACCACCAAGTGGCTAACTCATAGTTGTGTTTGCTGGGTGAATACATTTGTAAATTTTTAATAGTGACCGAATACATGTGTCCTTGTTCATTTAAAATAAAAATCGATGCTATTCTGTTTACATTTATAAGTACAAAGTCAAAAGAAAAGAGCTCTCATTCACCAAAACACAGAATAACAGCCTCACTACACATGCTCCGATTAATTTGCGTAGGGTGCGCAAAGTGCGTAAGGTGCGTCCGTACTTTATGTACGTATAGTTTACATTATTATTTCCATAAAATTGACCCTATTTCTGTATCTGCAAAGCAAAGTATTTAAAAACTTACAATCTTCCAATGCCTACCAATGTACCGATGTCTGTTAGGATTTTAATAACATGACAACGTGGCAGTACCACAACAAAACACAGCAGAGCAGGAGGGGAGGAGCACGATGAGCATGTAAGATGTAAGAGGAGTCGTGTCTGTACAGACATGATCTTTACTTTCTGATGAAACAGGAGAAATGTGCTGAATGTAGCGGAGAAAAAGTAAAATCACAGTATCGATCCGATACCAACGTTGGTATTGATAATATCGATATTTGGATCGATCCGCCCACCACTAGTGTGTGAGTGTGTGTAAGAGAGAGAGAGAAAAAAGTAGTTTTGACAGATGCTTTATTGCATTACTTTACCACATTAACAAAATAATTATAAAATATTTACAAGGAAAAGGTTGGGGTAGTATGTAAATGCAAAAAGGCTGTGTCTCTTACATTGACTTTATTTCATTACAGACAGTATGAACTCGGGATATTTCATGTTTTGTCTGATGAAATTCAATTCATTTGTTAATATACATCCATTTCTGCATTTAAGGCCTGCAACATATTCCAATAAATTGGGACAGTAAAGCATTGTCACTTTGTAATGTCTTGATTGCCTTGGTGTAATGGAAATTTGGCTTGTTATAGCAAAATGTTTAGAAAACTGACTGGAGAGATGGATGCTCCCATGATTTTATTGCATTATTGTTCATGGACATTATGTCGTGCCATACTTGTTTTGTCACCAATTATTAACTCTGTATCAATTAGCTCACAAATGTATTATTAATACAGTGGTACCTTGAAACTCGATGTCAATTGGTTCTGGGAGTGGCGTTGAGTTTAAAAGACGTTGAGTTTCCATAAGGATGTATGGGAAACCTGTTAATGTGTTCCATGGTCCAGTGGAACTGCATATATTTTAGGCTAATGTAAAATAATGGGGTTGTTTTTGACACTTATACACTGAAAATAACACAAATATAATATAAAAACACTTGAAGTACAATTGAAAAACAGTTTAAAAATCAATATAAAAATACAATAAAACCAGCACTTTACCTTTACTTCTTTATTGTTTTCTTACACTTCCTAATCGGCGCATTTACATAAAAAGCAACAAAATAACTTGTGCTTTTCCGCTTTTTTCCACATTAAGTTTTGTGCACCGCTATTTTGCTGCTTCTCATGTGAATGCGCCTTTACTGAACGGAATACGGTATTCCAAGAGCAAGCATCCATGATTAGGAAGCATAAGGAAACAATAAAGAAGTAAAGGTAAAGTGCAGGTTTAATTGTATTTTATATTGATTTTTTCAATTTTTATTTCAGTGTTTGATATAGACTTATTATACTAAAACAACGAGTGAGGAATTTTATTAGTAAAGAGAATTTATGAGTAGTAATAAGTTTATTGTTCCTGTGTCGTTCTTTTTATACAGTGGGGCCAAAAAGTATTTAGTCAGCCACTGATTGTGCAAGTTCTCCTACTTAGAAAGATGAGAGAGGTCTGTAATTTTCATCATAGGTACACTTCAACTATGAGAGACAAAAAATCCAGGAAATCACATTGTAGGATTTTTAAAGAATTTATTTGTAAATTATGGTGGAAAATAAGTATTTGGTCACCCACAAACAAGCAAGATTTCTGGCTCTCACAGACCTGTAACTTCTTCTTTAAGAAGCTCTTCTGTCCTCCACTCGTTACCTGTATTAATGGCACCTGTTTGACCTCGTTATCTGTATAAAAGACACCTGTCCACAGCCTCAAACAGTCAGACTCCAAACTCAACCATGGCCAAGACCAAAGAGCTGTCGAAGGACACCAGGAAGAAAATTGTAGACCTGCACCAGGCTGGGAAGAGTGAATCTACAATAGGCAAGCAGGTTGGTGTGAATAAATCAACTGTGGGAGCAATTGTAAGAAAATGGAAGACATACAAGACCATTGATAATCTCCCTCGATCTGGGGCCCCACGCAAGATCTCATCCCGTGGGGTCAAAATGATCATGAGAACGGTAAGCAAAAATCCCAGAACTACACGGAGGGACCTGACCTGCAGAGAGCTGGGACCAAAGTAACAAAGGCTACCATCAGTAACACACTACGCCGAGAGGGACTCAAATCCTGCAGTGCCAGGCGTGTCCCCCTGCTTAAGCCAATACATGTCCAGGCCCGTCTGAAGTTTGCCAGAGAGCATATGGATGATCCAGAAGAGGATTGGGAGAATATCATGTGGTCAGATGAAACCAAAATGGAACTTTTTGGTAAAAACTCAACTCGTCGTGTTTGGAGGAAGAAGAATGCTGAGTTGCATCCCAAGAACACCATACCTACTGTGAAGCATGGGGGTGGAAACATCATGCTTTGGGGCTGTTTTTCTGCAAAGGGGACAGGACGACTGATCCGTGTTAAGGGAAGAATGAACGGGGCCATGTATCGTGAGATTTTAAGCCAAAACCTCCTTCCATCAGTGAGAGCATTGAAGATGGAACGTGGCTGGGTCTTCCAGCATGACAATGATCCCAAACACACCGCTCGGGCAACGAAGGAGTGGCTCCGTAAAAAGCATTTCAAGGTCCTGGAGTGGCCTAGCCAGTCTCCAGACCTCAACCCCATAGAAAATTTGTGGAGGGAGTTAAAAGTCTTTGTTGCCCAGCGACAGCCCCAAAACATCACTGCTCTAGAGGAGATCTGCATGGAGGAATGGGCCAAAATACCAGCTACAGTGTGTACAAACCTGGTGAAGACTTACCTGTAGAGGAAATCCTAGTTGCATTTAAGTTGTATTAAGTTAGCCCTTGTCTTAAAAACTTAAAACTTACTCTGTCCGTGTTTGGTGGGTACACATTTAAGGAAATTTATTCTTGTCCATTAATTCTTGTTTTTTTTTTTTTTTACATACAGCCTTTACAAGATTCATTTTTACACCTGCATTTATGTTTGTGCCTTTGCTCATTATAATTACACTTTTCCAATGCATTTGCACCTGAACCATATCATCAACGTCACTGTGTCAATGTTAATGTCACAATGTCACTTAAAAGACATTTTGGCATCGAGGATACCAAGCAATTTAGAGTTTCAGCTTTTATTTTGTCCCATTCTTTCTGCAAACACGTCTTAAGATGTGCAACAGTACAGGGTCGTCGTTGTCGCATTTTTCGTTTCAAAATTTTCCACACATTCTCTATTGGGGACTGGTCAGGACTGCAGGCAGGCCAGTCCAGTACCCGTACCCTCTTCTTTCACAGCCATGCATTTGTAATGTGTGCAGCATGTGGTTTTGCATTGTTTTGTTGAAAAATGCATGGACGTCCCTGGAAAAGATGACATCTTGAAGGCAGCATATGTTGAAATCATGGATACAGGTCAACAAAAAGAGAACAAAAGCTCCACACCTGCATTTATGTTTGTGCCGTTGCTCATTATAATTACACCTTTCCACCACATTTGCACCTGAACCACATCATTAATGTCACTGTGTGTTTCCTGCAAAAACATTGTGCTTATCCCACTTACTCATATCTCTAGCACTATTTTTATTAAGTGAGGCTATAATTAAAATTTCCATCAGGAGAGAGAAAACAGAAAAGACACCAGAAAGGAAACATCTTGTGATAAAGATTACTGTCCTACTTTGAATGGTTTAGACTAAACTTTAGCAGACAGCTGTTTTTTTAATCAATTTTTTTTACATACAAGTGCATCTCAAAGCCACCGTCATCCCTACTGTGACAGCACTGTCAGTGATAAGAAATCAGCCGAAAAGAGGAGCAAGAATAAAGGAGCAAAATTGCTGCACTGAGGAGGGCAATCTGAACTTACACAACAATGCACTCACTCCTATGCTCCAACAAGGTCTTACGGTAAAATATTATTTATTCATGTTAATATACACCAATCAGCCATAACAATAAAACCACCTCCTAGATTCTACACTCACTGTCCATTTTATCAGCTCAACTTACCATATAGAAGCACTTTGTAGTTCTACAATTACTGACTGTAGTCCATCTGTTTCTCTGCATGCTTTGTTAGCCCCCTTTCATGCTGTTCTTCAATGGTCAGGACTCACACAGAGTACACAGGTCACAGGACCACTACAGAGTAGGTATTATTTGGGTGGTGGATCATTCACAGCACTGCAGTGACACTGACATGGTGGTGGTGTGTTAGTGTGTGTTGTGCTGGTATGAGTGGAAAAGACACGGCAGAACTGATGGAGTTTTTAAACACCTCACTGTAACTGCTGGACTGAGAATAGTCCACCAACCAAAAATATCCAGCCAACAGAGCTCTGTGGACAGCGTTCTGAGATCACTGATAAAGGTCTAGAAGATGACCAACTCAAACAGCAGCAATAGATAAGCGATCGTCTCTGACTTTACATCTACAGGGTGAACCAACTAGGTAGGAGTGTCTAATAGAGTGGACAGTGAGTGGACACAGCACTGCTGTGTCTGATCCACTCATACCAGCACAACACACACTAACACACCACCACCATGCCATTGTCACTGCAGTGCTGAGAATGATCCACCACCTAAATAATACCTGCTCTGTGGTGATCCTGTGGGGGTCCTGACTATTGAAGAACAGGGTGAAAGCAGGTTAAAAAAGTATTTAGAGAAATAGATGGACTACAGTCAGTAATTGTAGAACTACAAAGTGCTTCTATATGGTAAGAGGAGCTGATAAAATGGACAGTGAGTGTAGAAACAAGGAGGTGGTTTTAATGTTATGGCTGATTAGTGTACCTCTCTTTAATGGCTATTTATACAGCCTATGTAGTTGTGAACCTATGTAATAGATACCAAGGTAGGATGTACCTTTTTGACAGTTGAAAAAACAAAATCAGTGTGTTTTATATACAATAGCAGTAAAGCCAACAATTATAGCATTTAGTATGTTTTAAATGAGCATGAATTAAATCAAGTGTCAAACTCAAGAGCTTAAAAGATGTCTGAAAATACACTGTAAAATTGAACATAAACTGCATCTCCCACAGAGCATGCTGATTTTGTGACCCGCAAAGTGACCGCATCCTGCCACTAGATGGCAGTGTCTCCACATTAGCGTTTAATTAAGGCGGTTTTCCAACAAGTGATGTTGAGAAATATTTACAGATAATCCCAAAATGTACAAGAAGAGAAAATTGAAGCAGAAGGAGGTCATTTAATTAAAGATGGAAAAGTTAATTCAAGTTTCAAGTAGAAAAAAAACAGTACATCTCTTGTGTTATGAGGCCATGTCTGTGGTAAAGGAGTACAATATAAATGTAGATATACACAGTGATGTATAAAGTACCGGAAGGCCATACTTGAGTAAAAGTACAAGTATCTTACCAGAAATTTACTTTGATAGAAGTAAAAGTCACCTTTTAGGATATTACTTAAGTAAAAGTCTAAAAGTATCTGATGTTTAATGTACTTAAGTATCAAAAGTAATTTGATATTAAATGTACTTAAGTATTAAAAGTAGAAGTAAATGCTGTTAGTATAAATGGAAGCGGTCATTTTAAATATAAAGATTGTTCTTTTAAGCCTGTAAACCACATTAACAATTAACCTATTTTCTTCCTTTCATCTGAACATGATTTGTGCCAATTCATGATCATAATCAACTGTTGACATCACCTGTTTGAAATCATGACATTATTTAGCTGTTTTTTTTAACTTATTACTAGCCCTAAATGTTCCTGTTCCAACGTTTTTAGAAGCTGTATTTAAATAATATTCTTTGGGGCCGTATCTACTCACTGAATGGCATGTGTTAATCTAAAAAAAAATATTGGTATTCTTACTTTAAGAAAACACCATTTCTAACTTGAAGCCAACAGCTGAAAAATCATTAATAATAAGTTGGATAAATTGAGTTCTTGTTGAGATGATTAAAGGGTTAAAGACTTGCTGCATGTTCCTCAGCACCATGAATCTCTCCTCTGCCGGTCTAATACAGAAGTTATCTGAGGAAATATTTGTCCGTAGATGAGTTTTTTAAAATAATGGACGTGTCTTCATGAGTTTTGCAGTCAATGAATTCCAAACAAATTTAGTGATTTATGAAACGTTTTATTTGTGGTTTGAATGTAATCGGTAAAAATGGTAGGTAGATATCTGAACAATGTTAATGCTAATAATATGAATAAAACGCTGATGCTGCAGCTTTACTTTGTTAATCATTGTTAACTTACATCAGTGTGTTGGAGCTTCTGACATGTCCATATTTGCGATATCTCCGATAGCGTTAAGAGAACGTTTGCACATGCATTTAACCACCGTCTAACTCACAAGCGCAGATTCGCCACAGCAGCGTGCAGTCCGTCACACATCTCACATCATTTACCTTTCATTTTGTAGTAACGAGTAACGAATTTACATACAGCGAATGTATCGGAGTAAAAGTACACAATTTATTTAGAAAATGTAGTGGAGTAAAAGTGAAAAGTAAAGTACAAATACTTAAAAAAACTACTTAAGTACTGTAATGAAGTATTATTACTTCGTTACTATACACCACTGGATATACATTATAAATATACAGTATAAATTTGGCATTTTAACAACAAACACAAAATTTAGCCTCCAAGAAAAACAACCAATTGTCCAAGACTAAAAAGGCAGACTGCAATCCCAGCAGGATACGTTACAATCGGCCCTTTGAGGGCCACCATAATGCAGATGTGGTTCTCGGTAAAAATGAGTTTGACACCCCTGAATTAAATGATGAAAAAATTATACATTCAGTCATTTTCTTGTTAAACATTTGATTGGTTACAAATAGCTTTCATTTATGTTTTATTCTAAGGATATCACAAAGTTTACACCTACTGCATAAAACCTGTAAGATTGTAAGAACTTGCAGAAAACACATCGCTTTCTACCCACACTTTCAAGGAAGGCTATTTAACCAGTGCCACCTAGATATTAACATTACCTAGAATAGAACAGGAGAATGAAGATATAGTGTATCATATCAGAAATGTACAGCCGTAACACATTTGTTTACGTCTCTGACACTTTTTCGATTACGCTGGCAAAGACATTGAAATTGCCCAGTTTTCCTTCATTCGTCGGTTTAAATGTGATTGGTCACAGTCCAAATGCTGCAACTGTCAAAATAACGACACACCAGCAAAGGCTTGATGTGAAAATAAATATGTAACAAAATAAGATGAATGTGGTCAGCAAAAGCTGTTTCTTTCACCTGAAAATTATTGGATGCAGAGAATTTTAAACTTTGTGGCTGGAAGCCATGGATCAGGCTTTTAATGTATTTTTTTTTCCTCTGTGAGTAAACAGGTTGTAAAGCCTTAAGGATGTAATAGCATGCTGCCTTTTGGAAGATGTCAAGAATGTGGCATTGATTATGTATGGATGTAGTTCTAAAATCCAGTGCTCTTCTTATTTGCCGTAATGTGCTCTTTTGAAGCTTAAGAAAGTAAGTTCTGGAGTGGTGGAGGGAGATACTTTAGCTCCTAGCTTCATGCAAGGACTCATAGTGCTGAAAGGACGCCAGCTGAGGCCTGCTGCTTTGCTTCCAGCTGCTTGCTGCTGAGGAGAAATCAGACATAGCATTACACTTTCTGCTTGAAATCACAAAAATATGGTATGCTCTAGGGTGGGCCTGATATGAAGCCTTAAAGATGTTGCCTCTGAAAAAAGTGGAAAATATTTGGCAGACAGCTTTGCTGCATCGAGACCTGAATGAATCATTTACCTACCTTTGGATTTTGACAATGAAATATTGACCAAGTAAATGAATGAATACTAAATTATACTAAATTATTTAGTGATTTAAATGTTGACAATATAATGTTTTAAAATTAAGTAACTTTTAAAGTATTTCACATATTGCACAACACATTTTGAAATAAGTTGGGACTGGTGCAATATAGGGCTAGTAATAAAGCAAAAAAAATCTAAATAATGATCTTAGTTTAAACAGTTGAGGATCAAAGATGGGCAGAGGATCTTCAGTTTGTCAACAACCTGCAAGTGTCATTCATCAATAGCTGAGATAACCTTTGTCAAGCACTAAAATACAACATTACATTCACAAATAGCACTTAAAACTTTACTGTGCAAAAAAGAAAAAAAATTTACCTATTTGATCTATGCCCAGAAGCTCCACTTATAGCGCTTTTCCACCAAAAGAACTCTTGAAGCGGTTCTGTTCAGGTTTCTTCGAACCTGGTGTTTTGTAATGAACCGACCCACGTTTCCACCAGTCTTTGGGAACCAAGCCTGCATCATCAATGGTGGACATTACATAAAGAAAATAAAGAGTAGTATGATGGCGGAGCGTGAAGATTATGTGCGAGCATTTGTGCTGTTGTTACAGATGTTAGTTTTTATGCAAAAAGCATCAATCAGTGATTGGTGATAATAAGATGTAGACATGTTTGTTGCAGTTGTTGTTTTCTTTAGTTCATTGATGTGAGAAGTGTTTTGCGCTTTGCTCTCACCGCGACCCTCGACACAAATAGCTGATTTGCTCAGTGCTCGACTTGAGCAATAAAACCTCACTAAAGTTTCACATCAAGAACATGCATTTGTGTGAAATAACCATATTTACTTCACGTGTAGCTGTATTTACTTCACGTGTGGTGGTTTTGCAGCTCTGTGCTCTATTACTGGTTATGAATGCTCTGCCCAAATTCATTGGTCGTTGTTTTAGTACAACAAGCCACGTTAAGCTTTATTTCTCACGTTAAGCAATTTTTGTACTGTCCGAGTCACTTTTACCATGTCATATCACACAGTTCACTTTAAAAATATCAGCGGCAAACTGGCTCAAAAGTGCAGCTCAAATTTCTCATGTGAAAGCACCCAAATCAGTACACTTTGACACGCCCACAGATGATGTCACAGTTCGCGCTGAAAAACCAAGTATTCTGTGGTACCAGATTAGAACGCTAGTTCACTGTCTGGAACCTCTTTTTTTTTTTTGTGGAAACACACGGAACCATTTAAAATCAAGTTTGCGAACTGGAACGGAAAAGAGGTATGAGTTCTCTGGGCTCTAAGGCATCTGGGATGGACCATCACACAGTAGAAAGATCAGACAATGGCCTTTAAGCCATCATCCTTTCCAGGGACACTTAAAAAACAACAATTAAAAAAGTGTTAAAAGAAGGATGACATCATTACAAAGTGTTAAATGCTTTACTGTCCCAACTTTTTTTGGAACAGAGAAGTATAAGCAAAAAGATGGCACAAACTAAACTTAAATATACACACATACTCCCCACACTGGCTGAGAAGACTAAAATTATTATGTATATCTGAATTACTGCATCTTTTATTCTCGTTATTTTCTTTTTCTTATTTGATTTTGTTTTCTGATTTTTATGCCTGCTTATCCCAAAAAGAAAGATTTGGATATCTGTAAGCCATCACTGATGCTGATGATCAGGCAGCAATATTTCAGTGCTTATCAGCACCTGGCCCCTTTGGCTTCAAAAAGTCTGTGAAGTAGGTTGTAAAACTGACACCTTATCGATCAAATTGTTTTTTTCATGACTCTCTAGGTGGTATTCAGCCAGAGAGTAAAGGAGGCAACCTTGGAAATGTTTTCTTCATACTATCCAGGACCAGCTAATTACAGAATAAGGAGAGTAAAGTTTCCAGATACGTTTTACCTTTTCTTATTCAGTCTTGCTAAATATGTTTTATATTTTCTGATACTGAGTCAGCATGACCCAAGGCTGAGGGTCCTCTGTTAAACAAGTCTAAACAGCTTACAATTTAACTAAGGACCACAGAGGAGAAAACATCTAAAACAACATGGATATTTCTTCATTCATTTTAAGATGTAAGAAATCCTAAATAACATACTTTTAATGTGGTGGTTTTAATTTACCATTGATTCTTTTCATTTCTGTATAACCTGCTTACTTTGACCTACTTTTATATTTGAAACAATTTACATGTAGAAATTACATGTTGTACCAATTACTCTTCTTCAATACTAAGTGGAACTTATAAAGCACTTTCATGAAAAGGTTCATCATCAAGGACGTGGAATGACTATGACCAAACTGCGAGCTAATGGATGGTGGATTCTGGGATGCAGCAGTGCAGTATCGTCCTACATCTTTAAAAGTGTCAAGTGTTGATAGTACTAAAGATGTACTGAAGAAGAGAAAATGGGGAACTTACCTCCAGATAAAATGGAAGTGACTCCTTCATTTACTTACTCCGGCATAGACTGCTTTGGGCCAATCTATGTTAAAGAGGGAAGAAAGGATATTAAAAGATACGGTCTTTTGTTCAAGGGCTATACACATAGAAGAACTTGACATGGCAACTGACGCATTTCTCAATGCTTTGAGAGCGTTCTTTGCCATCAGAGGAAATGTTCGTCAGCTTCGAATTGACCAAGGAACCAATTTCATTGGTGCAAAGAGAGAGTTTGCAGAACTCATGAAAGGAGTTCTCACAGTCAACGAGTTTTCACTGTGACTCCCTCTCAAGCACTAGTGTCTGCACATGCTTGAGAGGGAGTTACTGTGCCTGTTGGCAAACTCCAAGCGGGCTGTCATGTGCTTTTTACTAAGGAGAGGCTTCTGTCTGGCCATTCTACCATAAAGGCGTGATTTGTGGAGTGCTGCCTGGATGGTTAATCTTCCAATAGGTCTCCCATCTCTACAAGGATACACTGAAGCTCTGTCGCCATGTTGATCCATCTTCCCCGATCACTCAGTTTGGCAGGGCGGCCCAGGTCTAATTTTTTTCAGATTTTTGGTGGTTCCAAACTTCTTCCATTTATGAATGATAGTGGCCACTGTGCTCTTTGGGACCTGTAAAGCTGCAGCAATTTTACTGTTTCTCAGTTGATTATAGAATGAGACTGTAATGTAGAAGTGTTTGATGACATGACAACTGACGCATTTCTCAATGCTTCAAGAGCGTTCATTGCCATCAGAGAAAATGTTCGTCAGCTTCGAAATGACCAAGGAACCAATTTCATTGGTGCAAAGAAAGAGTCTGCAGAACTCATGAAAGAAATGGATAGAGAAAGAGTCAACGTTTTAGGATGCTAATTCTTAATGAAGAGGCAAGTCACATGGGTGGCATCTGGGAGAGACAAATTAGAACCATTAGGAGTGTTCTTACTGCTATTCTCGATCAGTCGGCACAAAGACTTGATAGTTCCTTTCTAAGAACTTTCTTATATGAAGTGATGGCAATCGTTAATAGCGACCACTTTGACTCCAAACCACATTCTTACAATGAAGTCCACCATTATCCTTTCTCCACCTGGATAGTTTGTCAGAGTAGATCTGTATCTTCAAAAGAGGTGGCACAGAGTTCAATATTTAGCCAGTGAGTTTTGGATTAGACAAAGAAGAATATATTTTGATGGTACAACCAAGAGAAAAGTGGCAGAAAAACAGAAGAAATCTGAAAGTGAAAGACATTGTACTTTTAAAGGATGATCACACACCACGTAACGAATGGAAGCTGGCCAGAGTAGTGGAAGATGATAGGGCAGGAAGGGTCAGACTGTTGGTTAGCAATGCCACATTTGATAAAAAGGGTAAATCCATAACTAAAACAGTGTTTTTGGAAAGACCTATAAATAAGCTTGTTACTTTACTTGAAGCAGACTAAGTTGTTTGTTTAACTTTACATTCCATGCTGAATGGTTCATTATGGGGAATGGTTCATATTGAAAGTTGATGTTTACCTGCCGTAGCCATTGTATTTAGAACAATCCCACCTTTAAGATTTGTGTGATTTGGTGGGAGTGTAGCTGCTGTCATTATAATGGGTGATATTTCCATTATATTTTGTAAATTTGTTTTGGTAATATTTTGCATTTGTGTGGTTATGTTTGACACTTTTATTTTGAAACCTGTTGAGCTATTATGTGAATAACACACAGAATAGAGCAGCGCAAAGCAGAAGCGACAAGCTTGCTTCAATGCAAAAAGGACACGGACACTTCAAGGACAAAGGGTTAAAACTTTTAAAGGAACTTTAAAGAATAACGCATGAACAAGTCTTAGAGATGATTTCCTTTCGTAGCATGCAGCCAAACTCCAAGTGGGCTGTCATGTGCCTTTTACTAAGGAGTGGCTTTTCCGTCTGGCCACTCTACCATAAAGGCGTGATTTGTGGAGTGCTGCCTGGATGGTTGATCTTCTGATTCCCATCTTCACAAGGATATGCTGGAGCTCTGTCAGAGTGACCCTCGGGTGTCTGCTCACCTCCCTAGCCAAGGCCCGTCTTCCCTGATTGCTCTAGTAAGATTTTTGTTGGTTCCAAACTTCTTCCATTTACGAATGATGGTGGCCACTGTGCTCTTTGGGACCTGTAAAGCTGCAGCATTTTTTGTACCCTTCTCCAGATCTATGCCTTGACACAATCCTGTTCCTGAGGTCTGCAGATAATTCATTTGACCCCATGGCTTGGAGTTTGCTCTGATATGCACTGTCAATTGTGGGACCTTATAAAAGGTAGGTGTTGGCAATCCCCAATCATGTCCAATCAATTAAATCTACCACAGTTGGACTCCAATTAAATTGTAGAAACATCTCAAGCAGTATCAGTGAAAACAAAATGCACCTCAGCTCACTTTTGGGTGTCATATCAAAGAGTGTGCACACTTGTGTACATATGATATTTTACATTTTGATTTTTAATAAATTAGCACAAATGTCTAAAAACCTGCTTTCACTTTGTCATTGTGGGCTATTTTGTGACAAAAACTAAACTCAATCTATTATAGAAAGAGTCTGTAATGTAATAAAACGTGGAGAAGGTGAAAGGGGTGTGCAGACTTTTGGCTTGACTGAATTTATCTATAAAGTTATATATAAATGTAACTTTATCTTACATTTTATAGTATAAGATTAATATGCATGAATAAAATTATTTAAGCTATTTCTCAAGAAGTGTGCTAACTTAATGCATGTACACATTTGCTGACAACTGTCACGAACGGGTGGCTATGGCGAGACAAAGGTCGGACACACACGCAGAGATGTAAACCAAAACTAGATATTTATTATAACCAAAAGACCAGACAGAACAAAACAAGGTTAAACTAAACACAGCGAAACAATGGCAAACATGGCATAACATGGAAGACAACATAAACTAGGCTAAGATAGCAAAACTAAGCAAACTTGATAAACTAAACAGAATCACAACATACCGTGAAACATGGCACAAGGAAAACAAACAAAACAGTTCACAAAGTCTGTGCTCCAGTGCACCTCTTAAATAGATGGCAGCTGGAGCCAATTAGTTCAAATGAACCAATCATGAGCTGGGGCGTGGCAGGAGACAGAGTGTGCTCATGGAGAAGGGGGCGTGGCACACAGGAGCACCAGAGCACACAGAGGCGAAGTGTTACAACAACACAGGCAAATGACTTTGCCGGATAACGGGTGGATTTAGGAATCTTTGTTGGTAGGTACTTCATTCATCGTTTTATATGTGTTTATTAGTGGTGGGGTTAAAGTTTCTTTCCTTCTCCTTCCATTGTATAATGTGAAACCTTTTAGTTCATTATGATTTAAAAGTGTGTTCTAATTAGGTTCTGCACTGGTGCGTCATCTGGCTAGGTGGCGTCCCAGGGGCGAAGGATGGAGAATCTGCACTCCAGTATACCTGCCTGTTAAGATAAATTGAACTCAATCTCACGTCTCTTAAATTTCTTAACGTACCTGTGTGCTTGTGGGTTTTACCTGCATTACATTTCTTGGGATGAAATTCCCTAGGTGGCGTTGTCAGACAAAACAGAACAAAACCAAGTAGATTAATCAAACTGCCCCTCAGCAGTTGGTTGTGCCCCCTGAGCCAGTTTTTGCCACAAATCTCCCTCACTTAAACCTAGGGCCACTTTACAGTGGCCTAATGAGAGGAAACTGAAATACTCAGAGAAAACTCAGACACTAGAAGAGCATGAAAAAACCTTTGCAGACAGTGGCCTGGGGCAGTCACTATAATAGCTGTGTCACTGTGCTGCCTATTGATGATGTTAGGGCAAATAATGAGGATGATGGCACAGTGTACTATGAAGGAGTTTTTTTGCTTTTTGCTACTACCATGTACAGTAATATCAAACTAAACAGCAGTTAAGCACAGCATGTTTTTGGTTGATGTAGCTGCACTGTAAATACATTTCTCCTTACTGTGCCAATCAAACACAAACTAAAATTCAGCCCAACTACCTTCCTTCAGACTTTTTAGTCCTGAATATGAATAATACATGAGTTCCCATTCAGTCAGCTAAATGAAGCTGTTTTGTGGATTTGCCAGTTGTTTTGCAATTAAGTTGCATTTTTCATATTTTGTTTTTCCACTACCACAAACTGCCACTCTGACTCCTCTGCAATTTGCAGTTTGTCTAGATAATTTATGCACATTTAGCTTCTGTCATCAAATGCTTACTGTCACAGGAAGCGCTCATTGATTCATCACAGCAAGAGGCAGTGAGACATTTCCTTTGTGATCACACAAGGCTAGAGCTTTCCAGTTTAAATGAATGATTTTATTCACTTGCTTTTTCTTTAATTGTGATCGTGAGAAATGAAAAGAATCATGCATGTGTTTTTAAGATAGCAATCTACAGCCCAATAAGTGTACAGTAATGCAGTATAACAGTATAGATCAATAACAGTGTACACCGATCAGCCATAACATGTAAACCACCTCCTTGTTTCTACACTCACTGTCCATTTTATCAGCTCCACTTACATATAGAAGCACTTTGAAGTTCTACAATTACTGACTGTAGTCCATCTATTTCTCTACATACCTTTTTAGCCTGCTTTCACCCTGTTTTTCAATGGTCAGGACCCCCACAGGACCACCACAGATCAGGTATTATTTGGGTGGTGGATCTTTCTCAGCACTGCAGTTGCAATGACATGGTGGTGGTGTGTTAGTGTGTGTTGTGCTGGTATGAGTGGATCAGACAGCAGCATTGCTGGAGTTTTTAAATACCATGTCCACTCATTGTCCACTCTATTAGACACTCCTACCTTGTTTGTCCACCTTGTAGATGTAAAGTCAGAGACGATCGCTCATCTATTGCTGCTGTTTGAGTTGGTCATCTTCTAGACCTTCATCAGTGGTCACAGGATGCTGCCCAAGGGGTGCTGTTGGCTGGATTTATTTTTGGTTGGTGGACTATCCTCAGTCCAGCAGTGACAGTGAGGTGTTTTAAAACGTCATCAGTGCTGCTGTGTCTTATCCACTCATATCAGCACAACACACACTAACACACCACCACTATGTCGGTGTCACTGCAGTGCTGAGAATGATCCACAACCCAAATAATACCTGCTCTGTGGTGGTCCTGGGAGAGTCCTGACAGCATGAAAGGGGGCTAACAGAGCATGCAGAGAAACAGATGGACTGGAGTCAGTAATTGTAGAACTACAAAGTGCTTCTATATGGTAAGTGGAGCTGATAAAATGGACAGTGAGTGTAGAAACAAGGAGGTGGTTTTAATGTTATGGCTGATCGGTATAAATGTTTATTAGTAAGATCAGTGCTCTGATCAGTCATATTTTGATTATATAATTCTAAGCTAAACATGAGAAACAATAAAGAAAATGAAAGAAAGAGACAAAGGCACCTAAGTATGACAGTCATCCAGCAAGTTTTCTTCCATAACTACGATTACGATTGTGGAACTTACAATGGATACAGTGCAAACAGTTGAGAGTTAAGGGCATTGCTCAGGGGCCCAACAGTGGCCACTATGTAGTGGTGGGACTTGAACCAGCAACATTTTGGTCACTATTACAGTTTGCTAACCATTGAGCTACCACTACTCCTGATAGTATATCATTATTATTTTATTAACAAGCACTGAACTGCTTTGGGTTGCTAACAAAAAAACTAGTGCAAGTGAGACAGACTGCCAAAAACTATCAACTTACAAAAGTTTGTGTCACAACCAGCAATTAACATCATTCACAACACCAGTGTCTTCCCTCTTCTTAGTGTTCTTTAGCTCTGTTCAGTGTATCTTGGAAATTATCGCAGCATTTAGTGTTGTTTGTTATTCTACTTTGTATTTAGTCTAGTAGGTCACTGTTCTAGTATCCATTAGATTTTGGTTTTATTCACTTATCAATCAATATTGTTAGTATTGATCTAGTTAGCATTTAGCTTAGTATAGTGTTCCTGTTTACATAGTGTTCACAGTGAAAGTCTGTCCTTGGTGACCAGTCAGCTTCATCACATAAAACCCTAGGACTGTTGTATTAAGCTCCCTCCTGGTGACACTCTTCCCTGTGCTAGAGTCTACTCCTTATCTGTCAAGAAACTGCTGACCTTCTAAGTTCCCTCATATTTGCAGGATTCTTTTTTGATGAAATGACTTTAATGACTATTGAGGTCTAAATTAAATATCAAGAAAGTTGGGCCGCTCCGGTGGCGCCACGGTAAAAACACACGCTAGCGCACCAGACCTGGGATTTCAAATGCATTGTATCAAATCTCAGCTCTGCCATCCGGCTGAGCGGCCACATGAACAACGATTGACTTGTTGTTCATATAGGGGTGGGGTATTAAGCAGGATAGGGACTCCTCGTAACTGATGCACTATGACCTCTACTGGCTGATTAATGGTTCCTGCACAGAGACGGGGAAAGAGTGCGGATCAGGGTGTGTTTCTCCAGACACAAGGCTGATTCACATATATGCACTCACCTAGTGTGGGTAATAAAATGCATACGGCTGCTGCCCACATGTCGGAGGGGGTGTGGGTTAGCTTTGTTCCTCTCAAATCAGAGCGGGGGTCAGCATTAGTGGAGAGGAAGCGTGAAACAATTGGGCAACTGGACGCGCTAAAAATTCAGGAGAAAAAAGGGGAGAAAATGCATAAAGAGAGAAAAAAAAAGAAGAAAGTTGCACTACCCCCTGCCCTTGGTGCCACCTGCACTGAAAAATTCACAAAGCTAGAGTTGAGGAGTGTCCAACAATCTAGTTCTCATTAGTGAGGAAGATGAATGGAAAATTGCCTTCTCCCCCATTAGTGGTCATTATGAATACCTTGTGGTTCTGTATGAAGTGGCTAATTCTCGAACAAGATATTCTGTGATATCCTTCACAGATTTGTCATTGTACGCATAGACAATATCCTGATCTATTCCAGGAACACAAAACATGAGTAAAGTGATTAACACAACCAGCTGTATATCAAATTGGAAAAGTGCTAGTTCAATGTAACAAAAGCCTGCCTCTTAGGATATGTTATCTTTCCAAATGGTGTACACATAAAGGTGCAGAAGGTGTAGCCATGACCAGAGACCATTCATAAACTTGGTTATATGAAACTAAAGCTCTGTCGCAGCACCTCTGACCTCCCTTCCCAAGGGGGCTTCACACTGACTCACCTGGTTACTCACTGCTGACAAGACATATACCTCTTTAAAGTGTCACTTAACCACAAAACCCATCCTTCACCAACCGGACCCAGAACTCCTTTTTGTAGAAGAAGTGGACACCTCGGGCTATGCTTTCTCAGCATTTTAACAGCAGACTCACCCTTCCAAACTCTTCTCTCCAAAAAGCTGTCTTTAGCATAAAAAAAAACTAGTCGGAAAAGGGAACTCCTTGCTATCAAACGGGTCCTGGAGGAGTGGCAACATTTGCTTAAAGGCTCTAATCTTTGCGTCATAGTGTACATGGGTCACAAGAATCTGGAGTATGTCAGGAGTTCCAAATGCCATCCTCGCCAAGTCAGATGAGCCCATTCTTTATACATTTTTTTTCATTTTCAGCCTTCAGCCTGCCTTTTGTACTTCACACTGTGCTTTATTAGTGCTAGAACAGAAAGATAAGTGCGCAGAACCCTTACACCTGCAGAAAGGAACTATCGCCTCCACTCTGGGAAGCTGCAATTGCTCATGCTGAAATGGGCAGTGTGTAATACGTTTAGAGACTATTTCTACTATGCTCCTCACTTTACTCTCTACACTGAAAATAAACCCTTGACCTACATTATGCGGATGGCCAAGTTGAACGCTGTGGGTCACAAATAGGTGAAAAGACGTTCTGATTGCCGATTTGACATAAAGTCTTGTCAAGGACAAATTACAAGGACAAAGTTAATGCTAATGCAGACACCTTTTCTCACTATCCAGTACATCAGTGGTCCCCAACCACTGGGCCGCGGACCAGTACCGGTCTGTGGGTCATTTATTGCCGGGCCGCACAGTAAGAATAAATAATGAGAGATTGCTACAAGAGCAATTACATTTCCAAAACTCTTTGGGTGTTACTGTTTACTATCACCACTTAGGTGGGAGCAGCGTCTCATTGCAGACTCGCACTAATTTTCCATTCTACAGTTACTGTATTTTAAATTTTCCCTCCCCCGCCGGTCTGTGAATTTATATCTTATATGAGACCGGTCCGTGGTGAAAAAATGGTTGGGGACCACTGCAGTACATGACAGAATGCATGGTAGAGCCTGTTTCCTTAAGTCTTCTTTGCAACCTGGAAAGGTAGTCATGCGGTTGAGAGAAAGAATGTAGCCTGGACAGCCACACTGGACACATCACAAGAGCAAAGCATTAATAAGACAAATTAGATACATGCTAGTGAAGCCAAACAAGGACTGAACAGTTCCTGTAGAAAGCTTTTGTTCTTGAGAATGTGCTGCTTTGTCATAGAACAAGTCAGCAGTGCCAACTCTTAATGCCAGCAGTACAAATGCCTAGTGTTAAAGTGCCTCCATGATGACATTTGGTCCTCAATGAAAAAAAAAGACATTAAGACTTAAGTGACAAGAAGATGCCCCTGCATTGAGCAAAATGCATTAGCGATGCATGTGAGAGCCCAGATTAAAAAGAATATCCACTTGTCTTCGCTTGAGTTGGTTCAGTTGTCTACCTTTACTTGAAGCAAAGTAAAGGTGGTTTTGAATACATACTAATAGCCATTGACCATTTCACCAGATGCCCAAATTTCGCCATT
Organism: Trichomycterus rosablanca; assembly: GCF_030014385.1. Lineage (NCBI taxonomy): Eukaryota > Metazoa > Chordata > Actinopteri > Siluriformes > Trichomycteridae > Trichomycterus > Trichomycterus rosablanca. The sequence continues at coordinate 30,946,595 of NC_085988.1, read as the reverse complement.
TCACACAAATTTATGCCAAAAGTCAAGAAAGCCTACAAAGAATATTTTTAATTACTTAATTTCAAAACTACACATGACCAAGGATGTGAGTTTAAAAAATAGCTTTTTAGGTCATTGAAACAGCTCTTTAGAGATGAACACTCTCAAACATCACCTTACCACCTACAAGGAAAAAAAGTGACACAGCTACCTACTGGTTTAAATACCCCAGAGAGAAGAGTAGGACCATAATAGGATAGAGTTACCACCGAACAGTCATCAGCCAAGGAACATCTGTGAAAGAGAGATGTGGATAGATTCCAGTTTATTACATATAGACTAAGGCGCGGAGCTTGGGGGTTCTTGGTCATAGAAACTTATAGTGATCAGGGATGTTGGGTTGCTGTCGTTCTGCCTCTCTTGTCCGATCACTCAGGTTTGATGATGGTGGGGAGATGGGCGCTGATGTCCTATGAAAGCCTTCATGACCTTGTTACCTGCTCGCTCTCCCTTTTAGTTATGCTTTAATAATTAGGGCTGCCGGAGTCTAAAACTCTCTGTAAAACTGTTTTATTCAACTAGCATTGTACGTTATTAACTACATTCTCTGTTGTTTTACCCCGAGGGCATTTTGATGGAAACCTGTTTACCCGCTGAGGTTAAGGATTGAAGTCGAGACTGCCGTGACAACGATGCTGCTTCTGCCGGATGTGACGGGTCTGGAGTAATTGCACCAAGAATGACAAGAACTCACTACGGACTTTATTGAAGACTAGACTGAATAACAACTCAATTATTATTATTTATTTATTTATTGTCAGTTATAACTTTTAGTTTATTTAATTCTGTGTTTGTAAGATTTGTGTAAATCCTATTTATTTAAAGTATCCTCCAGGCCACCCAAGAAGGATGGGCCCTGCTGAGTCTGGTTTCTCTCAAGGTTTCTTCCTGTAATTTTCAGGGAGTTTTTACTTTCCACAGTCGTCCTTGGCTTGCTCATCAGGGGTTTTTGTATCTGTTGGTCCTGTCCACAATCCTCAATCAGTGTGCAAAAGTAGTGCATCTGACACCAAATAGATAATTGACTTTAGCAGAATACAGAATGACCACTCACTGCTGAACATTGATGGCTCTTCCATGAAGATTGTCAAGGGCAGTAAAATTCTTGGTGTTCACCTGGTGGAGAGCCTTACCCAGTCCTCAACACTAACTGCATAACCAAGAAAGCCCAACAGCATCTCTTTTTTCTGCAAAATGTAAGGAATGCTCATCTGCCAACTGCTATTCTCACTACATTCTACAGAGAAAATGTTGATAGTATCCTGAGCAGCTTCATCACTGTCTGAAAAAAACTTATAGAAAATGCAAATAAAAAAAAAAAGATGCAGTTTTTTTACATTAACATCAACTCTTATTGCATTGCAGATATAAACTCAAGATATTGCAAGTTTTGTCTGGTCAACTTAATTTCAACTGTTAATATACACCGATCAGCCATAACATTAAAACCACCTCCTTGTTTCTAAACTCACTGTCTATTTTATCAGCTCCTCTTACCATATAGAAGCACTTTGTAGTTCTACAATTACTGACTGTAGTCCATCTGTTTCTCTGCATGCTTTGTTAGCCCCCTTTCATGCTGTTCTTCAATGGTCAGGACCACCACAGAGTAGGTATTATTTGGGTGGTGGATAATTCTCAGAACTGCAGTGACACTGACATGGTGGTGGTGTGTTAGTGTGTGTTGTGCTGGTATGAGTGGATAAGACACAGCAGCGCTGATGGAGTTTTTAAACACCTCACTGTCCACCAATCAAATATAGTCCACCAATCAAAAATATATCCAGCCAACAGCGCCCCGTGGGCAGCGTCCTGTGACCACTGATGAAGGTCTAGAAGATGACCAACTCAAAAAGCAGCAATAGATGAGCGATCGTCTCTGACTTTATGTCTACAAGGTGGACCAACTAGGTAGAAGTGTTTAATAGAGTGGACACGGTATTTAAGAACTCCAGCAGTGCTGCTGTGTCTGATCCACTCATACCAGCACAACACACACTAACACACCAGGCTAAAAGTATGTAGAGAAACAGATGGTGTAAAAACAAGGAGGTGGTTTTAATGTTATTGCTGATCAGTGTACATATACATGCATTTCAGGCCTATAATACCTTCAAAAAAGGTGCAATTTAGGGCTAGTAATGAGGTAAAAAACAAACAGTGATGTGATTTCAAACAGATGATGTCAACAGGTGATTGTAATCATGATTTGGCACAAATCATGTTTAGAGGGAAGGAGGAAAAGTTTACAGGCTTAAAAGAACAATCTTCATATATATATATATATACTGTATATATATTAGGGCTGTCAAACGATTAAAATTTTTAATCGCGATTAATCTCAGAATTTCATATAGTTAATCGCAATTAATCGCATTAAAAAAAATCTGTGTAAATGTTATAGAAAACAAGGATTTTTAAGTGAAATGTTACAATTAAAATGGTGAACACATTTTATGCTAAATGTACTAATGTTAAAAGCTGCTGGGACAAGAGAAAACTGTAAGGGAGTTTTATTCACTCACATACTAGGCAGTAATACTATCCAGTGGTTTAATGGACGTTTCTACACGAACTGAGTGTGTTTAGACTAGGGTGGCCAGATTCATAGTAACAAAAAAAATTCATTACACCCCAAAAAGCCGGACATCTTATTAGGAACAGGGGGACATGCTACTGCAACACACAGAATGAATCCAGAACCCATATAACAGTTTTTGACCAATTTAAGGAAGAATTATATAACAAATGACTGTTTTACTCACTAAATGTTGTGTCTTTTCATATTTAGGTCCGTTCATCGCTGCCTCAAAAGTTTACTTTTTGGCATTTTCACCGCGTTCCTGATCATGAGAGCTGAGTGATTGACTCAGGTAGCGCGGTGTTTACAAAACAGAGAGGGCGGGCGAAATTCAACCACCCAATCACAGACTAGCATTTAGAGGGCGGACCTTCTCCGATTGGCCAGTGGTAGCTCTATAAGGAGTAATGAGGCTGTTAAACCAATGAAATACAAAGCATTTTTTCGACATGTACCTGAGCCAATGGTAAATAATATTGATCAAAAATGAAACCAGTTCACTCCAAAAGGAGGATTTTTAAGTGTCTGTCCTAGCGTTACGTGAATGGAGGACTGGCAGCTTCTTTATTATGCAAGTGCATTACTACGACACTACCACGCTCGGTAACATTATGTTAACAAACCGCAAATAAAAAACGGTGGCAAGTCCGACATTAAAACGTTTGTTCTACCAGTCAAGTCTCAACATGAACTAGAATTTGCGTTAACGGCACTAATTTTTATAATCGCGTTAAATTGAGATTGCGTTAATGCGTTATTATCGCGTTAACTTCGACAGCCCTAATATATATATATATATATATATATATATATATATATATATTTATATATATATATACTGTATATATATAATATATATATATATATATATATATTATATATATACTGTATATATACAGTGGGGTCAAAAAGTATTTAGTCAGCCACTGATTGTGCAGGTTCTCCTACTTAGAAAGATGAGAGAGGTCTGTATTTTTCATCATAGGTTCACTTCAACTATGAGAGACAAAATGAGAAAAAAAAATCCAGGAAATCACATTGTAGGATTTTTAAAGAATTTATTTGTAAATTATGGTGGAAAATAAGTATTTGGTCAATAACAAACAAGCAAGATTTCTGGCTCTCACAGACCTGTAACTTCTTCTTTAAGAAGCTCTTCTGTCCTCCACACGTTACCAGTATTAATGGCACCTGTTTGACTTCGTTATCTGTATAAAAGACACTTGTCCACAGCCTCGAACAGTCAGACTCCAAACTCAACCATGGCCAAGACCAAAGAGCTGTCGAAGGACACCAGGAAGAAAATTGTAGACCTGCACCAGGCTGGGAAGAGTGAATCTACAATAGGCAAGCAGGTTGGTGTGAATAAATCAACTGTGGGAGCAATTGTAAGAAAATGGAAGACATACAAGACCATTGACAATCTCCCTTGGGGTCAAGATCTCATCCCGTGGGGTCAAAATGATCATGAGAACGGTGAGCAAAAATCCCAGAACTACACGGAGGGACCTGATGAATGACCTGCAGAGAGCTGGGACCAAAGTAACAAAGGCTACCATCAGTAACACACTACGCCGAGAGGGACTCAAATCCTGCAGTGCCAGGCGTGTCCCCCTGCTTAAGCCAGTACATGTCCAGGCCCGTCTGAAGTTTGCCAGAGAGCATATGGATGATCCAGAAGAGGATTGGGAGAATATCATGTGGTCAGATGAAACCAAAATGGAACTTTTTGGTAAAAACTCAATTCGTCGTGTTTGGAGGAAGAAGAAGAACCCAAGAACACCATACCTACTGTGAAGCATGGGGGTGGAAACATCATGCTTTTAGGCTGTTTTTCTGCAAAGGGGACAGGACGACTGATCCGTGTTAAGGGAAGAATGAACGGGGCCATGTATCGTGAGATTTTAAGCCAAAACCTCCTTCCATCAGTGAGAGCATTGAAGATGGAACGTGGCTGGGTCTTCCAGCATGACAATGATCCCAAACACACCACTCGGGCAACGAAGGAGTGGCTCCGTAATAAGCATTTTTAAGGTCCTGGAGTGGCCTAGCCAGTCTCCAGACCTCAACCCCATAGAACATTTGTGGAGTCTGTGTTGCCCAGCGACAGCCCCAAAACATCACTGCTCTAGAGGAGATCTGCATGGAGGAATGGGCCAAAATACCAGCTACATTGTGTGCAAACCTTGTGAAGACTTACAGGAAACGTTTGACCTCTGTCATTGCCAACAAAGGTTATGTTACAAAGTATTGAGTTGAACTTTTGTTATTGACCAAATACTTATTTTCCACCATAATTTACAAATAAATTCTTTAAAAATCCTACAATGTGATTTCCTGGATTTTTTTTTCTCATTTTGTCTCTCATAGTTGAAGTGTACCTATGATGAAAATTACAGACCTCTCTCATCTTTCTAAGTAGGAGAACCTGCACAATCAGTGGCTGACTAAATACTTTTTGACCCCACTGCGTATATACAGTATATATACAGTATCTACTTGTACTTCTACTTTTAATACTTAAGTACATTTTTTATATTTTTTTTTATACTTTTATTCCTTTTAATTTGTAAATAAACTATTTATTTATGTGGAGCTTAAGTTAGTTATTGCTACAGAAGTTAAGGTTTAATAAGAGAAACTTGTGAAATTACCCTTTAATGGTTCTTGCATCGGGTTACTAGACAAACATGCTCTAAATGGAAATTATATTATCTCTACTCTAATTGACTTAAAACTTTACAATCAATGATTTAATGGGTTCTAAATTGATTGAATTACCAGGAGTATCTGGACTTCATCTAACTTCATTCCACACCAGTAGCTTCACAAATTCCTTGAATCAAAAGTAAGAAAGGTTAAAAAGCAAGTCAGCTTACATTGAACATTATCATACACTATTGAATACATTACAGGTAACAAAAGGACATAAGAGTTTTGTCCCAAATAAGAATGCTTTTAAAAGTAGAAGTGTTAATATATCTGCAATATATTTATATTTGTCAACTTAATCTTAATCAAATCAAATCTTAATTAAATCAGTTCAGAACTGACAGAAACCGCCGCTCAGGTGGCGCAGCGGTAAAACGGATTTTGAATACATCGTATCAAATCTCAGCTCTGCCATCCGTCTGGGCTGCCACATGAACAACGATTGGCTGTTGTTCAGGGTGGTATGAGCCAGACCAGGGTTCCTCATAACTGGTGCAATTACGACCTCTGCTGGCTGATTGATGGCGCCTGTGCAGAGTCGGGGAATAATGCTGTTCAGGGTGTGGCTCTCTGTGCACAAGGCTGATCTGCATATGAATTCGCCTCATGCAGGTGAAAAGAGGCAGTCGGTACTGATTACGTGTTCTAAATTGGGAGAAAATTGGGGGGGAAAATCGGAGAAAAAGTGAAATAATAATAAAAAAAAAACTGGCAGAAACCATTGGAACCCAGGTACACCCATGTACTGTTTGGAGAGGTCTGGCCAGACTTAGTCTTCATTAAAGAATTGTCGCCAAAAACTTTGACATGGAATCAAGTCCAAGCGCGAACTGGGGTGCAGAAAAAAATGGCAGCAGGTGTCAAAATTTTAAATATTTGGCTGCAACAGAAGGAAGTAAATGAAGTTGGGGATTTGGTCAGGATTAATGGTGTTCTCAATGCTAAGAAAAACAGGCAGATACATATTTATCATGCAATACTATCAGGAAGATGTCTGATTAGCTCGAAATTTATTTTGCAGCAGGACAATGACCCCAAATGTACAGCCAAGGTAGCATAAAGAAGAACAAGGAGTCCTTGAAGAGCACTGATCATCATTGAGTCTGTATGGGATTACATAAAGAGACAGAAGGATTTGAGCAAGTCTACATCCACAGAGGATGTGTGGTTAGTGCTCCAAGATGTTTGGAACAATATCCCTGCTGAGTTCCTTTATAAAACTGTGTGTAAGTAGAAGAATTTATGCTGTTTTGAAGGCAAAGGGTGGTCACACCAAATATTGATTTGATTTAGATTTCTCTTTTGTTTATTCACTTTGCATTTTTAATTGACGAAAATCCAATTTTTCTCAGTTCTCTTTCTTATCCTCAGCTGGGTATGTGGGTGCTTTGTGGCTGTCAGGAAGTCTATCCTCTGAGACTGTGAACTTATCTTTTGCCTCACCTCACAGTAACCCCTTGGGCTAGGGCCTATTTAACATCTTCTGATCAAAAGGGGGTGGAACCAAATGGTCTGGCCCAGAGGGCCCTGCACTACTGGTTCAATCATAATGGGGTGAGAACTATAGCATAACTATATTTACTGATCAGCCATAACATTAAAACCACCTCCTTGTTTATACACACACTGTCCATTTTATCAGCTCCACTTACCATATAGAGGCACTTTGTAGTTCTACAATTACTGACTGTAGTCCATCTGTTTCTCTACATACATTTTTAGCCTGCTTTCACCCTGTTCTTCAATGGTCAGGACCCCCACAGGACCACCACAAAGCAGGTATTATTTAGGTGGTGGATCATTCTCAGCTCTGCAGTGACACTAACATGGTGGTGGTGTGTTAGTGTGTGTTGTGCTGGTATGAGTTGATCAGACACAGCAGCATTGCCGGAGTTTTTAAATACCATGTCCACTCACTGTCCACTCTATTAGACACTCCTACCTAGTTGGTCCACCTTGTAGATGTAAAGTCAGAGACGATAGCTCATCTATTGCTGCTGTTTGATTTGGTCATCATCTAGACCTTCGTCACTGGTCACAGGACGCTGCCTACGGGGCGCTGTTGGCTGGATATTTTTGGTTGGTGGACTATTCCCAGTCCAGCAGTGACAGTGAGGTGTTTCCAAACTGCATCAGCGCTGCTGTGTCTGATCCAATCATACCAGCACAACACACTAACACACTATTACCATGTCAGCTGAGAATGTTCCAGCACCCTAATAATACCTACTCTGTGGTAGTCCTGGGAGAGTCCTGACCATTGAAGAACAGCACATTAGAGGGCATGCATGCAGAGAAACAGATGGACTACAGTCAGTAATTGTAGAACTACATAGTGCTTCTATATGGTAAGTGGAGCTGATAAAATGGACAGTGAGTGTAGAAACAAGGAGGTGGTTTTACATTAACATTTACATTTTCAGCACTTAGCAGATGCCTTTATCCAAAGCGACTTACAGTACTGATACAGTATACAATCTGAGCAACTGAGGGTAAAGGGCCATTGCTGAAAGGATAATGGTGCTGCATCGTAAAATATAAACCCAACGGAGATCAGAAATTTGTGTGTACACCAAAAAAGGCAAGAGAAAGAGTAAAGATTCTAACACATTCTTGAGGAAAGAACCACCTTTATAAAAGTGGTCAGAGGAATATTGCCCAACTAGTTCGAGCTCACAGGAAGGCTACAGTAATGCAAAAAAATCATCTTTACAACTGTGGTGAGCAGCAGAAACCACAATAAATTAAAAATCAAGGTGAATGGCCCACTGTCGGCCAAGTCAGTGTTTTAGCCAAGAACATGTCTCTGCAGTGTGTACAGATTCACTGACCCTGGACACTTTCATCAGTTAGACGATAGCATTGGTATTTGGCACAGACAGCACTTTACCTGCCATGTGTCAACAATTTAGACTGCTGGTGGTGTAATGGCAAGGGCAATGCTTTCTTGGCCACAATTTACTCAACCCTAATGGTAACTTTAAGCATGACATGTACCATGTTACAATGCACAAGTAAAACAACACAACAAAACACGAGGGTGGCCTAAGGGCTCAGTGTCTGGGACTTGCAGCATGACTGACAGGTGTGAAAGAGTGTAGACATGCTGCGGTGAACATAATGCTGCCTGCAACATCATCCAGCATGGTTTGGTGGTGGGTTAGTGATGGTCTAAGGCATATTCTTGGAGGGTTGCACAAACCTCCATGTATTAAACAACAGCACCCTGACTGCTGTTAGGTACAAGGATGAAATCATCAGAGTTATTGTCAGACCTTACACTGGAGCAGTGGGCCCGGGGCTCCTGGTACAGGAAAATGTGTGTAGGATTTCTTGGATGACAGTGGCATTGATACCATTGACTGGCTCCCATCCCCCAGAGCTGGGGATCCAATCGATAACTTCTGGGACATCATTTATCAGTGCATCCATCATTGCCAAGTAGTGCCACAGACTGCCCAGGAGCTCACTGATGCTCTTATTCAGGTTTGGGAGGAGATCCCTGAGGACACCATCTGCTGTCTCATAAGAAGCATGCCCAGACACTGTCGAGACTGCATACAGGCACAAGAGGGCTATACACAATTCTAGGTCACATTATGGGTTGTCATGATGGAATTCAAGCAAAACTGGATTAGCCTGTGATTTATTTATTTTTTTACTTAGATTTTTGGTGTGATTTTAAATCCAGACCTCAGTGCGTTCATGACTTTGGTTTACATTGCCGTTGCATTTATTCTCAACAAATGACACTTAAATATTAAGTGTTTAACCTTAGTCTAATTTGCACCTAAACAGTGTTTACTTGTGAACAGTTTTTAATGATTCATATATGTAACTCAAGTACAAAATACACAGATCAGCCATAACATTAAAACCACCTCCTTGTTTCTACACTCACTGTCCATTTTATCAGCCCCAGCAATAGATGAGCGATCATCTCTGACTTTACATCTACAAGGTGGACCAACTAGGTAGGAGTGTCTAATAGAGTGGACAGTGAGTGGACACGGTAGTTAAAAACTCCATCAGCGCTTCTGTGTCTGATCCACTCATACCAGCACAACTAACACTAACACACCACCACCATGTCATTGTCACTGCAGTGCTGAGAATAATCCACCACCTAAATAATATCTGCTCTGTGGTGGTCCTGACTATTAAAGAAAAGGGTGAAAGCAGGCTAAAAAGGTATGTAGAGAAATAAATGAACTACAATCAGTAATTGTAGAACTACAAAGTGCTTCTGTATGGTAAGTGGAGCTGATCAAATGGACAGTGAGTGTAGAAATCAGGAGGTGGTTTTAATGTTATGGTTGATCAGTGTACATCATAAAATCTTATTGTGAAAGCATTTTCATCATTGCAAGGGGAGACTGGAAGGTTAGACTACATGTGTCTTGGTTTTCTAAGATACATAGAGTTTGTTCAAACTTAAAGATGAAAATCATAATTTAATTAGAACCAGAAGTGAGTGATTTGAAAGCCCTACAGACACTGTAGAAATAGCAGCAGGCCCATATGGTATCAATGCTACAGTCATACAAGCTTAGCAGATCAGCTGTGTGGTGCCCTGCAATACATCTACAACCTCAGCTTGTGACTGCAAAAGGTCCTGGTGCTTTGGAAGACCTCCTGCATTGTTCTACAGTTCAGTAGCATTGGCATTGCACCCAATGAAGTCAGTGAAATCAGCTACATGTGGGGGTTGAGGATTCTACTATCTACTGGCTGCCTAGAGCTTAATCACACCTGGAGATGACATGGAGATCTGTGAGAATCAGATTTTTTGACTTTTCCAATGACATCAACATCATCCAGCCCCTCCTGATAAGGGACAAGCTGAGTAGAGTGCAGGTACACCCTGCCCTGGTGTCCTGGATCACTAACTATCTGACCGCCAGACCCCAGTATGTGAGACCAGAGAACTGTATGTCAGAGCAGACTATGAGCAGCACAGGTGCCACAGGAGATTGATCTTGCTCCCTATCTTTTCACTATTCACACATCAGTTTCACACATCTGAGACATGTCAGTTACAAAAGTTTTTAGATGACACCGCTATTGTCAGATGTATTAGTGAGAAGAATGAGGAGGAATACAGGACCCTGATGAAAAACCTTAAAGACTAGTGCCAGAGCACCCATCTCCAACTTAACTCCAGGAAGACAAAGGAGATGATGGTGGATTGCCACCTCACCATCCTGCAGCCATCAGTTCTGTAGTCACTGAACAATCACATATTTTCTCCACTAAATTTATACTTACTGGCTTACTATACCTAATTGTCTGTCTACTTATCTGTATGTAAACTGCTGGAACACTGTAATTTTCCTTCAGGATTAATAAAGTATTATATTTTAAGTTTCTTAGCTCAAGGGATTTGAATTGTCCTTGATCATTATCCATGAATTATTGGCAAGTTATTGTGTACTTGAGAAGATGAGGGGCAACATTTCGGAAATAAACTACTACTCTGATGAGTAAGCAGATATTGTAGAATTGCCGTAAGGGATATTATAAGCTGACAACAGTGATTTGCATTCAGGCACAGGCTTCTCTTGCTTTTTTGTGTGACTGCCTTTGCCAGTGGTGCTTTGTTTCTCAGTGCTTGACTAGGATGAAAAACAGGTAGGCTAAAAGTTTCATCAACAAAGGGCTATACTATGAAGCTAGCTTAACATTGAAGCTAATTTTACTTAACCAAAAATCTGCAGTCCTAACCCAGGTTTTATTATTAAGATTTTATGTTTTAGGGGCCATTAAAATGGGTGTACATGTGGTCTAGCATTTAGAGTGATGATTTATGTTGAGAAACTGTACTACATTTGATATCCCATATGTCAGCAAAAATGTGTTTTATGGTTAAATAATAATAAAGAAATATATAATTACAAATAAAGAAAGAAGTCCTAACTTCAGTAAAAGTACCACTGATAATGACATGTGGAAAGCTTATTATTTAAACAAAACAAAGGGATAATGTTGCCTATCAAAAATATTACTTTAAATTATGTCATTAAATAATAATAACAACAATTATTCAGTTTTTTAGTTTGAAAGATGACACCTGTCCCCATATAGTCAGTGCTGACATGACTTTTAGTGGCTTTAATGTTTAAAAATGGCAGTTGTATTCACTGTTCCAATACAATGGTAAAGACAATATAGCTGTCTGAGCAAACAGAAATGGCAGTGGTTAAGGTACTGGACTAGTAATCAAAAGGTTGACTATTCAATCCCCACTGCTACCAATATACCACTTTAGGGCTCACGAGACCCTTAACCTTCAATTGTTTGCATGCTATAACTGTGTCACTTTGGATACATGAGTGTATCCAAAGTGATACACTGTGTCTGCTAAATTTTGTAAATGTAAATTGTTACCAAGCGAAACAGTCCAAAGTGTACAAGACTATCTCCAAAGACCTTCGCTTCAACAGTTTAAAATGTTATCAAAAGTTTGCCACTCATGGAACCATAAGGAACAATCCAAGAAAGGCTGGAAAAGGCAATTAATGAGAGAACCCTAAAAAAGGTGGTTGAAAAAAAATCATGGGATTATTAGAGCATTTTATAGAATAAAATGAAAACAAATATATACAAAAATAAAATATAATTAATAAATTGTTATTAAAATGTATTAAAAATAAAGAAACATAAAATGACAAACTAAATGGTAAAATGGTGATAAAGATAAAATGGTGAAAAAAAAGTAAATAAGAGCAATGCAATTGTACATTTTGTAAATCGAATGGTACCATCTATTTGGGTAGTTATTTGTATAAGAATGGTAAAACGGCTTTGCCTAAAACTGTGTTTTTCAAAATATTACAGCTTTATTCTGAAAGTCCAATATTACTATTATTATTTTTAACACAAACTCTGTAGTTGGACACATACTAAATAAATAAATAAAGTGATCTGTGTCACTGATTGCATTGTCACAGCGGGTACTGTAATGAAGCCATTTACCACTTAATCTATTTTGTGTACATAAGTCACTAAGCAAATGCAATTAGTGTAGGTTTCTATTAGGCTGGCGTGCCAGTTATAAACTAGTACCAGGCAGCACAGTTAGTCAGTATAGTTTCCGTCAACTACACTGGTTACCTCCCACATCCAAGACATTTGTCTGACAGATTAGTTAGAAGAGAAAAAGGGTTAGTGTAGGTAAGTGCAGGCTGTAGTCCTGTCTTGAGCTCATTGTTAGCAAGATCTGAAACACTGGGCTCTTGATGCAACACAATAGTTATTAAAACACTAAATAAATAAGTTTGTTAGTTAGGATTTTAACGTCATATTTTACACTTTGGTTACATTCATGACAGAAACGGTAGTTACTGGTTACACAAGGTTCATCAGTTCACAAGGTTATATCAAACACAGTCATGGACAATTCAGTATCTCCAATTCACCTCACTTGCATGTCTTTGGACTGTGAGAGGAAACCAGAGCTCCCGAAGGAAACCCACGCAGACATGGGGAGAACATGCAAACTCCACACAGAAAGGACCCGGACATCCCCACCTGGAGGTAAAACCCAGGACCTTCTTGCTGTGACACGACAGTGCTACCCACTTAGCCACCGTGCCTACCAATAAGTATAAGTTAATGCATTGCTATAGTAATTGAGTGCATTAGATGATCAAATGTATTTGCTATACCATTTAACCAAATCCTGCTTTATTATACACCTTCAACCTCCAGTTTTACTTATTTAGTAAAGACGTGCGTGTTCACAGCAGGATTCCTAATGTTGCTCTTTGGCTTTTGGATATTAGGTACATAAATTAATAAACAGATGCAATTAGGGTTAGATTTAATTGAGCTGGTATGCCACACTGGTTTTAGTAGATGTTTTATTCAGAACAGACACTAGAATTATTACAATACCATGAACATTAAATGAGCTCTGAAGATTTATACAGTGGTATAATGTTGTCTTACAGTAAAAATTGTGTTTAAGTAAATCAGTTCATAGATGCTTTCATGCTGTCTTAAAATTTGTCTTGGATATGTAATTATTTTTATTTGGTTTTTTTTTTGGCTTTTGGTTTGCTGTAGACATTGTTTTATCATTTTCAGACACTAAGCTGAAGATAAAATATATCCAAAATATATACAAGAATAAGGCCTTTATAGTTTATAGTACTAAATTGGAAACTCAGAAGAAGGACCAGGGGGCAGTAAATAGTAATAAGCTCAAACATATAAGATTTTCTCTCTGATTAAGATTAATTAGTCACATCAGCAACAAGTACAGTGGTACCTTGTAACTCAACGTCCCCTAAACTCAAAATCTTTGAAATTCAACGCCCTTTGTTGAGAAATTTGTACCCTTAAACTCAGCGTTTCCCTTAAACTCAATGTGTTCAGTTTGTTTTTAAAAAAAATATTTATTTAATTTCAAATTAACAATGAACAGTCGCTTTGTTCAGAGCTCAGTTTGAGCGGTGCGGTAAAACATCATCAAAGTGTGCATATGAGATTAATCTGCGTTTGTGTGGAATAACAGTCAAATTCACTCTAAAAGCGTCCACATGTGTCTGTGTTTAGCTGGATTTTCCTCACTGTTTGACTTTTAAACTTGTGTTATAGCTCGGGGTGCTAAGAAATTGTAAGAATCAGCTTTTTATTTCAGTGTTTTTTATATTATATTTGTGTTATTTTCAGTGTATAAGTGTCAAAAACAACCCCATTAATTTACATTAGCCCAAAACATATGCAAGTCCACGGGACCATGGAACACATTAACATGTTTTCCATACATCCTTTTGGGAAAAAATACCTTAAACTCAAAGCCTTTTAAACTCAGAACCAATTGACTTTGAGTTTCAAGGTACCACTGTAATTCAAATGAGTCAGCCATATGCATTGTTATACAGTTAGGATTGTCTTTGTCATAAATTGTGGCTACTCCTTCTCCACGACCATTAAGACATGGCTTCTGTATACAATGTATATAATAACTTTTCTCTCTGCATTGACAGTACTATAATACAAATGATATAATGGCCATTAAACTAGGTATATCACTCCTGAAACAGCGTTCTTTAGTGTATTGATTCTGTTTCAAAAAAGCAATAGCACTCAATCATAAGCAGGTATAAAACATTGGGGGATGGCATAACAGACCAAAGAAGATCTGGAGAATTATGTCTTGTTATCTTTCTCTGTGGCTGACTTTCATCTCGCTCAGCAGTCAAGCCGACAGGACAGAAGGTCAGCGTTACTCCCTTAGCCAAAACTCCCAGGATTTCCTCTTTTTTCTGTCAATTCTAAGCCTCCTAATGAGACTATGCTTCTCTGACTTACCATCTGCTCATCTCTTTGCTTCCATAGCTTAAATAAATAAATGAGTACACCAGAGCATGGAACATGGAAACCATTTCAAAGTAGTTTATTAATGTATTTTATTGTTTTATGTTGTTTATATAATTTATATATAGTAAAAATTAGATCATGTTGTATGTGGCATATTATTTTTCAATTTGCACCAACACTTGTATATACAGTATTTAAGTATGCTAAATAGAAAGCAAGTTTAGAAACCCCTGTTAATATGGCTATTTGTATTTCACTATTTCAGCCACACCCACTGTTAGCTGTTGACTGTTTATACATCCTACTGACATTCAGTCTTCACAGACCAACACTACGCTATCCAATACAACCAATCTTCCTCCATTCACTTAATCATGAAACTTTCCTATGATTTCTCATTTCCCAAAACTGTAAGTGCCTTGTGATAAAGTCAGCTACCCTTACCCATCACCAGAAAGACTATTGTATGTACTTACCTTAAACTGAACTGTTGAACCTGTGAATGACTAAAAGAGTAACCTGGGCTGATCCATCCTCTGGGAAGGAGAAGTAGAGAAAAGACCTGTTAGAAGATAGGAAGTGTACACTATGTCCCATTGTAAGGTATGAAGTATATGTATATTCAGTACTCTTGACTTACCTGTAATAATATTGGTTTAGCCGGGGGGAGGAGTTACTGACATATAAGCAGCACCCAGGTAGAGAGAGGTGGATACAGCCTGTGATTAGAGAGAGAGAGAGAGAGAGAGAGTCAGCCTTTATGACTTTGCAGTCATTGGTTGTATGTGCATTGTCAGAAGTGATCATTACTCATTTGTATACTTACCCATTTTGTTTTCATCCCAGTGTGCGAGCTTGTATTTATGTAAACAGCTGTTATTGTTGGTGCATAAATAAAGGAGGCGGGAAAACAAAGAACATCTGTGTCCTTATCGTCCATTCCAGTTCCTCAGACCGGTCATCCAAGACTACCCAAGGGGTTCGCCCCGTCACATGCCTCTAGTGAGTATATCCCATTGACACAGCCCACCCCTGCATCAAGAAATGTAACCTGAGACTCTGAATATGCAAGGAGAAAACCATACATCAATTACATGCAAAAACACTCCCAGGTTTTTTGGCCCCAAGCCTATTTCAGATAGACCCAAAGATGATATTAAGTTATTTTTGTGTGGGTACCATTGTCACAGAGGCATATATTGATATCACCGTAATTATATTGGAAAATTCATCAGGGTTAATGCTTATGCAGAGACAGTTTGGGTTTTCTTGCAGACCTTGGCAAGAAACCACTGCACCATGAACTTTGTGATGGGTGTTGACTTTTTTGACATACATGTCCCCTACAAGTGTCATTTTTATTACGTTTATGGTATGCACCATGTTATTACTCTCAAAATAATATTCTTCTGTGAAAGAATCTTTGTATGCTTTGATAGTGGGTTTTTGAGCTTCTTTGATGAAAGTCATAACATTGACTATGTCACAAGCTAAGATAACAATCTTTGGTCTTGCTAAGAATGTTTGGAGTTTTAGGTTTATAGTTTTCAAATTATGTGCATTAGGGCAGGATCTTACAGTATGCCTACTAGTCATACCTTCTATAAGGTATGTTAAATAACACCACTGACACTTAATATTCTCAGTCCAGCATTGACAGTGAGGTGTTTAAAAACTCCATCAGCATTGCTGTTGCTTATCCACTCATACCAGCACAACACACACTAACACACCACCACCACCCAAATAAAACCTACTCTGTAGTGGTCCTGGGATAGTCTTGACTATTGAAAAACAGGGTGAAAGCAGGCTAACAAAGCATGCAGAGAAACAGATGGACTGTGAGTGTAGAAACAAGGAGGTGGTTTTAATGTTATGGCTGATTGGTGTATATGCCCTATAGATCGGTTCCCTTATATAATGCCCTATCTGCCCTATAGCTTGGTGCTTCAAGCTTTGTAGGTACAAACTGGGTTGGAGAGAGGACCATGCTTCTGGGGTAAGTGTCTACATCAGCACCTGCACAGAGATGGATACATGCACAAAACACTAATAATCTATTAATCAATCAATAATCATGTATACAATGTGAAGTTCGGTCCATGTTGTGTGCTTGTTCCACTATATTTATTTGCTGCTAAATACGACCTGGATAGATCTATCAGAGCCAAATGACAGCACAGATTAAAGCTAGAGAAATACAGTGTATCACAAAAGTGAGTACACCCCTCACATTTCTGCAAATATTTCATTATATCTTTTCATGGGACAACACTATAGACATGAAACTTGGATATAACTTAGAGTAGTCAGTGTACAACTTGTATAGCAGTGTAGATTTACTGTCTTCTGAAAATAACTCAACACACAGCCATTAATGTCTAAATAGCTGGCAACATAAGTGAGTACACCCCACAGTGAACATGTCCAAATTGTGCCCAAATGTGTCGTTGTCCCTCCCTGGTGTCATGTGTCAAGGTCCCAGGTGTAAATGGGGAGCAGGGCTGTTAAATTTGGTGTTTTGGGTACAATTCTCTCATACTGGCCACTGGATATTCAACATGGCACCTCATGGCAAAGAACTCTCTGAGGATGTGAGAAATAGAATTGTTGCTCTCCACAAAGATGGCCTGGGCTATAAGAAGATTGCTAACACCCTGAAACTGAGCTACAGCATGGTGGCCAAGGTCATACAGCGGTTTTCCAGGACAGGTTCCACTCGGAACAGGCTTCGCCAGGGTCGACCAAAGAAGTTGAGTCCACGTGTTCGGCGTCATATCCAGAGGTTGGCTTTAAAAAATAGACACATGAGTGCTGCCAGCATTGCTGCAGAGGTTGAAGACGTGGGAGGTCAGCCTGTCAGTGCTCAGACCATACGCCGCACACTGCATCAACTCGGTCTGCATGGTCGTCATCCCAGAAGGAAGCTGACGCACAAGAAAGCCAGCAAACAGTTTGCTGAAGACAAGCAGTCCAAGAACATGGATTACTGGAATGCCCTGTGGTCTGACGAGACCAAGATAAACTTGTTTGGCTCAGATGGTGTCCAGCATGTGTGGCGGCGCCCTGGTGAGAAGTACCAAGACAACTGTATCTTGCCTACAGTCAAGCATGGTGGTGGTAGCATCATGGTCTTGGGCTGCATGAGTGTTGCTGGCACTGGGGAGCTGCAGTTCATTGAGGGAAACATGAATTCCAACATGTACTGTGACATTCTGAAACAGAGCATGATCCCCTCCCTTCGAAAACTGGGCCTCATGGCAGTTTTCCAACAGGATAACGACCCCAAACACAACCTCCAAGATGACAACTGCCTTGCTGAGGAAGCTGAAGGTAAAGGTGATGGACTAAACCCAATTGAGCACCTGTGGCGCATCCTCAAGTGGAAGGTGGAGGAGTTCAAGGTGTCTAACATCCACCAGCTCCGTGATGTCATCATGGAGGAGTGGAAGAGGATTCCAGTAGCAACCTGTGCAGCTCTGGTGAATTACATGCCCAGGAGGGTTAAGGCAGTGCTGGATAATAATGGTGGTCACACAAAATATTGACACTTTGGGCACAATTTGGACATGTTCACTGTGGGGTGTACTCACTTATGTTGCCAGCCATTTAGACATTAATGGCTGTGTGTTGAATTATTTTCAGAAGACAGTAAATCTACACTGCTATACAAGCTGTACACTGACTACTCTAAGTTATATCCAAGTTTCATGTCTATAGTGTTGTCCCATGAAAAGATATAATCAAATATTTGCAGAAATGTGAGGGGTGTACTTACTTTTGTGATACACTGTACCACACCGCAGACTCCCAGTACATGTGGCGGAGCCAGCCATGCCACACTGTGATCAACAGACGTGCATAAGGCTCTGAGGACAACAAACCCACGGAAGGCAGCAGGCCCAGACAACATGCACAGATGTATGCATACATGTTACATTTATTAAATTAAATAAGCAAAAAATACAAATCAACAAGGGTGATTAATAATGAACACAAGAGCAACAAACTAGGTATTTGAAAACAAAACAATACACATCAAAATATACAAGGACTAAACTTAACCCTATGCTGACCTACACTAACAGCTAATGCTCAACACTGAGAACAAGAAACATATCCCTAAGCTAAGCTAAACCGTCTGCACAGAGTAGAGGAATAATGCGATCAGGGTGTGGCTCTCCGTGCACAAGGCTGATCCGCATATGAACTGACCTCATGCAGGTGAAAAGATGCAGTCGGTTACTGCACACGTGTCAGAGGCACGTGTGTCAGTTCGCTCTCCTCAGTCGTGGGTTGTGGGGGTCAGCACCAGTAGAGAGGAAGCATAACGCAATTGGGTAAAGATTGGACGCGCTAAAAAAAAGGGAGAAAATGCATAAAAAAAAGAAGTTACAAAAGAAACCATGAACAAGGAATTAGGAAATTAGCAACACAAACGATGAACAATAAGGAGGTCAGATGCAAACATGAAGAACTGTAACGCAAGACCCTACACTAAACTGACTGTACATGCCGTATGTCAGTTGAGAGGCGTCCTCAGTCAGCGGTGAAGGGTCAAATCAGTACAGAGGACTCAATCAGGGTAATTAAACACAACTAGATTAGGGGAGAAAATTAAGGGGGGTGATAGAAAATAAAAACAAAAACAAATCATGACCATGTACTTTTTCACACAAACTGTGCATGTTTCCCTTTTCATTACACAAGAACAAGTGGACAATTTGTACAATTAATTGAAATCTTAAACCTCCCAGGACATGCTTCTTGACAAATGTTTGAAAATTTGACTTTAACTGTATAACGGCCACTTAACCTACTTCAGGGTTACAACACACTGAAAAGCGCTATGACATTATACAACCCCAAATCAGAAAAAGTTGGGACAGCATGGAAAATGAAAATAATAAAAACACACAGAGTTTCTTACATTTACTTTGACTTTTATTTTATTACAGACAGGATGAACCTGATATATATTTATTATTTTGTCTGCTTAACTTCATTTCATTTATTAATAAAAATCTCATTGGACTTTTCTGCATTAATGCTGCCATCACAGAAATGTAAATGACCTTTGCCAAGGGCACTGACACAGCTCCATACCATGACAGACCCTGGCTTTTGGACTTCTTGCTAATAACGTCTCGATGGTCCTTTTCATCTTTGGTCCGGAGCACACGGCGTCCATTATTTTCCCAAAAAAGACCTGGAATGCTTATTTATCCGACCACAATACACGTTTCCACTGTGTGATGGTTCATCTTAGATGCCTCTGAGCCCAGAGAAGTCGCTTCTGGACATGGTTAACATATAGCTCCTTTTTTGCACAGTAAAGTTTTAAGTGGCATTTGTGCATGTAACTCTGTATTGTAGTGCTTGACAAAGGTTTGCCAAAGTAATCCCTCACCCATGTGATTATATCAGCTATTGTTGAGTGGCAGTTCATGATGCAGTGCCGTCTGAGGGATAGAAGATCACAGGCGTTCAGCTCAAGCTTGCGCCCTTGGCCTTTATGCACTGTAATTCCTCCTCATTCCATGAATCGTTTAATGATATTATGCACTGTAGATGGAGCAATATGCAAATCCCTTCCAATTTTTCTTTGAGGTACATTGTTTTTAAACATTTCAATCATTTTCTCACACATTTGTTGATAAACTGGAGATCCTCTGATCATCTTTGCTCATCAAAGACTCAGCCTTCCCTGAATGCTGCTTTTGTACCAAACCATGATTACAATCACCTGTTGGCATCACCTGTTTGGAATCACATCATTATTAAATTTTTCACCTCATTACTAGCTGTAAATTGCACCCGTCCCAACTTTTTTGGAATGTGTTGCAGGTCTGAAATGCAGGAATGGATGTTTATTAACAAATAAAATGAAGTTGAGCAGAAAAAAACATGGAATATCCCAGGTTCATCCTGTCTGCAATTAAATAAAAGTCAAAGTAAATGTAAGGAACACTGCATTTTTATTTTATTTGCATTTTCCATGCTGCCCCAACTTTTTCTGATTTGGGGTTGTACATGCATATTATTTATTTGGGATTTTAGTGAACGGGGGTCAAAATGACATTCCTTGTCAAAGTGCTTTAAAATGATGCAGCTGTTCACATATTGGGTAAGTAAATGTCATGTTGCTTGTTGCCTGGAAAGATAAAAATAGCTCTGTGTATGTTATTATACAGTGAGAGAAGTGCACTGGATTAGAGAAACACAGCAGGTTAGTTCCTTCACATAGCAGGTAAATCACTTTACATCAGATTTAAAAAAAGAGTAATGCAAATAAGATTTATAAAGATTGTGGTATTTACTGGGATTTTAAATTTGTGTGCACTTGCAAATCAGAAACACAGGGAAGTACAGTATATAGAGGGTTTCTCTAGCTTGTTTATGCTTAGTAAGATAAATATTTAAACAATTCATTCTAATTCTGCAGCCACACTTTACTACATTTGTGCTACATCAGTTGATCAAATTGATTTTCATTTTAGAGAGTGATATACAGTAGTGTTCAAAAAAATAGCAGTGATTTTAAAAAAGTGAATAAAGCACAAAATCATTATAATAACTTTTATTTCCATAAATGCAAATGCACTGAAAATACTACACTTTTAATTCTAAATCAAAACATTAACAACATTAAGCCAGTTTGTGTTAATCCTTTACAGAAAGTTAAGAAAAATGAATATTAGGCTGTTCAAAAAAATAGCAGTGCCAGCATTTTTCTTTAAAAAATCTATGTATAAACTGAAAATGTTTGAGGTTTCACTTTACTTTAAATTACTGAACTAATATTTAGTGGCATAACAATTGTTTCCAAGATCTGTGTTGCATGGAGTCGACCAACTTCTGGCAACTCTGAACAGGTATTCCAGTCCAGGATGATTACACTACATCCCACAGTTCTTCTGCAGTTTTGGGTTTTGCCTCAAAAAAACGCAGTTCAGATATCAGCCCACAAGTTCTCTATGAGATTGAAGTCAGGGGATTGGGCTGGCCACTCTATTACCTCAATCTTGTTTGTCTGTAACCAAGATGTTTTGGGTCACTGTCATGTTAAAACACCCATTTTAAGGGCATTTCTTCTTCGACATAGGGCAACATGATCTCCTCAAGTATTCTGATATATTTAAACTGATCCATGATCCCTCGTATGTGATAAATAGACGTAACACCATGGTATGAAAAACATCCTCATATCATAGTTTTGTACCACCGTGCTTTACTGTCTTCACAGTGTACTTTGGCTCGAATTCAGTGCTCGAGGGTCATCTGACATACTGTCTATGGCCACTTGACCCAAAAAGAACAATTTTGCTTTCACCAGTCCACAAAATGTTGAGCCATTTCTCTTTGGACCAGTCAATGTGTTCTTTGGGAAATTTGAACCCATTCAGGACATGCCTTTTTCTTAACAACGGGACTTTGCAAGGAGTTCTTGCTGGTAAATTGGCTTCACTTAATCATCTTCTGTACTTACTGGTAACTTCAGATGTTCCTTGATCTTTCTGGAGGTGATCACTGGCTGAGTATTTGCCATTCTGGCTATTCTTTGATCCATTCAAACAGTAGTTCCACGCTTCCTTCTGCATCTTTCAGGTTTTGGTTGTCACTTCAAGGCATTTGAGATCATTTTAGCTGAGCAGCCTATCATTTGCTGCACTTCTCTGTATGTTTTTTCCCTCTAAAATCAACTTTTTAATCAAAGTACGCTGTTCATCAGAACAATGTCTGGAACAACCCATTTTACCCAGTATTTCAGAAGGAAATGCGCTATTGACCAACCTGTGCAACATTTGCCACCCTCCAACCTTAAATAAGGGCCAAAATTGACACCCGTTCTTCTGCAGAATGAATGACTTCACCAATTGAACTCCTCACTGCTATTATTTTGAACAACCCCCTTTCAATCAATGCTTCGATTACTCAGAATGAACGGCATGCATGTCCTAATTGTTGGGTTTGTTTTGTTTTCAATACTCTACTATACCTTCAAGTACATTTTTTGCTATGTAGAAATAGCATTTCTACTAAAAACTTTGATTTATCAAGTTAATGGTGTTGGACTGCTATTTTTTTGAACACCTCTGTAGATGGACATATTCATAACCCAATTTGGTGGGATGTTTTAACTGTAAATTGTGCTGCCATAGGCTCAGTGACTTGCATTTTCTATACTATATGACTAATATTTTAATAATGTTTGCTTTTCCAAGTAGCACTAGTTTAATAATAGGCATTAGACTGTTAATCTAATCTTCCTGTTCTGGTGGTTGTCTTGTGCTGTATTCATGAAAAGTAGGACAAATAGGGTTTGGTGTTTAGTGTGTTCAAAATATAAACTAGAAATAAGTAAATATGAGCTCAACATATTTAACATGTTCTTTAGTGAAATACTGACATTTTGCATTAGCAAAACAAGTCTAAGGGTGTGTTCGAAAACCTAGTGAGCTCTCTACATAGACAGCATTTTACGTCATTCTACGCATGCTCCCGAGAAGGAGGCTGTTTGAATTCTTAGATGCATTAAAATGCTGCCTAGTAAGGTACCTTAAATTTGAACATTATTTTGACAGAATAACGAGGGAGCATCCGATGCTGCCTTAACGGTGAAGGCAATCCCAGCATTCAGTGCGACACAACTTCAGCATTCCAGATTTGATCCTCATTGCTGGCTGCTATGGTATTTATCAAGTTTTCTGTGTCTACATGTTGTTCTTTTAGGTACTCCCCAAAACATATCAGAAGCTGGACAATAATTCTCTAAAACAGCTAACTCGAATAATACTGGCTTCTGAGAGCTCAAAACTTAACTCTTCATGATGTAGGCCTTGCAACTCTAGTTCTGGTTTTAATAAATGAGATTTTGTTCTTTTCAGTTTAATAAAATCAGTTTTTGTGGTTCAACAGCAGTGCATCAGCATTCTCAAATACTTGTATTTCGGGTATGAAACTGTAAATACTCCAGGACTACACCTTTGGCTCCTATTTTATTACAGTCTTCACTGTTCATTCAAATTTGTGATATCTATTGACCTTTCCCCTTTCCTTTGACTGCAAAATATGTTCAAGAATTCACATATGTGACTGATGTGCTTTGCTGGTATTTCTGAATGTGTATCAGCTACTATTTTCTATCCACTCCATTTGCAAAAACTAATCCTCTACTCTTGCACACAATACCTGGTCCCTCTCTGATTCTTCACACTGGCATTGTCCTCTGATTAGCTATTCAGGGTGGCTCCAAATATTTTCTTTAAAGCTCTTTAAGGATGTTGTTTTGTGTATACCAATGATTGGCATAGAAATTAGCATATTTGATTGATTCAACAGCAAAGAAATGCATACTGAATAAATTGACTAAAACTGTATATAAGGGTGAACCTCATAGTACATGTGCATTACCAGAAGAGCTGGATAGCTGGATAATGAGTGAAAGAAAAATAAATTATGTGAAGAAAAATAAATGATGTATTATTTTACTGTAGCAGGATTGTCACAATTATTCAACTTCTACATATTATTGCTTATATCCTAAAACCTACTGCTTGTCTGTATGTCATCAAAGTCTGTTCCAACTCGTTTACTTTAAGATTTACTCCCTGCCATTACAGAGCACCTGCTTACCTTTATAAATGCATCCCTTAGGCTTGGATAAGTACTTAAATTGTTCAAATGTGCCGTCACTAAACCCCTAAAAAAAAAAAATAATAATCTTGATCCACATGTTCTGTCTAATTATAGGCCAGTTTTAAACCTTCCTTTTGTCTCCAAGAGTCTAGGGAAAAAAAGCATTTTCCCAACAATTATGTTCTTATCTGCATGAAAACACTGTTCATAAAACATTTTAATCAGGATTTAAACTCAACCATAGTACTGAAACTGCATTAATTAGGGTAGTTAATGATTTATTAATGATAACAAATCAGTCTCTTTTCTTGTTCTGTTAGATCTTAGTGCAGTGTTTTACTTGATATGCTACAACATATAGTAGATGTTAAAAATGTGTTAATGGTTTTGCACTTTCATGGTTTAAATCATATTTAAATGACCGCTCATTTGAATTTGTTTATGTAAATAATAAATGCTCAGAAACTACAGGTAAAGTATGGTGTTTCACAGGGGTCAGTATTGGGACCTATATTATTTACACTTACAGTAGATGCTACCATTAAGAAAAATTATTCATAAACATGGCATCAATTTTCACTGCTATGCGGACAACAAACAGCTGTATATATCAGCCAAAACCAATGACATTAAATCAATCAGTAAGAATAAGGGTTGTGTAAACTATATAAAAGGCTGGATGTCGTGTATTTTTTCTACTTAGTTCAGATAAAACAGAGGTATTACTTGTTGGATCTAAGGCTGCGAGGGACAAGTTGTCTAACCTGGTGTTAAACCGTAATGTTTTCTCTGTGACTCCCAGCTCAGCTGTAAAAAACGTGGGTGTCAATAGATTTAGACCTCTCTTTTGATGCACACATGAATAATATTACTAGAGTTGTTTTCTCTTATCTGTGCATTATCTCTAAAAAAAAACTTTCTGTTTGTCAGGTATGGGTCAAAGAAGGACGCGTGCATTTGAGGCTAAAAGGTTTATTGTATAAAATCACAATCCAAAGCTGTGGTCAAAAACAAGCAAAGGCCGATATCCAAACAAACGTACACCAAAAGGGAAATCCAAAAGACAAAGTAAAAAAAGAAGGCAAAAAGTAAAAAAAAAACCAGAAAGTACAATGATCAGTATTAACGCTCGGTACGCACTGTAAACAGAAACAATACTTCGCAATGATCAGAACAAAGCAAACAGTTTAAGTTAGGGCTGTCTTTAATCGTGTTAATTAACGCGATTAACGCGTTCAAATTTTAATCGTGATTAAAAAAATTCATCGAGATTAAAATTTTTAATCAAACAATGTTTTATTGGGCTATGTTTGTGCCACAAAAATATGTCACTGTGGCAATTTGCGCTGCTTTAACACAGCAACATTGTGTTTTTACTGTAGCGATAACTGAGGTCTTTTCCAGTTACTTGAGCTGCTGCTGCTTCATATTGTGAAATATAGGGTATTTTAAATAATAATTTTCAAAAAAAAATTATTTTAAAAGAAATTACCACTAGACCTAATAACAGTTATTAATTGATGCTTTAATATCATCTTTGGTCAGAGCACCTCATCAGGAATCTGAGCGCACACATACACGTTACAGGCTAAATGAGCTCAGACTCAGTCTAACTGTCTAACTTTCAGATGAATTTGGATGTAAAGCGCATAAACTGAACACGAAACATTACAAACACTGCTGTTAAATGGATCGAAATGGACTGTATAAACACTTTAACATAGTTAACGATGTGGGTCGACAGGACGTTATACCTGTTGCACAGGGGCGTAACTACAGGGGGCGGTGGGGGTCCTCCACAACATGAACTCAATGACTCACCTCACTGCCCCCCTATTGGCTGCACTCGCCAGGTCGTTATTATTATATTACAATATTTTTGTTAATTAAAATTAAAATAACTAAAACTGTGCATTAAAAATACCAGAGGCAGGAATTTGGACTTGAAGTTTAACTTCTGAGTGAGTACTTTTAATTCATTCTCATCAGCTATCAGCATATGCAATTTGTTGAGGGGGCCCAAACTTTTTTTGCACTGGGGCCCATGAGCTCATAATTACCCCACTGGTGTTGCATCTAGAAATGGTTCATATTATGAGCGCCTATTGTGACAGCCCTAGTTTAAATAGACTAGGCACAGGTGCAAACAATCAGTAATCGGGTGAGGCTGATCTGGGATAGGTTGCCGGCTGCATGCTATGAGTCATGTGATCATCCAAGGTACCCTGGGAAATGGAGTCCCCAAGGGCTAGGCTCAAGACTAAGCCAGAGGGATGTGTGACACTGTTAATGATGCTGAAAA
Source organism: Trichomycterus rosablanca (assembly GCF_030014385.1). Classification (NCBI taxonomy): domain Eukaryota; kingdom Metazoa; phylum Chordata; class Actinopteri; order Siluriformes; family Trichomycteridae; genus Trichomycterus; species Trichomycterus rosablanca. The sequence goes on along the minus strand of NC_085988.1, from coordinate 30,919,995 downwards.
CTGATCAATGCATTTATAACTTCTTTACTGGATGCTCCGGTAGATTCATAAATTAATCCCAGTTGGTTTAAAATGCAGCAGCTCGAGTGTCAACTGGAACTACAGAGTTTGGTCATATTAATCCTGTTCTATCATCTCTGCACTGGCTGCTAATTAAATTTCACATTAATTACAAAATACTTTTACTAGCTTATAAAGCCCTACATGGCCTGACTGCAGTATTTGAGTGAACCCAGCATGTTTACTTCGTTCACAAGGTGCAAGGTTACTTTTTGTTCTTAGGATGAAAAAAAAAATCAGGTGGAAGAGCATTTTCTGACATCTCCCCCACCTCTGTTCATCTGTTCCCTTCTTAATTTTTCAAGTCTAGATTGAAAACATATGTATTAACTCAGACTTTTGATAAGTCTTTCTAAACCAGGGATGTGTGGCTGTGTGTTTTGCTGGCTGATACATGGCTTCTGGCTGTGCCTGGTTTTGATCCCAGGACCAGAACTGCTTACCCTTTTTACAGACAAAAGGCACAGAGCTTGAAGGTTTTAGGTCATAGTAATCTGTGGCATTCAGGGTTGTTGGGTTACTGTTGTACTGACTCTCTTTTCCGGTCCCCCAGGTTTGTTGATGGTGAGGGAGGTATAGGTGCTAATGTCATTTGAAAGCCCTCATGACTGTTACCTCCTAGTTCTTCCTTTTAGTTATGCTGTAATAATTATGGGTGCAGAATTTTTCTGTTTATATGGTTTGCTTAAATCCAATTCATTTAAATTATCCTCCAGGCCGAGTAGGATGGGTCCAGGCTGAGTCTGGTTCCTCTCAAGATTTCTTCCTGTAATTTTCAGGGAGTTTTTCCTTGCCACTGTTGCCCTTGGCTTGCACAAGGATGTCATGAATGCTGTAAAGTTGCTTTAAGACAATGTCTATTGTAAAAAGTGCTATACAAATTAATTTGACTTTGACTTTAAATTGCCTAAATTTGTAACAGCAGTGTAAAGGAAGACTTAAGAAACTCAGGGGACCCACAATTGTTCCTCCAGGGTTTATATTTTCCAGATATTGGTAGTCCAGATATTGGTAGTATTTTTACCCAGCACACGTCAAGAAAGCATTTGACCGTGAAGACGAGTGACCATTTAAAGTGAAAGAGGGTTGGATGCTGGTAAAGGGGCTAATAAGTACCGATTTAAAGTGTAATTTGTAAATGTAGTGTTAATCCACACAGACTGGAGGAGCTGGTGAAAGACCACATATCTGGGACCCAATTTTCAGAGAAAGAGTGTTTGGTGGGTAACTAGACCTGTTGCTTTGGACAAAAAAAAAGAGTCCTAGAGGCAGTGGACTTTCAAAGGATGTTACAAGCCTTCTGCCAGGCGTTGGATAAAGAACTGCACCGTAAGAAAACTGGCGTCAACCTCCTGCTCCAGGAACATGGGCAGAGGGTAGCCAAACTGGCACCTTAAACAGCGACATACAGATGAAGGAGTGTCATAAAGTGTTGTGGGCAAGTCCATCCAAAGCACATGTTCAGACCAAGAGATGGGTTTAGTTGAAGCCAGACTTTTGAGCATTTCCTCAGGGTCCTGGTTGACTCTCTCTGTCTGCCCACTGGATTGCGGGTGGTATCTGAAGGATTTGCTAAAGAAGGCTGCTAAGAACCAACAGAAGGCCCTCCAGAACTGATGCCAGATCACTGGTCAAGCCATGGACTCAAACCACCTTATCTAGAACAATCTCTGCAGTTCCTTTGGCCAATGGGAGTTAATGCAATACAATGAACTTGCAGCCCTTCAAGATTTGGTACACTATGATCAAGATCTCATCTTATTGCCCTGAGCAGGTGGCAAAACTCTGCAATATAATTACTGGAAAAATGGGACTAGGGGCAGGATGGAATATGGAGAGGGTGTAACAGACCTGCAGGATGTGTTCTAGGGTCCTTATTGTTGGCACACATATGACAAGGTCCAATGTCCCCTCATACATTTTATGGGTCAGTGATTATATGGTGATGTTTTTCTGCTACAAAAATCTATGCACCCTGATATATTTTATGGGTCAGTGATTATATGGTGATATGGTGATGGTGATGAAGTGATTATATGGTGCAGTGAGTCCGGTTTTCCCAGAATCAGCTAGAGCAATGCAGTAACACAGCCCAGACACAGGGGTCTTAACCAGCTACTCCCCTTCCAGACATAGCCAATCATGTCTGTTTGTAGACGCATGACTGGCCAATAGCATCCCAGAGGTAGTGGGCTAGCGTGATTTACTGCTGCACCAGCATTATTACAACCCCGATTCTTATTAACTATCCTATTCAGAATCTGTATATTTCACACTTCTCTTTATGCCCACTGCCCATTTTTGCCCATTCTGGTCTGATTACACTCTTGTAGATGTGACATACTGTATTTTTTGACAGATCTGTGCTGAAGGCAGGCCAGTCAAGCACATGCATATGTCTCTTTAATATCCCAATATATGCCTCTTTGCATGAATGGTCCTTTTTGTCTTTGGCACAGAAAACTTTGGTCCACCTGAGATGGGTTTGGACCCAGAAAACTCTATGATCTTTCTTTCATAATAGTTTCAGCTGCTGCATTCAGGACAATCTGGTGAAGCCATATTGTCTGTCCCCGGCACCAAGTGTGTTCCAGTGCCTAATTAATGATATGCTGCGCTATGTTGGGGAGCTTTCTCATTGCATAAATTGACAATATTCTAAAATACAACGCATAAATAACACACCCTGTATGCTAGGCAAGTGCTCCAAAGACTACTGAAACATCACCTATACAGTGGTGTTAAAAAAAATAGCAGTGATTTTTAAAAAGTGAATAAAGCGCAAAATCATTATAATAACTTTTATTTCCATAAATGCAAATACACTGAAAATAAATAAATAAATCATTTAGCCAGTTTGTGTTAATCCTTTACAGAAAGTTTAGACAAAATGAATATTAGGCTGTTCAAAAAAATAGCAGTGCCAGCATTTTTCTTTAAAAACTCTTTAAAAAGTTTTTCTTTAAAAACTGAAAATGTTTGAGGTTTCACTTTACTTTAAATTACTGAACTAATATTTAGTGGCATAACAATTGTTTCCGAGATCTGTGTTGCATGGAGTCGACCAACTTCTGGCACCCCTGAACAGGTATTCCAGTCCAGGATGATTAGACTACATTCCACAGTTCTTCTGCAATTTGTGGGTTTTGCCTAAAAAAAAACATGTTTCAGATGTCAGCCCACCAGTTCTCTATGGGATTCAAGTCAGGGAATTGGGCTGGCCACTTTACCTTAATCTTGTTTGTCTGTAACCAAGATGTTTTGGGTCATTGTCATGTTGAAACACCCATTTTAAGGAAATTTCTTCTTCGACATAGGGCAACATGATCTCCTCAAGTATTCTGATATATTCAAACTGATCCATGATCCCTCGTATGTGATAAATAGACGTAACACCATGGTATGAAAAACATCCCCATATCATCATTTTTATACCACCATGCTTTATAAAAACAGTGGTAGCCTAGTGGGGGACAGTGGTAGCCTAGTGGGTAGAGCTTTGGGCTATCAACCGGAAGATAAGCGGTTCAAATTCAGGCTCTGCTATGCAGCCACTGTTGGGTCCTTGAGCAAGGCCCTTAACCCTGTCTGCTCCAGGGGCGCTGTACGATGGCTGACCCTGCGCTCTGACCCCAGCTTCCAATCAAGCTGGGATATGCGAAGAAAGAATTTCATTGTACTGTACATCTGTATATGTATATATGTCAAACAAAGTATATCTTCTTCTTTACTGTCTTCACAGTGCACTTTGGCTTAAATTCGGTGCTTGGGGGTCGTCTGACATACTGTCTACGGCCACCAGACCAAAAAAGAAAAATTTTGCTTTCATCAGTCCACAAAATGTTGAGCCATTTCTCTTTGGACCAGTCAATGTGTTCCTTGGCAAATTTTAACTCATTTAAAACATGTATTTTTCTTAACAATGGGACTTTGCAAGGAGTTCTTGCTGGTAAATTGGCTTCACTTAATCATATTCTGTACTCACTGGTAACTTCTGATGTTCCTTGGTCTTTCTGGAGGTGATCATTGGCTAAACCTTTGCCATTTTGGCTATTCTTTGATCCATTCGAACAGTAGTTCCACGCTTCCTTCCGCGTCTTTCAGGTTTTGGTTGTCACTTCAAGGCATTTGAGATCATTTTAGCTGAGCAGCCAATAATTTGCTGCACTTCTCTGTATTTTTTTTCCCTCTACAATGAACTTTTTAATCAAAGTACTCTGTTCATCAGAACAATGTCTGGAACAACCCATTTTACCCAGTATTTCAGAAGGAAATGCGCTATGATCAACATGTGCAACATTTGCCACCTTCCTACCTTTAATAAGGGCCAAAATTGACACCCGTTCTTCTGCAGAATGAATGTCTTCACCAATTGAACTCCTCACTGCTATTATTTTAAACAAACCCCTTTCAATCAATGCTTTGATTACTCAGAATGAGCGGCATGCATGTCCTAATTGTTGGGTTTGTTTCGTTTTCAATACTCTACTACACTTTCAAGTAAATTATTTGCTATGTGGAAATATCTTTTCTACTAAAAACAGTGATTTATCAGGTTAATGATGTGTGACTGCTATTTTTTTGAACACCACTGTATGTTAAGGAAGAGAAGTGTGAGTTTGGAGTACACTTGTAAGGTTACAGCATATAGGGATGATCTTGGACAATAAAAAAGTGTGCTAACACCAGCCTTGCATCAGCACACATGGGAGCTCCTATACTTAACACTGGTGGCCAAAGAAGAAAGCCGACGTTCAGCCGTATGTGAGATCCTGCACTGCATGTGCCCTATGTAGGGGTTAAATAATTGTGACATGGTGGTAACGTATGTAACTTATGTAAGTAAGTCTTAATCACAATACATAATATTATTAAACAATTCAAAGAGTCTGAAAGAATTTAGGTGCATAAAGGGCATGGGCGCAAGCCTAGGCTAAACACCCATAATCTCAGATCCATCAGATGGCACTGCATCAAAAACCATCAATAGCAGATATGACCACATGGTCAAGGGATTACTTGGCAAACAATTGGCAAGCATTACAAATGCCATTTAAAACATTTTACTGTGCAAGAAAGAAGCCTTATGTTAACCATGTCCAGAAGCGACATTAAGTTCTCTGGACTCAGAGGCATCTGGGATGGAAACATGTAATGTGGTCAGATTAATCAGTATTTCATTTTTTGGGGGGAGAAATGGTCACTGTGTGCTCTGGACCAAATATGAAAAAGACAATCCAGATTGTTATCAGCAACAAGACCAGGTTCAAAATTCATTGACAACTGGATTAAATTTCAGTAGCTGCACCCAGGCATGATTACTGCCAGACCTGTTGAATCTAAACATCACTTTTTTGGCTATGTGAATCAGTCTAGAAGGTCCCAAAAAGCAGCACAAGATGCCACATCCAAGAGCTCAAATACAGATGCTAAACATCCATTAAAATCTACCAGCCTGAAAAGGGTTATAAAGCCATTGCTAAGGCTCCTCACAGCATTTCACAGTTAGAGCCATTATTCAGAAGTTCACAAAAGACTCATCCAGAAGGTCACAAAAGAAATCAAACTTCTAAAGAATGGCATGCCTCATTTGTCTCAGTTAAGGTCATTGTACAAAATACCACAATAAGAAAGACACTTGGCAAAATAGCATTCACGAGTCTTGCAAGCTAAAACCACAGCTGATCAAAAAAAAAAAAAAAAAAAAAAAAAAAAAATTAGAGACTTATTTTACATTTGTCAAAATATATCTAGATGAGCATCAAGACTTTTGGGATAGTAGTCTGTGAACTGAAGTCAAATGTTAAACTTTTTGGTTGACATGGATATTGTTACATCCAGCATAAACTACATTCCACCATGAAAACATCACACCAACAGTCAAACATGATGCTGGTCCGGGGCTGCTTTGCTTCCACAAGACCTAAACAACTTGCCATAATTGATGAAAACATGAAATTTTATGTCTATCAGAAAATCCAGAACAAAAATGTCCACCAGTCAGTTTGTGATCTAAAGCCCAAACACAGCTGGATTATGCAGCAGGACAATGATTAAATAAGCAGTAAAATACTACAAAGAAGAGTGGGCCAAAATTCTTCCACAGTGATGTAAAACACTCATTGTTATTGCAAAGTTTAATTGCAGTTGTTACTGCCAAGTGTGTCACAACAAGTTATTAGGTTTAAAGGGCAATTACTTTTTCATAGGGTGATCTAAGTTTATAATAAATAAATCTTTATCTCTTAATAAATGGAATGAGCATTTGTGTTTAGTGGTGTTGTCTTTATCATATTTTAAAATTAATTGCAAGATCTGGAACATTTACATGTGATAAATTAGCAAGGGTTTCTGGTTTGCTCATTTGTATTTGGCACCTGGATCTCTGTATAGTTGCTCTTATACAATTCAAATGCATATACAATTGCATATTGAGTAAGTATGCTTAATTTAGTTTTTTCTTGCTTATGCCTAGTTCACACTACACAATTTTTGCCCAGATTTTTGCTCGCCAACTGGTCGCCGCTAGATGTGGCAGCTCGGGAGCAACTCGTCGTTCGCTCTGGGATCGAAACTCGGCTCTCAAATTTCAAAGCTTTATTGTCATATGTACAGTAGGAAACGTGTTTCCCTGTACAATGAAATTCTTATTTTGCTGTCCACACATGATGTAACAAAGTACAAAGATAATAATAAAATAAAATAAAATTAAGAAATAAAAGTTAGATATAGTAAAAAAAAAAAAAACACACGCTGAGTATAAGTTATGTACATTGTGCAAGAAGAGAGCAGATATATTGCAATCAGACAATATAGTTACATGTGCAAAATGTAAGACAGTAGTGTAAACATACATGTGCAGCTGTATGTAGACCTGTAAACAGTCATATGCGGTATAGTGCAAGTATTGTGTGCAAGTGTGATAGTGTCTATGAATAATCAGCTCAGCTGTTTAAGAGTCTGATAGCTGTGGGAAAGAAAGAGATCTTTAGTCTTGTTGTCCTGCATTTCACACTTCTGTATCTCCGGCCTGAGGGTAGAAGTGTGAATAGTCCATGTTGGGGGTGGGTGGGGTCTTTGATGATGGATGCAGCTCTCCTGTGGACTCTGTGATGGTAGATGCTCTGGAGAGAGGGTTGTACCGTCCTGGTGATTTTCGTAGCAGTCTTTATCACTCTCTCCAGGCGTTTGCGATCCTTCACAGTAGAACTGCCGTACCACACGGTGATGCAATTGGTCAGGATGGACTCAATGATGCAGCGGTAGAAGTTGCTGAGTATTTTGGGTGACATGCCAAATTTCCTCAGCCTCCTCAAGAAATACAACCGCTGCTGAGCCCTCTTTAACACCTGTGTGGTGTTTAGTGTCCAAGTGAGGTCATCACTGATGTGGACCCCTAGGTATTTAAAACTGTTCACCCTCTCCACCTCAAGGTCCTGGATAAACAGTGGCTGATGAGGTCTCCTCTCCCTCCTCATGTCTACTATCATCTCCTTGGTCTTGTCTATGTTGAGTGTAAGGTTATTGTCCACACACCAGGTAACCAGACTGTTCACCTCACTCCTGTAGGCTGCCTCCTCTCCTCCAGTGATACGACCTATCACAGCAGTGTCGTCAGCAAACTTCAGGATGATGTTGTCGGGGTGGGAGGCGACACAGTCGTGGGTAAACAGGGTGTAGAGGATAGGGCTGAGGACACAGCCCTGCGGGGTACCAATATTGGTGATTATGCTGGCTGATGTCCTGTTTCCAATCCTAACAGACTGAGGCCTACCAGTCAGGAAGTTTAAAAGCCAGTCACAGATGGTGGGATGTAGTCCAAGAGATGACAGTTTATTTGTAAGTTTGTGAGGTATAACCGTGTTAAAGGCGGAGCTGTAGTCAATAAAGAGTATCCTGACGTAGGAGTCTTTATATTCCAGGTGTGAGAGAGAGACATGAAGGGTTGCGGCGATGGCATCCGAGGTAGACCTGTTGGCCCTGTATGCATATTGTAGGGGGTCTGTAGTGCCTGGTATATTGCTCTGAATGTGGGCCAGCACCACTCTCTCGAAGCACTTCATAATGATTGGAGTGAGTGCTACTGGCCTGTAGTCATTCAGACAAGATGGGGGATTCTTCTTGGGGAGAGGGACGATGGTGGTGGTCTTGTAACAGGTGGGAACTGTGCATTGTCTGAGGGAAAGGTTGAAGATAGAAGTAAAAACATCAGCCAGCTCGTTAGCACATGCTCTGAGGGCCCGCCCAGGAATGTTGTCAGGTCCTGCAGCTTTGCGGGGGTTGATCCTCTCCAGGGCTTTGTGTACCTGGGCTGGTAAGACAACTGGTGGAGGGGAGGAGGGTTGCGTAATGGAGGTGTGTGTATTCTCTGTGGGGCTAGTGGGGATCGACGTCTCAAAGCGGGTGTAGAATGCATTGAGGTCGTCTGGAAGGCTGTTTGAGGCGCTTATGGTGTTGTTGGGCCTAGACCTATAATCTGTAATCTGTTCCAGACATTGCCACATATGCCTGGGGTCAGTAGTGGAGTAAAATCCCTCTGTTTTCTCTCTATATAGTCTCTTGGCTGATCTTATGGCCTTCTTCAGTCTGTACTGTGCTACTTTGAGCTCAGTCTCATCACCAGATCTAAATGCAATAGAGCGTGCTCGTAGCATTTGCAGTACTTCACCATTTATCCAGGGCTTCTGGTTAGGGAATTTCCTGACTTTTATGGTGGGCACAATGTTCTCAATGCAAGTGCCAATGTACCCAGTCACATACTCAGCATAGTTATCTATGTTCACAGACGAGTCTTCCATAGTGGCTGCCTCTCTAAACACATCCCAGTCTGTTATGGCAAAACAGTCCTGTAGAGTGCTCTCAGCCTCTGATGTCCATAGCTGAACCTGTCTGCTAACAGGGTTTGATTGTTTGAGTCTTTGTCTATAGGCCGGGTATAGGAACAAAGAGATGTGATCTGATTCTCCAAATGGAGGGCGGGGTGCAGCCCTAAATCCACCACGTATGTTGCTGTAAACGTGGTCTAAGATGTTCTTGCCACGGGTGGGAATTTTCACATGCTGGTGGTATTCAGTTAATACAGTCCGTAGATTGCACTGGTTAAAATCACCCGCAACAATGAAAACAGCGTCAGGATGGTTAGTCTCCAGCGCGCTGATGACGTCATAGAGCTTACTTAGCGCCGCTGTGTAGTTAGCCCGCGGATGGATGTAAACAGCGACCAAAAACACGCTCGTGAATTCCCTTGGTAAATAAAAGGGACGGCATTTCAGCAATAAAAACTCCAGATCTGGGGAACAGTGCTTATATACAGTCTGTACATCTTTACACCACGCGTTGTTAACATACACGCACACACCCCCTCCTGTTGTTTTACCGGAGGCTGCAGTCCGATCTCCACGGTGTAATGAATGAGTCTCGAGCTGAACGGCAGAGTCCGGGACGTTCTCTAGAAGCCAGGTTTCAGAGAAAATCAGAGCGCAGCATTCTCTTATTTCCCTCTGCGATGTAATTCTGGCTCTTAGTTCGTCCAACTTGTTCTCCAGAGACCGTACGTTGGCTAGCAAGAGGCTGGGTAGCGGTGGTCGGCTAGCGCGAGCCTTTAGCCTAACATGGAGCCCGCCTCTCTTGCCTCGCTTACGTCGCCGCCTACGAAGCGCTTTCCTTGGGTCCGCGTACTCACTCGAGGCCGGAGCTTCGGGGCCTTCCTGGGTGTAGCGGCGGTGGCTATGTGAGCGTACAATGAGTTGCAGCTCCGACGGAATATGACCAGTAAACTCAAAGTTATGTGCAGCGATATCCAATAATGCCTGTCTGCTGTATGTCCGTAATGCAAGGCATTTATGCACCATGTTCAAAATGAGAAAAATATACATACAAAAAGAAAAAAAAAGTCGAAAAAAGTTACATCCTTGTGCAGAGCGAGCAAACACGTCCGCCTCGGGGGGCGCCATGCTGAGAAGGAAAAATCGCTATGTCTCGATCGCTATGTGTGAACTGTTCAACAACTCGATCCGAGTGGCTCGCTGATCGCTCAGCGTCTCGAGAAAAATATCTAGCATGTTAAATTTCTGGATCAGTCGGGCGACTGGCAATGAGTGCTATGTCGAACTATAGCCACTGAGAACGCAAGATACGGGGTGAGGGGAAACCCACCGGGGGAGTAGTTGTAAAAACGTGAGACAGGGCGTAATGTAGTTTCTATCAGAATACATGGGCACTTGCACGTTTTACAGTATCTCTGACCTTATCGTTCTCGACAAAACATAATACCAACGCTGCATTGCAAAAAATATTTATTAACCTCAACTACAGTACAGACAATCCCTGCTGGTTGCATAGCCCAATCCATTCGAATTCATTTATTTTTCCTACTTGCTTTTTACACGGCACATCAGCGCACAAACACCTTTGATCGCTTGCTTATTGTTCTTTGTTTTGTTTTTTTTGTTTTTTTTTGCCCTTTTTCTCCCCTTTTAGCGCACCCAATTGTTCAATTAGCATCGTGCTTCCTCTCTGTCTATGCCGAACCCTGCCCTGACAGAGGTGATTGAAGCTAACCCATATCCCCTCCGAAACACGAGCAGCAGCCAGATGCATCTTTGCCACCCACACATTGACGAGTTTGGCGCCACCCAGCGTTGCATGCGGAGAGACACACCCTAAGGGCACCCTCTCCCATCTCTGTGTAAGCTCCTCCAATCAGCCGGCAGAGAACGCAATCGCATTCTGACAGAGAGAGACCCACATCCGGTTCTTTGTCCCACCCCCCATATGAGCAACCGGCCAATCGTTGCTCATATAGCCACTCAGCTTCGAACCGGTAAAGCAAGGCTGGATTCGATACCACGTTCTCAGAATCCAGCCCTGGTTGCAGCGCGTCTCTTTTTACCTCTGCGCCACCTGAGCGGCTCGCTTGCTTATTGTTGACGTGCATTTTTGGACATGGTATCGCTAAGCCCCTTGTCACTTCTCGCATGTGTTTTCGTGACAATACATAGTTTGGGAGACCAGACAGACTTGCCTGGGATTCCTCCTGATGGTAGATCGTGTAGTGTGTAATCCCCTATCGCAGATCAGTCATGTAGTGTGAAATACCCAACGACTTAAAAGACTCCCGACTGCAAGAGATCCAGTCGTGTAGTGTGAAATGTACAGCGATCTGACGTCTTGGAAATTCGTGTAGTGTGAACTTGGCATTAGCAGATTTAAAGCTCTTCCAAATGATATGTGCAAGATTTTGTTACAAGTCTTGGGAAGACCATTAAAAAAGCTATACACATTTGTAAAATGTGTCACTTGGCTTGAAACAAGGTTGCTGAGGTGTAACCTTGTATCACTGCAACCTTGAGATAAACCTCCAGGCAATTATTAGGGCTTTCTTACTCTGTGTTTGTTGATCCTCAATTGTTGTCATCACAAACATGTACTCTACCTCACATCATTACCTTTAAAATTCTTATACTACAGTAAACCTCACTTACAGACCAGTGGTTCATTACTGACATTTTTAGACATCACCTAGGTGAAGTATTAAGCAGTATTTCTTTTGTCGGTTAAATGAATCACTGTTTTTATTGCATTTTACAAAATGTTCTAACCTCCAAAAATGTGGTTTGTAGTTTTGTATTTGGTTTTGTTACCAAGCTTTAATATTGGGAAGCCATAGTACAGCTTCCCACATGGCCAAATTATTGCACACAATTTACCGCATTAGCTAATGATAATCCTTTAGTAAATACAATTTGCTAGATGAGCTACAGTGTATCACAAAAGTGAGTACACCCCTCACATTTCTGCAAATATTTTATTATATCTTTTCATGGGACAACACTAAAGAAATAAAACTTGGATATAACTTAGAGTAGTCAGTGTACAACTTGTATAGCAGTGTAGATTTACTGTCTTCTGAAAATAACTCAACACACAGCCATTAATGTCTAAATAGCTGGCAACATAAGTGAGTACACCCCACAGTGAACATGTCCAAATTGTGCCCAAAGTGTCAATATTTTGTGTGACCACCATTATTATCCAGCACTGCCTTAACCCTTCTGGGCATGGAATTCACCAGAGCTGCACAGGTTGCTACTGGAATCCTCTTCCACTCCTCCATGATGACATCACTGAGCTGGAGGATGTTAGACACCTTGAACTCCTCCACCTTCCACTTGAGGATGCGCCACAGGTGTTCAATTGGGTTTAGTCCATCACCTTTACCTTCAGCTTCCTCAGCAAGGCAGTTGTCATCTTGGAGGTGTGTTTGGGGTCGTTATCCTGTTGGAAAACTGCCATGAGGCCCAGTTTTCGAAGGGAGGGGATCATGCTCTGTTTCAGAATGTCACAGTACATGTTGGAATTCATGTTTCCCTCAATGAACTGCAGCTCCCCAGTGCCAGCAACACTCATGCAGCCCAAGACCATGATGCTACCACCACCATGCTTGACTGTAGGCAAGATACAGTTGTCTTGGTACTTCTCACCAGGGCGCCGCCACACATGCTGGACACCATCTGAGCCAAACAAGTTTATCTTGGTCTCGTCAGACCACAGGGCATTCCAGTAATCCATGTTCTTGGACTGCTTGTTTTCAGCAAACTGTTTGCTGGCTTTCTTGTGCGTCAGCTTCCTTCTGGGATGACGACCATGCAGACTGAGTTGATGCAGTGGGCGGTGTATGGTCTGAGCACTGACAGGCTGACCTCTCACGTCTTCAACCTCTGCAGCAATGCTGGCAGCACTCATGTGTCTATTTTTTAAAGCCAACCTCTGGATATGACGCCGAACACGTGGACTCAACTTCTTTGGTCGACCCTGGCGAAGCCTGTTCCGAGTGGAACCTGTCCTGGAAAACCGCTGTATGACCTTGGCCACCATGCTGTAGCTCAGTTTCAGGGTGTTAGCAATCTTCTTATAGCCCAGGCCATCTTTGTGGAGAGCAACAATTCTATTTCTCACATCCTCAGAGAGTTATTTGCCATGAGGTGCCATGTTGAATATCCAGTGGCCAGTATGAGAGAATTGTACCCAAAACACCAAATTTAACAGCCCTGCTCCCCATTTACACCTGGGACCTTGACACATGACACCAGGGAGGGACAACGACACATTCGGGCACAATTTGGACATGTTCACTGTGGGGTGTACTCACTTATGTTGCCAGCTATTTAGACATTAATGGCTGTGTGTTGAGTTATTTTCAGAAGACAGTAAATCTACACTGCTATACAAGCTGTACACTGACTACTCTAAGTTATATCCAAGTTTCATGTCTATAGTGTTGTCCCATAAAAAGATATAATGAAATATTTGCAGAAATGTGAGGGGTGTACTCAGTTTTGTTATACAGTGTATCACAAAAGTGAGTACACCCCTCACATTTCTGCAGATATTTAAGTATATCTTTTCATGGGACAACACTGACAAAATGACACTTTGACACAATGAAAAGTAGTCTGTGTGCAGCTTATATAACAGTGTAAATTTATTCTTCCCTCAAAATAACTCAATATACACCCATTAATGTCTAAACCACCGGCAACAAAAGTGAGTACACCCCTAAGAGACTACACCCCTAAATGTCCAAATTGAGCACTGCTTGTCATTTTCCCTCCAAAATGTCATGTGACTCGTTAGTGTTACTAGGTCTCAGGTGTGCATAGGGAGCAGGTGTGTTCAATTTAGTAGTACAGCTCTCACACTCTCTCATACTGGTCACTGAAAGTTCCAACATGGCACCTCATGGCAAAGAACTCTCTGAGGATCTTAAAAGACGAATTGTTGCGCTACATGAAGATGGCCAAGGCTACAAGAAGATTGCCAACACCCTGAAACTGAGCTGCAGCACAGTGGTCAAGATCATCCAGCGTTTTAAAAGAGCAGGGTCCACTCAGAACAGACCTCGCGTTGGTCGTCCAAAGAAGCTGAGTGCACGTGCTCAGCGTCACATCCAACTGCTGTCTTTGAAAGATAGGCGCAGGAGTGCTGTCAGCATTGCTGCAGAGATTGAAAAGGTGGGGGGTCAGCCTGTCAGTGCTCAGACCATACGCCGCACACTACATCAAATTGGTCTGCATGGCTGTCACCCCAGAAGGAAGCCTCTTCTGAAGTCTCTACACAAGAAAGCCCGCAAACAGTTTGCTAAAGACATGTCAACAAAGGACATGGATTACTGGAACCATGTCCTATGGTCTGATGAGACCAAGATTAATTTGTTTGGTTCAGATGGTCTCAAGCATGTGTGGCGGCAATCAGGTGAGGAGTACAAAGATAAGTGTGTCATGCCTACAGTCAAGCATGGTGGTGGGAATGCCATGCTCTGGGGCTGCATGAGTGCAGCAGGTGTTGGGGAGTTACATTTCATTGAGGGACACATGAACTCCAATATGTACTGTGAAATACTGAAGCAGAGCATGATCCCCTCCCTCTGGAAACTGGGTCGCAGGGCAGTGTTCCAGCATGATAATGACCCCAAACAAACCTCTAAGACGACCACTGCTTTATTGAAGAGGCTGAGGGTAAAGGTGATGGACTGGCCAAGCATGTCTCCAGACCTAAACCCAATAGAACATCTTTGGGGCATCCTCAAGCGGAAGGTGGAGGAGCGCAAAGTCTCGAATATCCGCCAGCTCCGGGATGTCGTCATGAAGGAGTGGAAAAGCATTCCAGTGGCAACCTGTGAAGCTCTGGTAAACTCCATGCCCAGGAGAGTTAAGGCAGTTCTGGGAAATAATGGTGGCCACACAAAATATTGACACTTCAGGAACTTTCACTAAGGGGTGTACTCACTTTTGTTGCCGGTGGTTTAGACATTAATGGCTGTATATTGAGTTATTTTGAGGGAAGAATAAATTTACACTGTTATATAAGCTGCACACAGACTACTTTTCATTGTGTCAAAGTGTCATTTTGTCAGTGTTGTCCCATGAAAAGATATACTTAAATATCTGCAGAAATGTGAGGGGTGTACTCACTTTTGTGATACACTGTACACTGTAGATAAGCAAAGACATCCTATAGGTCTGTAGCCTATGCCATAAGGACTGAGACCCTGCAGTAGTGCCCTTTCCTGTACAACACTGAGTTCAACTGGAAACTAAATACTAATGAAAGAACCTACCTCTTAAGCTGTCATCCTACATGTAATTCACAGGCCCCACTGATTACATCCCAGCTGTGTATTGAAAGTTGATGGATGACAAGATTAGTCTAATCAAGGTGGTTCAAAATGCAATCAGTGAGCAGTTGGTTCTCATTCTTAAGTGTTCATTTTTCTATTAATAGAACTCTTTAGAATTGTGCAGTCTACGTGATCATATTATTATTATTATTATTATTATTATTATTATTATAATTACTATTTTTATTATTAATTAAATGCATTTATGCCACTGTATAGTTAATTGTAGAAAGCTACTGACCTGCTGATATGTTTAAAAGCATTATTATACAAGCCAGGTAATTCAGTCTTTACTCTTTTTATAAATGAAAATAAATCAACCATTTAGGGAATACTGCAAAAAACTATATTCAGTCAAAATATTTTACTCCATTTAAAAGAGGAACAGTAATGCAGTCAAACAGTTAAATCATTTACCACACATCAAGGAAAAAAAAACAGACATTTGGTACTTTCAGGAATATTAGATTTTGTATACAAATTGTACTATATATTGCTTAATACATATCCCAAGATGTCTTTCTGTCAATAACTTATACACTTCTAAATTTAAATTAAAAATGTTATTGGGAACTAAATTATCCACCTATTTGATGCAGACATGGGCCTTCAACATTGCCCTTCCAGCACATTGCAACAAAAGCAAGTGTAGCCAATAAGTATAAGCAGGAGAATCAGGATCCATTTGCAATGAAATCCAAGCAAACAAAAAATATCCAAAAGCACTTTAAGGTAAAGTCCAATGCATACAAAGTGTAAAGATATACCTAATAAATAAATTAATGTATTAATAACGTAAAATTTACAGTCATCAGTTGTAAAGTCTGTAACAGGCCTATTGTGCGATGATGTAATGTTTAAAGTTTAAACACAAACCATACAGGCTTAAACAAATTTCTGTATGCAGGATCTGCTGAAGGGCCACCAAAAGGTTTTTTGGGCCAGGGAAAAAGATCACTTTGTGGGGCTGACAGGATCTCATCTATCGAGTCCCACTGGGCATGAGCAGCTATATAGCTCATGGTAAGTATTGTCTCTGGTGTAAGTCTTTGGGTTGTTTGACTTGAAATCACAAGGATTAAATAACATTAAAACCACCTCCTTGTTTCTACACTCACTGTCCATTTTATCAGCTCCACTTACCATATAGAAGCACTTTTTAGTTCTACAATTACTGACTGTAGTCCATCTGTTTCTCTGCATGCTTTGTTATCCCCCTTTCACCCTGTTCTTCAATGGTCAGGACACCCACAGGACCACCACAGAGCAGGTATTATTTAGGTGGTGGATCATTCTTAGCATTCTCAGCATTCTCATTCTCTGGTGGAGTGTGTTGTGCTGGAGTGGATCAGACACAGCAGCGCTGCTGGAGTTAAATACCGTGTCCACTCACTGTCCACTCTGTTAGACACTCCTACATAGTTGGTTCACCTTGTAGATGTAAAGTCAGAGACGATCGCTCATCTTTTGATGCCGTTTGAGTTGGTCATCTTCTAGACCTTCATCAGTGGTCACAGGACGCTGCCCACGGGGTGCTGTTGGCTGGATATATTTTTGGTTGGTGGAGTATTCTCAGTCCAGCAGTAACAGTGAGATTTTTAAAAACTCCATCAGCACTACTGTGTCTTATCCACTCATACCAGCACAACACACACTAACACACCATCACCATCTCAGTGTCACTGCAGTGCAGAGAAACAGATGGACTACAGTCAGTAATTGTAGAACTACAAAATGCTTCTATATGGTAAGTGGAGCTGATGAAATGGACAGTGTGCGTAGAAAAAAGGAGGTGGTTTTAATGTTATGACTGATCAATGTATATAAACTTTGGTCTGGCTTTATGACTGTGTGTCAGCAGTGGGGACTTCCTGGGTCTTCTGTCATAGCGTCCTATATTAGAAGTACTTTCATCTGGAGCATATTACCAAATCAACATGGCACAGGTGACTGTCAATTAAGAGGAACTGACACATTAATCATCTGTGCCTTCATGCCCATCTGACAGCCATATTTG
Source organism: Trichomycterus rosablanca (assembly GCF_030014385.1). Classification (NCBI taxonomy): domain Eukaryota; kingdom Metazoa; phylum Chordata; class Actinopteri; order Siluriformes; family Trichomycteridae; genus Trichomycterus; species Trichomycterus rosablanca. Next base: position 30,902,740 of record NC_085988.1, on the reverse strand, counting down.
GGAAGACAGATTTCATAACCTGCAGATCTTCACGGAAAGTGGACTCATTAAGGTTCAGCTGTTTTCCATGTTATCTTCTGATTATGTTCTCCATTATGTTCTCCAACCAGGGGTATCCAAAATGATTGGCTTATTAGGGGCTGGTATGATAAGAAATTGTGTAAGTTATGTGTGTAACAGGAATAAAAGTAATTTTGAATCATTTAAAAGGTTAGAGCAAGTTGTTTTGATTATGCTCACACCAGTGGCGGCTGCTGGTCTTTCAAAGAGGGGAAGCTCATTGTCGGCTTACATCATAAAATTTGTCAATTTATTTACACATAAATTCTGCCCTCTGTTCCTTTTACAAGGAAATGTCCTGAAATGAATTGCAGTTTGTCTTTCGACTTCACTCGCAAAATCCGCGATGGGACTGAAGCTCCCAGTGATTAAGTGACTAATGAAGTGTATTGCTTTGGCAATACGAATGTCCCTATTTGTCATGCCAATAAAGCTTCTTTTGAGTTTGAGTTTGAGAAGTGACGGTGTAGCGCTCAAACGAGCTGTCAATCAAAATGGGATTCAGCCTTTCCACTGATCCTCCAATCATCTTGCAGAAGCTCAGCGTCCAGACCCGCCCACAGCTCCATTCACCCCTAGAGACGTCCGGGGGCGGGACAAAATCGAGGCATTTATCCAATGACCGGCGAGTTTCGAAGCAATGAAAAAAAAAACTAAACGCAGCCCCATAGAAGTGAAGAGACGCTCAGCTTCTGCGGGCAAATGTATTGACGCTACGGGAATGTATGAGTTAAGTTAAGAAAATCGAGTCAATTTGTGATAATTAGCTGATTCTGAACGAACTCATCTTCGAGATGAACGTGTTCTAACGCATTTGTAGTCAATGAAATGTTAACACAACTGTACATATTTGACCATTTCATTTTGGACATTTTAGGGGAAGCTGAGCTTCCCTTGCAGTCTTAGAGAAATCGCCACTGGCTCACACCATATTTTATGGAAAATTAGAGACTTGCTCTGTTGACTGAATTGGAACACATTCCCACAAACTCCAAAGTCATGTTACTAGTTTTTGCAGAAGAGTGGAGGCTATTATAGCCACAGAGAGAGATCAACTCCATAATTAATTGGAATTGGATATTGAGGAAAAGATGTAAGCAATTAATTTATTAACTGTACAATTAATAGCAAACAATTTTGGAGCACCACTGGCATTTTTATAGGGGGAAAAAACGGAAAAATCTAATTCATAACAGATTAGTCACTTTCTGATAAAGTTCGTTAGGTTGATTATTTCTCTCACCCAGGGAATCAATCTCACCGTGCTACATTCTCAATAGTGTGAGTTCAATATGTGAGATATTGAATCATCTCGAGATATTGAAAAGTGGACTTTCCTTGTCTGCAGCACTCCGCTCAGGTGCCTATACTAGACGACTGTTGTTGATACTGAGGTGTTTTAATCGGGCTGAAGCACTCTCCTTTCTTCTTCTCCGAAGATGTACAGATGCAGAGCACAAAGGTCAGAGCTCACTATGCAATTTGGTGAAGAGGTTGTATTCTCTACACGCAGCCTAATATTAACTTTACCTTGACCGGTGGTCAAGTTTAGAAGCGGACAATTCAAGCCGAATCCAAACTTGCAAAAACACGAACGGTGAACTGAACGACTGAGCTGACTCGTGGATCGGCATCAGCTGCACTCTTTGAACTCGTCTGAGTGAACTGCATGCTGCATCCACTGCGGATGAATCGAACCCTTAAAAACTCTAAAAATGCTGATAACTTGGGAAGACTGAACACTTTAAACTGAAAAACACATGACAAGTGAGTAAACCCGAGAAGTTCGATGGCTCTTTCGAGCAGTGTAAAGGCTTTCATTTGCAGTGCTCACAACAGCATTTAGTTTGTACAGTAGGCCCTTGACTTACAAATTTAATTGGTTCCATTATTTTTCCCATAAGAAATAATGTAAATAGAATTAATCTGTGCCAGACCTCCCACACCACCTAACCCATTCTAATGTCTTAAATGGTCTTTTTTGTTATAAATACAAGTATATTTTCCCCTTAAATCTTAAATTATAGAATAGACATTAATGTAATAAACAATAATAAACAACAATACACAGTAGTACTGTACTGTACATAAAAACACACATTTCAGTACAGTACGTGTGCTGTACCATGCACCATAATACATTTCCTTCTTTTTTATAAAATGTATCTACCAGAAACAACAATAACTCTCATATTTCTCTATTATTATATCCTTCTTTATTTTAATAGCGTTGTACTTTGTAGGCCGAATTCCTTCTTCTCTCTCACTCACTGTCCCCGCTGTCTGATACACAGTGACAGCTACTGGCAGGAGTAATTATAAAACAACAAATGTAATAGATTTGTTCATTTTCTCAACACTGCGCTCTCTCTGCACATTTTTTGTGGACATTTTAATATTGAATTTTACAAAATATAAATAAAACATCGGAAAACACCGTCCGCTGTCCGAACGTTCGCTCACTGTACATCCAAAATTTGTTCGTACTTTAAGTTGAAAAAGATCGTTCGTAACCCAAAATGTTTGTATGGTAAACCGTTCATAACTCAAGGGTCTACTGTATCTTGTTTAGCAGGAGTTGCACTCTAATGGGCACCAGCTGTTTGGCTCAACATATAGACTTATTCTTAGTTTTATTTTGACACAGAGTTTAAGAGTGTTTTTGATCAACCTCATCAAGGAATCTGACGCAGAACGGTTTGACAAGGTAATCGCTTTGTTGTGGAATGTGTGCTTGCTGTCGGAAGAGACTGAATTAATCCAGCAGGTGATGTTTCGTAATGGTCTGAACAAAAACATTTTAGTAGAACTTGCATGCAAGGATTAAACACTATCTTTGGATGAATTATATAACTAAATGATTCGTCTGGACCAGTTATTGCAAGTTCTTATGCTCACGAGTGCAGAGCGGGTGTGTACACCACGGAAGTTGAGAAGTTTGCCATCCATGGATGTTGATTTCATGCAAAGAGTAGCAAAGATTTCATGCAATGAGTAGTAGTCATGAAAAAGTTAAATTGGTTTCATGAAGTTTTCAGAGACAAAACATTATTAATAATAAAAAGAAACTATTGAGCTTATCAGAAGCTATGTACAATTGGTTAAATAAGCTGCTAGTTAAGCATGTATGGAACTCCCCAGACAAGCACCACACACAATTGTACAATATACTTTGAGAGTTGAAAGTAATAATATAAAGGTAAGATGGGAACTAGAGGTAACTTCAAAAGCAGGAGCAACATTTACACCATAAACAATTCATAATTCTCCCCACAATTCTCTATTCCTACACCCAGCACAAAGCTATGCCGCTAAAAAGGAGCACAATGCTGGTGTTTTAATGCTTGTACTCGCATCTGAACACCAGCATGTAACCCTTTCAGGCAAACACAAAGAATTTCTTCCAAAATGACAGATTTATTTATATGCACAAGTTACAAACCACTAAAACAGATTTGGGGTGAGGGTGGCATGGTCACTCAATGGGTAGCACTGTCATCTCACAGAAGAAATGTCCTGCATTCGATTCCCAGGTGGAGTGGTCTGGGTCCTTTATGTGTGGAGTTTACAGTGGATCTGGAAAGTATTCACTCTTTCCATTTTGTTATGTTACAGCCTTATTCCAAAATGGATTAAATTCATTTTTTCCTCAAAGTTCTACACACACACAATACCCCATGAAGTAAAAAAAAGGTTTTTAATTTTTTTGCAAATTTATTAAAAATAAAACACAAAAATATAACATGTACATAAGTATTCATAGTCTGCTCAATACTTTGCTGAAGCACCTTTGGCAGCAATTACAGCCTCAAGTCTTTTTGAGTATGATGCTACAAGCTTGGCACACCTATTTTTGGGCAGTTTCTCCTATTCTTCTTTGCAGAACCTCTTAAGCTCCATCAGGTTGGAGGGGAGCATCGGTACACGGCCATTTTCAGATCTCTCCAAAGATGTTCAATCAGGTTCAAGTCTGGGCTCCAGCTTGGACACTCAAGGACATTCACAGACTTTCTCCGAAGCCACTCCTTTGTCCTCTTGGCTGTGTGCTTCGGGTCGTTGTCATGTTGGAAGGTAAACCTTCGCCCCAGTCTGAGGTCCAGAGCACTCTGGAGCAGATTTTCTTCAAGGATCTTGGTGTACTTAGCTGCATTAATCTTCCCCTCTATCAAGACTAGTCGCCCCAGTCCCGCTGCTGAAAAACATCCCCACATCATGATGCTGCCACTGCCATGCTTTACTGTAGGGATGGCATTAGCCAGGTGATGAGCGGTGCCTGGTTTCCACCAGACGTGACGCTTGGTATTCAGGCCACAAATTTCAATTTTGGTTTTATGAGACCAGAGAATCTTGTTTCTCTTGATTTAAGAGTCCTCTAGGTGCCTTTTGGCAAACTCCAAGCAGGCTGTCACGTGGCTTTTACTAAGGAGTGCCTTCCGTTTGGCCACTTTACCATAAAGGCATTATTTGTGGAGTGCTGCCTAGATGGTTGATCTTTTTATAGGTTCTCCCATCTCCGCAAGGATACGCTGGAGCTCTGTCAGAGTGACCCTCAGGTTCCTGCTCACCTCCCTGGCCAAGGCCCGTCTTCCCCGATCGCTCAGAATTAATTGAATTTACCACAGGTGGACTCCAATCAAGTTGTAGAAACATCTGAAGGATGGTCCATGTGTCTGCAGGATCCTACTGACTTTTTCTTCAGTTTGGCTGTACCAACACTAAATCAGCTCTTGCTTTAGCTTTTTTGGCACACTCTGCTCTTGCTCAGGTCCTTTTGTGCAGATAGCCAGTTTATGCAGCAGATCTTTTTTTTTTGACTGATGACATTCTTAAGATTTCCACCTCATGGTACTCACACAAGCAAGATGTCTTAAACATTAGTAACAAATTCACTCTTTTAGTAGTACAGAATAAACTTGTAAAACAGTGTAATCTTTAATATACTGTTATTCCCTTTGACATTTTGTTCAGTGATTTTAAAACTGAATATTTAGTTTGACTGCATTGTTGTGCTTACTGGATTAATTAATTATGAAAAGTTGGCAATCAGTAGATAACGCTTCTTAATAAATTTTTAAAACAAAGAAAACCCATTTTTTTATCAGCCATGCCTCCTGACACTGTCCACATAGTTTTAAATGTCATCACAACCTTTGAACTGATTTACTCAACACCAATATTAACGCACACGTATTACATTTAAAAAGGTATCCCATATGATAACGTGCAACCAACATTAACAATTTCTAGGGGAATAAATGACTTACCTTAAAAGTGAACTTCTTTTGCATCTAGAAATAATAATCCCAAATATATGAACTGCCATTCTCTATAGCAACTTGGCCAGACCATTCATATGATTTTGTTTGTTTATTTATTAGGATTTTAACGTCATGTTTTACACTTTGGTTACATTGACATGACAGAAATGGTAGTTACTCATTACACAAGATTCATCAGTTCACAAGGTTATATCGAACACAGTCATGGACAGTTTAGTATCTCCAATTCACCTCACTTGCAGTCTTTGGACTGTGGGAGGAAACCGGAGCACCTGGAGTAAACACATGCAGACACGGGGAGAACATGCAAACTCCACACAAAAAGGGCCCAGACCGCCCCACCTGGGGATCGAACCCACTGTCGCCTCTTGCTGTGAGGCTACCCACTTAGCCACCGTGCCGCCCCTATTCATATGAACATGTGATATTGTTAATCACAAATAGGTCTCAGTATGTTACAACTGCATGGGTCACTTGTCACTAGCACTTTTTTTGGTTGTGATAATATTGTCCACTGCAGTCATCAGTGCTTGAACAGATGCATACAGACGTCAATAAGTTCTTTTATTTTGATTAACTAAAATACAGGAATGTTCAAAAGGCTGGATTTCTGTTTTATATCACTTGTGTTTGGTGTGCAGTCTGCTTGGTAGTAGTAGTAGCAATGCCTAATTAAACATGTAATATGTTTAAGAGATGCACTACACCCTACAATGGATTGTTACCAAAACTTGAACATCTTCCCCTCTCATTATTTGTAAACTGCAAAAATGGCACCCCTAGTGCACCTCTAGTTGCCTGTTCTGCCCTGCCCATGACCTGGCCTTTACTGCAGTATATTCACTCTACTAGTGTATTCAGAATGCTTATTCAAAATATTTTGGTAATACAGTGGTGCAGCCAGTGCAGTGGTTTATTGAGTCAGAATACTGTAGCGTAAGCTGTTTGTCCAAAAAATAAATAAATAAATAAATAAATCTGCTACCAGCTTTTTGTGGCTTTTGTTAGGAGGTAGATAGGTGTACTTTGCAGAAAGTATACCAACCACAGAACAGAACTATTCACAAGCACAAATCATTGTATAAAATAACTCAAAATGGCCAAATGCCTGATAAAAAAAAAAGAACAAAACCAACTTTAGACCATCGTCGCATCACACTTGGCACGTCACATCAGGCAGCCCCTTGTATGTAGTGCTCAGTTCCGTCTGTTTACTGGGGAGCTTTGGCAAGCATTCTGTTTTTGAGGTGATTGTGGCTCCTGCGTCACTGGAGTTCCTTGCTGCTGTGTTGGTTCAGCGGTGGTGAGTTTGTACCTTCTGCCATTTTGGTGGTGGTGTTGCTGCTTAACCAAGCTCTGCGTGATGATCTAGTGCATCTGAACAGACACACTGCTGTGAGAGATTGGTCTTTCTTAATCTGTCTTGGCATGGGATTTTTGCTCTTTCATAACTGTTCTTTTACTTTTTTTGTTCTTTTGCCATTACTATTCCTTACCAGCAATCACCTCACCATTTTCCAACTTCAGCACCAGTAACACTGGGACTCTTCCTCAGGGAAAATCACTCAAACCCCTAAAATGCTTAATTTCCCTGAAAAACATATACAACCCATAAGCCATTGCAACTTTACGTATTTACACAATGCTCTGAGGAGCTCAGATCATAGCCTGGTAATCATGGCAATACAGCTACACAGTAAAACACATTCTCCTATCCAAAACACACAAGAAACTCCTAAATGGGCAAGTCGTTGCCTAGTGGTTAGGGTACTGGACTAGTAATCAAAAGGTTGTATACTTTTGATTGTATACTGTAACTGTACTGTAAGTCGCTTTGGATAAAAGCGTCTGCTAAATGCTGAAAATGTAAATGATAGCTAAATTAGGCCATGCATCCACACCACGCACTCACTTTACTAATCTACACACACACACACACACACAATCCCTTCAGAACTACACACCTAACTACTTATAATGCATCTACAGTGGCTGAAATACCCAAAGTGCAGCTCCTAATGCCCATGCATACTGCAGTACACGCTCAGTCTCACACTGTTCAACCAGTCCTTTGAGTACTGCAGTTACTAGGGTATGTTATTATTGAGTTAACGTGGAAATGTGGTGCTATCTCCAGTCTGTATTTCTGCCGGAGCCACCACAGTTCTTGAACAACTTGAAGTTGGCAAAAATAAATGAATGGATAGCTGCATTCCTTTACTGCCGCTGAGTGTGTGTGTGTGTGTGTGTGTGTGTGTGTTCGTCAAAATATGGCTTTGTGAGAGTCAGTAGATGGCAGTCGTGTCCCTTTTGCTATAGACTTGAGGCTCTATCTCTCTCTCCCACACACGCACTCACACAGTTACCGGCTTCGCTAACAGCGCCTATACGCCTCTGTGCGCTCAGATCTCTTATTCATATCCACCAATCTCTGCAAGTCTGATGGCGGGTAATTGGATAATTATGCTTCAGTTATCTGAGGCGCCGTTGATAGAGTTGTTATATAAGACCAAACTAAAGTAAGAACTGTATGTGCTGCGTTTAAAACGCATCTCGACGTTTAGCGCGGAAGTGCGTGAGAGAAATCCATTGCTCTGGAGTTCAAGTCACGTTGCATCAGAGCAGATGCGCTCAAAGGCTGTGATGCTCAGGCGAGAGCAAGTGGACAGATCTGGATGGAGACCTGATCTAGACCTGATCTAAACCTGATGGACTTCAACGCGTTTTCTGATCGTGCTTGCAGAGCTTTTCCTACTGAAGGGATTTTATTCATATATAACCCTGCAGTTTCATCATTGCACTGTGTACGTCGGCTTGGATGGAATAAGAGCTGAAAAGGTAATTTCTCCTGTGTGCACAGCCTGCTGTGATTTGCACTGGGCGCAGGAACGCTATGGGTTAGAGGAGTCCCTGATGAACCATCAGTTTATACATGGAACTATACTTTTTTCTCTTTTTTTAGGAACGCTGTGCGTAACGCGGCGCACCACGTTGATAGTTTGAGAAAATTGGTGGTTTGAAATCCGCACTGAGTTGTGAGGAGAAACCTAATCAGATTCTACCCAAGAGGAGGAGATGAACAAAAAAGTTTAAGCTAAAAGTAAAATAAATAAATGATGGAATAATTCATTCTTGCACACTAGTAAAGGATAACGCGAAGAATGTCTCAGCAATAATACTATTGATGGCGAATGCTTGAATCTAATTCATAGCCTATAATAAAGTGGAGGTATTTATGATGTGATGCCCACTAAATACCAGTTAGTTCTATTCATTCCAATGATTTGAAAAAGACATCGGATGCGACGATCGGCAGATCGGTGTCCTTTGCAATCATGTGCATGTCTGTTTGATGAAGAAAGCGCACCGACCAGAGGATGGATACGCATCATTTCAGATTTGCTGAAGAATCAAAACATTTTGGCCACTTTTTATGATCAGCCACGCACCCATAGTAAAAGCTCAACTGCGGATGGAGGAGTTTCGTTGTGTGGAGAGAGTCAGTGCGCGCTATCTGGATTAAATCACTCCATTTTACCTTTTTGAAAAGTAAGTAAGCTCATTCTTCTTTACTGTACGCTTTGCTGTACCAGGTGAGTCATCATATTGTAAATCAAAAATGACTAGAAATGATGCTTTTATGTCTTCTATAGAACCGCATTTGCTTGTAGTTTTCTATACTGGACATATCACACATTTGTTCTTTTACTGGTATTTTCTAGGTCTCATTTATTTTTATCAATGGTGCCTTTGTGACTTCTATTCAACATCATTTGGTTGAGGTTTTTAATACTAGACGTAATATCCAGAGATAGATATATACATTTACATATAAATGTAGATTAGGATACAGATATATCTAAATCAATATCTTAATATCTATATCTATGCATATCTATATTAGTCTATATTGAAATATTGGTGTAGTCTATATTACTGTTTTAACCATTATCATTCGTTTTTTCCCCTCTTTATTTATGTATTTATTTATTTGTATTGTGAATCTTAAATCTAACTTTGGTTGGTCCACAATCCTCCCTCTGGACATAACCAATCATTAGTGCATTATCTTGCAAAGAGTTGACACAGAGCAAGACCTTAATTAGTAGGAAGTTAATGAGAAAAAAAGTAAGTAAATCACAAGTAAGTCGTCTTATAGTACAGGTACAATAAATCACTACGTAAATAAGTAAGTAAATAAACAAATAAATAGACTATATTTTCAGGAGTTTTGATAATATCAATAAATGTTGATTAAGGGCAAACATTACTATTGGCATACTTTTTATGCTGGTCTTAATCCTGTTAGTTCATTGTTTTATTCTTATTTAATTAGTTGATTTTATTGTGCAGCCTCTTGGCTGGCACCTGTGGTCATTAAGGGTTTTATAAATAAGTAAAGATAAACACACTAACACAAGCCCTTCGTGAAACAGCTTTATTTTATGTCACTGCTGTAACAAAAACATGCAGAGATCTGCTTGTCCTCCATCCTCTGCACTAGTGCGAACAAACACTGTTCTTATGGCTGTTAATCACATAGTGACTTTGCCAATATGAATTGATTCATTTCAGGATAAAGATGCAGGCTGTTGCTTCTTGCTTATCATCTACCCGACTAGGTGATCAGACCATATGTGACATGTGTTGGAAAAAAATTGTAGATATTGATTTTGTGCCAAGCATTGTGAAATTGGCAGATAGTCGCCAATCGACCATGGCCATGCAGGCTTAAAATGAATGAAATGGTGCTTATTGGATTAGTGTAATCCTGTGAGATGCTGTGTTGTGACTTCTTGCCCTTTACCTTTGGCCATGACTGTCATGTATTGTGCAAGTAAAGGTTTTAAGTTTGGTGCACATAGGGAGCTGTCCACAAATATGCTGGTGCTGAATACTCTGCACACACTAACCCTGTTTCTAATTATATTGTGGTGATGTGTATACACTGATCAGCCATAACATTAAAACCACCTCCTTGTTTTTTACACTCACTGTTCATTTTATCAGCTCCACTTACCATATAAAAGCACTTTGTAGTTCTACAATTACTGACTGTAGTCCATCTGTTTCTCTACATATCTTTTTAGCCTGCTTTCACCCTGTTCTTCAATGGTCAGGACCCCTAGAGGAGCACCAGAGCAGGTATTATTTAGGTGGTGGATCATTCTCAGCACTGCAATGACAATGACATGGTGGTTATGTGTTAGTGTGTGTTGTGCTGGTATGAGTGGATCAGACACAGCAGCGCTGCTGGAGTTTTTTTAATACCGTGTCCACTCACTGTCCACTCAATTAGACACTCCTACCTAGTTGGTCCACCTCGTAGATGTAAAGTCAGAGACGATTTCTCAACTATTGCTGCTGTTTGAGTTGGTCATCTTCTAGACCTTCATCAGTGGTCACAGGATGCTGCCCATTGGGTGCTGTTGGCTGGATATATTTTTGGTTGGTGGATTATTCTCAGTTTAGCAGTGACACTGAGGTGTTTAAAAACTCCATCAGCATTGCTGTGTCTAATCCACTCATACCAGCACAACACACACTAACACACCACCACCATGTCAGTGTCACTGCAGTACTGAGAATCATCCACCACCTAAATAATACCTGCTCTGTGGTGGTCCTCTGGAGGTTCTGACCATTGAAGAACAGGGTGAAAGCAGGCTAAAATGGTATGTAGAGAAACAGATGGACTACAGTCAGTAATTGTAGAACTACAAAGTGCTTCTATATGGTAAGTGGAGCTGATAAAATGGACAGTGAGTGTAGAAACAAGGAGGTGGTTTTAATGTTATGGCTGATCGGTGTATAATTTAACTATACAACAGGAAGAATCGGGAAGAGGACAATCATATTTATTGATACATACAAGCAGTTTGCTAACATTAGTTGATATAAATTTTAAAAGAATCTAGATCTCATCACAAATGTCATGTGCACCATTATTAAATCCTCAGCCTCAGTATTTGGTGGAACATCCTTTGCTGTAATTACCTTTAATAAGTGCTAGCAGGCGTCTTGACTCCTCTTTTGTAGAAGCTATAGTTTATTCTTAGGCAAAAGCTTCCAGCTCATTAAGCTTTGATAGCTTTCATGCTGCAACTGCTTTCTTTAAATCCCACCAAAGTTTTTTTAAGGGATTTAAATCTGAAGACTGAGAAGGCCACTCCAAAATATTCCAGGACTGATTCCTCAACCCACCATTGGTTGACTTAGAAGTGTGCTTCAGGTGTTGCTGGGAAGTTCAATTATTAGAATACAATTTATATTTCACACTTATTATTTTGTGATGCTTTATTTTATATCTTTTATGAACAATCACATTATACTCTGTGTTCAGTTAGGCCTAAATTCTTTTACATTTTGACCAGCTCCATTCAACCTTGAATTAGAGATAGCCTGCTTCTTGTAATTCTTAGCAAGACCAACATCCTAGAGAGAAAGATATTCTGCGTCAAACCAGATTTGTATTATCATGCTTTTACTGTTCTGTCCTGCACAACTGCCTTGTTCCAATGTTAGGAATATGTGGTTGTTAATTACTCACTCACTCACTTTCTTAACTGCTTATCCAATTAGCATCGCTGGGATGGGGGGGGGGGGGGGGGGGGTGGATGCTGGAGCCTATCCCAGCTTTTCAATGGGCGCAAGGCACACAGTAACACCCTGGACGGGGCGCCAGTCCATTGCAGGGCAGACACACATACACACACACACACCAACACATACACACACAGACACGGGGAGAACATGCAAACTCCGCAAAGAAAGGGCCCGGACTGCCCCGCCTGGTGATCGAACCCAGGACCTTCTTGCTGGTGACAGTGCTACCCACCGAGCCACCGTGCCGCCCTGGTTGTTAATTAGATATCTTTTATTAGATATATTTAGGATTACATACACTCTTCTCTATAGTATCACGCAGAGTTTAGGTCCATGCGACTCCTTCTTCTGTTCACTATATATTTGCCTGTATGATTACTAAACTTCAGATCAATCAAGAAAAGGCAATATGTTTGTCTCTTCTTATGATCTCCTGGTACCAGACAGCAGGAATCCTGACAGAAGACATCAGTAAAACTACTCTATTAGGAATTGAACCAAACAATCACCAAGGTTCAATTGCTCAACAGAAGGCATAGCATTCCACTTGAAAATGCCTTGGTTTCTCTGTCAATCTATAATGCCAGACACATGGTCATGGTGATTGCAAGTTCCTGAAGCAGAAATACATCCCCATTACTGACCCACCTCCATGCTTGACTATGGGGATCGTGTTCTTCTGGTCATATGAATGACCTTTCTTGCACCATGATTAAGATGATCATTTACTGATTCTTATGGCTAAACGCCTATAGTTTTGATTCATCAAAAACTCAGCTTGTTTAGGAGTGCTGTGTGTGTGTGTGTGTGTGTGTGTGTCTCATGTAGTCCATGGCATGGGCATGTTTTTGGATGTTCTTCCAAAGGCCAATATCAAGGTGATGTTTATATAACACATCCCAGATTAAGCAAATTAGAGGTTGTTATGGTGTTCCCAATATTTTACATCATCATCATCATATCACACACTGTTCTTTGTGTTTATAAGGGTGATTACGGACCTTAATCCCCAGACCTGTTGGTCATGGGAGACCCTACTGAGAACTCAATGCTCCCGGGGACATAGGGGTGGCACGGTGGCTCAGTGGGTAGCACTGTCGCCTCACAGCAAGAAGGTCCTGGGTTCGATCCCCAGGTGAGGCGGTCCGGGTCCTTTCTGTGTGGAGTATGCATGTTCTCCCTGTGTATGCGTGGTTTTTCTCCAGGACCTCCGGTTTCATCCCACAGTCCAAAAACATGCAAGTGAGGTGAATTGGAGATACAAAATTGTCCATGACTGTGTTTGACATTAAAACTTGTGAACTGATGAATCTTGTGTAACAAGTAACTTCCTGTTCTGTCATGAATGTAACCAAAGTGTAAAACATGATGATAAAATCCTATTAAACAAACAAACAAACTAACAAACCTAAGGACATAGCCCTGGACATCATTAGACCACACAAGCCCTTCTGCCACAACACCCTGATCCAGGGAGGATCATATTTAAATCATATTGTATTGCAACTTTATGTCATACAGTCTAGCAGTAGAGTTTATGATCATCAATATTATGGATTGAATAATAAATACATAGGCATTAAAAAGCGGACCATTCAGGTTCTTCCACACCAAGCTCACCAAACCATGCCTTTAAAGACCTTCCACAGACACTGCACACAGATGCTGCATGAACACATATAGATACTACACGAACACAAACCAGAGGCACACAGACACACACACAAATACTGCAGAAGCACACACCACAAATACAGTGACACACAGGAAATACACAGAGACTCAGAGTCACGGCACAATTGCACACAGACACTGACCAGATAAAAGATAAGACATCTTGAGTTCATACTCACTGCAATGAATTAAAAGCCAAAGTAAATGTAAGAAACGGGCGGCACAGTGGCTCGGTTGGTAGCACTGTTGCCTCACAGCAAGAAGGTCCTGGGTTAGATTGCCAGGTGGGGCGGTCCGGGTCCTTTCTGTGTGTAGTTTGCATGTTCTTTCCGTGTCTGCGTGGGTTTCCTCCGGAAGCTCTGGTTTCCTCCCACAGTCCAAAGACATGCAAGTAAGGTGAATTGGAGACAGTAAATTGTCCATGACTGTGTTTGACATTAAACATGTGAACTAATGAACTACTGTGTCATGAATGTAACCAAAATGAGTAAAACGTGATGTTAAAATCCTAATAAATAATTAAATAAATAAATGTAAGAACCCAAAACACTTCCTTTTTTTCTATACTGTCCCAACTCTTTCTGATATGCGGTTGTATGTCCTCTCATTAGTTTGGCTCTACTGTTACTACTGTAAGGTTATGCTAATAAAGCTCTTTGAATTGATTGATTCAGTGCAGTGGAAATACTCAATTTTGTCTTTAAAGCAGCCAAAGCACGCTCACCCACACACTGTCATCCCTTTGTGAGAGCTTCCTGTTGGCAAAATGCCCAAGCTGAGGTTTAGAAGGCTGTGTCAATTCAAGCTTTTTTTTCTTTTCAGAGCTTTCAGGTACACGGGTCATCCATGTCTAGCAAATTTGTATACATTCAGTACTCTTGTCAGGAAATCGTACTTGCATTAGTGACTACAATAAAATATACAAGATAAATAATAATCACGTTTAAAATAGCAAACTATTTAATTGTGCTGCATTTCTTTGGGTAGAATCACATACCACATACCACATACCACATTACCTTATTGGTATACAACCCCAAATCAGAAAAAAACAGCGTTTCTTCTTTGATCTTTAATTTATTGCTGATATACACTGATCAGCCATAACATTATGACCACCTCCTTGTTTCTACACTCACTGTCCATTTTATCAGCTCCACTTACCATATAGAAGCACTTTGTAGTTCTACAATTACTGAATGTAGTCCATCTGTTTCTCTACATACTTTTTTTAGCCTGCCTTAATGCTGTTCTTCAATGGTCAGGACCCCCACAGGACCACCACAGAGCAGGTGTTATTTAGGTGGTGGGTGATTCTCAGTACTGCAGTGACAATGACATGGTGGTGGTGTGTTAGTGTGTGTTGTGCTGGTATGAGTGGCTCAGACACAGCAGCGCTGCTGGAGTTTTTAAATACCGTGTCCACTCACTGTCCACTCTATTAGACACTCCTACCTAGTTGGTCCACCTTGTAGATGTAAAGTCAGAGACGATCTATTGCTGCTGTTTGAGCTGGTCATCTTCTAGACCTTTATCAGTGGTCACAGGACGCTGCCCACGGGGCGCTGTTGGCTGGATATTTCGGGTTTCTCAGTCCAGCAGTGACAGTGAGGTGTTTTAAAACTCCATCAGCATTGCTGTGTCTTATCCACTCATACCAGCACAACACACACGAACACACCACCACCATGTCAGTGTCACTGCAGTGCTGAGAATGATCCACCACCCAAATAATACCTGACCATTGAAGAACAGCATGAAAGGGGGCTAACAAAGCATGCAAAGAAACAGATGGACTACAGTCAGTAATTGTAGAACTACAAAGTGCTTCTATATGGTAAGTGGAGCTGATAAAATGGACAGTGAGTGCAGACACAAGGAGGTGGTCATAATGTTATGGCTGGTCAGTGTATAAATATGTTTTGTCTGGTTTACTTACTTTTTATTGTAAATCTTTTCTGTATTTAGGGCTATTACATTGACATTTACACTTTCAGCATTTAGCAGACGCTTTTATCCAAAACGACTTACAATTATGACTGAACACAATTTTGAGCAATTGAGGGTTAAGGGCCTTGCTCAGGGGCCCAACAGTGGCAACTTGGCGGTGGTGGGGCTTGAACCGGCAACCTTCTGATTACTAGTCCAGTACCTTAACCACTGAGCTATCACTGCCCTATTAAGGAGGTAAATGGAAGAAACACTGCAGTTTCACCTGAAAACACACAGCTCTTGCTTACCAATTGATTTTTCTTTTATGAATCATGAGAAAAAGGAACAACGAAGTGATTGAGTACCATTGCCTTAAGAGACAAATTAGACTGCTCAGTTTATGTTCCTCCTCTGTCAGTACCTCTGCTGTGATAAATATGTGGGCCTGATTGGAAGGATGACATTTGTTTGTTGGGCAGTGCTGCAGAGTGATTCATACATGCACAAAGGCAGTATCTTATTTTTGCACTACTATGTTTAAAATGTCACTACTCACTATGTAATTTTAAACAGTTACAGTTATGTTGCATGTTTTGACACATTGGTTTGGTCAGAAATTTACTTGGGTCACTCCAAAACTGACTATTTAAATTAATTTAATCAGATTATAGCCAAATTTTGTTTGTAAATGTTGTGTATAAAGTAAAATTGCATTAAATAATTGACGGACAAAAGACAAGACAAGGTTACACTAACAGGTATAAACAAGACAAGACACAAACACATCAACTAAGCTAAGTGCTACTGCTAATCTAAACACACATGAACAATGCAAAAGCTAAACCAAATGCTATGCTAACCACTAATGCTAATCTAAACACATAACGTGACTAAACTATCCTGTTTAACAATGTTAAACATTAACTGACTAACAAGACTAAACAAGAAGCATAAGCAAGAACTAGAGCATGAGACCCAAACATGACATGACATGAGCGTGAACACCAAACAAACCAAACCAAAAGAACATGAGCTAGGAACAAACCAACATGAGCTAGGAACAAACCAACATGAGCTAGGAACAAACTACCATGATCAAGGCAAACCAAAAGCATGACAAGGGCAAAATAGTCTTCACTGAAGGATCCACAGCTGCTCCCATAAATGCCCTGAGCATTGCCTGCAACGAGGAGCAGCTGTGGATCATTAGCATCATTGACCAATCACGATGAGGGGGCGTTGGCTTGCCACTGAACCCCTTTACCATGTGCTCCTGGAGAGAGGGGCATGGCACACAAACAAACTCTATGAGCAGAGGCCCGATTCGTGATACATTACATTTTTTTTTTTTGATTGATTATGCTATTAATATTTGCAGGCCCAGGCCCACACAACTGCTGTGGTTGACAATTAGTATAATGTTCTTACCAGAAAATGCTTTACTCACATTTTACCAGACGCAATTAGACAAATGCTTGACCAGCATGACTATACCCCTGTGCACAACATGAGGTCTATAAACATATGATGTGTCAAGATTGGTGTGGAGGAATCCTAACTTTTGACCTAAACCAAGGGTGTCAAACTCATTTTCACCGATGGGCACATCTGCATTATGGTGGCCCTCAAAGGGTCGATTGTAACGTATCCTGCCGTGATTGCAGTCTGCCTGTTAAGTCTTGGACAATTTGTTGTTTTTCTTGGAGGCTAAATTCTGTGTTTGGTGTCAAAATGCCAAATTTATACTGTATATTTATAATGTATCTTTACATTTATATTATTCTCCTTTACCACAGACACGGCCTCATAACACGTACGGGTTTTTCTTCTTAAAACACAAACTTGTATTTACTTTCCCATCTTTCATTAAATTCTCTTCCTTCTGCTTCAGTTTACTCCACTTGTACATTTTGGGATTATTTGTAAATATTTCTCAACATCACTTGTTGGAAAACTGCCTCAGTTAAACAATGATGTGGAAACACTGCCATCTAGTGGCGGGATGCGGTACTTTGCGGGTCACAAAATCGGCATGCATTGTGGGAGATGCAGTTTATGTACGATTTTACAGTGTATTTTAAGACAATCACATGTCTTTCAAGCTCTCGCGGGCCACATAAAATGATGTGGTGGGCAGGATTTGGCCGGCGGGCCTTGAGTTTGACACATGTGACCTAAACCCTCACTGAACACCTTTGAAATGAAATCGGCTTCAGGAGAGGGAGGGTGCAGGAGCAGATACTTCATTTTAATACTCATGGATTTTGAATTGGTTGCCCAACAAGCTCATGATCACATGTCCACATAATTTCAGTTTTTACTTGTTATGGGTAAAATTACTGGGATTTTATAATCAAACTCTCAATCACTGTATTCACAGTGGCTTAATTAATCATAGCCAAACATTAAAAGATCAGTTTCACATTTTCTAGGACACAGCTAAGTGGTAGACAACTGACAGGCAAGCTATATGCATCTCACTTTAATAAATTTTTACAATAAGATATTACATTTCTAGGTGGCTGCCGATTCACAGTGACCCTGACCACTTTTAAGTAAAAAAAAAAGAAGTAAGTGAGAATGAAAAATCTCACTCACTCACTTTCTTAACCGCTTACCCAATTTGGGTCGCAGGAAGGGGAGTTGGGGGTGCTGGAGCCTATCCCAGCTTTTCAATGGGTGCAAGGCACACAGTAACACCCTGGACGTGTTGCCAGCCCATCGCAGGGCAGACACATACACATAGGGCAATTCAGTGTCTCCAGTTAACCTGACTGCATGTTTTTGGACTGTGGGAGGAAACCCGAGCTCCTGGAGAAAACCCATGCAGACACAGGGAGAACATGCAAACTTTGCACAGAAAGGACTAGGACCGTCCCGCCTGGGAATCGAACAGGACCTTCTTGCTGTGAGGCGACAGTGCTACCCACCGAGCCGCTGAGAATGAAAAATGAATATGAAAAATACTTGTGGGGTTTGTACATTTTGGACATGTTGGAAAGTCCATTATTCTGCTGAATGGCAGTGAAACAGTTTTATTTTACAGAAAAAAAAATTGTAAAGCAATTTGATGGGTTCCTGGGAATGTGACTCATGTGTACGCTAATTTGTCTGTTGAGTTACGACAGTTGTGAAATCCCCACAGACTTTTGGGTCATTAGCACACAGCAGAAGGCATCAAAGCAGGTGCATAAAAGACACCAACCGAGACTAAGCACTTTATATACCATATGCTTTTTTCATTGGGGAATAGCATCATACTTTGTTTACACTGTTAATGCAGATTAAAAGGTTACCATGCTTTTTTGGGGCCTGGTTGAAAATTACAATTTGGAAGTTCGAAGAAAATGCAAGCGTAATTGCAGCTGAGCAGTAGTAGAGTATATGGGGGTTGAATACTTTTGGTGAGATGTGATATTGTGTGTTCAAGTATGTATTTGGTGGAAATGTGAATACTTGTGCTCAAACAGGTGATTGTTTGGTGGGGGTGTAAATATTTTTCCTGAGACATGGACACAAGCATGTTTAGCAAATGCTAAAGTGTTGCTAGGTGATTGCCAAGGTGTGCTTAAAGGGTGGAAAAAAGAATGGAGGAGGGCTGGTCAATATGTTTGTAGATTAGAGCTTGATAACATGCACTAAAGGTATACATGAATTTTGGTGGCTGTCGGGTAAACTAAAGACAGTGTTTCAATAGGGCCAAAATTGAATGAAAGTGAATGGGAGGAAAAGGGGTGATAAAGAAAAATAAATAAATATGTGCACATCAAAATGACTTTACATTTGTGGTGGTGGGCCTACCCTGAGATGGTATATGTGAAACGGTCTATCGGATATGTGGTATTGCCTATATAAGTTTGTGTTTGGTTGGGTGTCAATACTGAATACTTTTGCTTAGACAGGTGTTTGTATGCAAGCACACAAGCACGCTCTGCAAATGGGTTAGCAAGGTGTACTCATTGGTTGTTAAGGTTTTCTTAGGTAGTTGCTAAGGTATAGCTATATGGTTGATATAGCAACAGGTTGTTGTTAAAGAGTTGCTAGGCAGTTACCAAGATGATACCAAGTGGTTGCTAGGTAGTGGTAGTGGTTTAAATGCTGGGTAGTTGCTATGGGTACAGAGATTGTTAGGCTGTTGCTAGGTAATTGTTAAGGTGTTGCTAGGCAGTGCTAGGCATATCAGGTTGTTGATAAGATTTTACTAGGTAGGTAGTAGTAAATAGGGGATGATTGCTATCATAATAAGTTGATTGCAAAGGTGTGGTTTTATGGTGTACTGGGGTTAGTAAGTAGTGTTAGTTAAGGTGTTAGTGGGTGATTGATATGGTATTCTAGGTGATTGCTAGGGTGTATGAAAATATGAATGTGGGAAGGATACTTTTGCTCAGTTATGTGTGTGTGAGTGTGTGTGCAAGCTTGTATTTAGTTTGGGAGTGAATACTTTGCTCAGACAGGTGACTGTGTGTGCAAGCATGCGATTGGTGGGGGTGTAAATACTTTTGCTCATGCAGGTGTTTGTGTGTGGTTGCTAAGATATTTTAGGTGGTTGCTATTGTGAATGAATGGGATTGAATGGAGGGAGGGAGAGAGGAATCAAAGAAGAAATGGAGAAGGGAGAGTCAACATGGCTGTGGATTAGAGCTGGATGACCTGCACTGAAGGTGCATATGAATTTTGGTGGTTGTCATGTAAAGGCAGGACAGTATTTTTAATAGGGGCAAAATTGAACAGGGGTGAATGGGAGGAACGGGTGATGAGGGGAAAAAAAGAAATATAAATAAGTGCAGGTCAAAATGACTTTGAAAAAATGAAATGATTTGTGGTGGTGAGCCTGCCCTTAGTATATTGAAACTGTGTTTATTGGTCAAGCAGACGTACAGTAGATCGACGTGTCTTTCAAAAAATGAGTAGGAGTGAATAGTATAAAAAAAAAGGATAAAAATTGGCATCGTGGGTGAACAAGAGTACATATCCAAAAGCTGGATAATAGCAACAGAATTTTACTTTAGACAAAAATGTGTAACGGTACATAATAGCACAATATCTAAATAAAAGTGTCAATAAATAAAAGGAAGAAAGAAAGAATTTAAAAGAAGTTACCTTAAAATCAAACATAATGGTCACATACTTTATGTACCGTTACTAAAGTAGAAGTACAATTATCCCTATTCATTCTTGTAACTATGTTCACTGTTCTTCAATGGTCAGGACCCCCACAGAACCACTACAGAGTAGGTATTATTTGGATGGTGGATCATTCTCAGCACTGCAGTGACACTGACATGGTGGTGGTGTGTTAGTGTGTGTTGTACTGGTATGAGTGGATCAGACACAGCAGTGCTGTTGGAGTTTTTAAACACCTCACTGTCACTGCTGGACTGAGAATAGTCCACCAACCAAAAAAATCCAGCCAACAGCGCCCCGTGGGCAGCGTCCTGTGACCACTGATGAAGGTCTAGATGATGACCAACTCAAACAGCAGCAATAGATGAGCAATCGTCTCTGACTTTACATCTACAAGGTGGACCAACTAGGTAGGAGTGTCTAATAGAGTGGACAGTGAGTGGACACGGTATTTAAAAACTCCAGCAGCGCTGCTGTGTCTGATCCACTCATACCTGCACAACACACACTAACACACCAACACCATGTTAGTGTCACTGCAGTGCTGAGAATCATCCACTACCTGAATAATACCTGCTCTGTGGTGGTCCTGTGGGGGTCCTGACCATTGAAGAACAGGGTTAAAGCAGGCTAAAAGGGTATTAGGAGAAATAAATGGACTACAGTCAGTAATTGTAGAACTACAAAGTGCTCCTATATGGTAAGTGGAGCTGATAAAATGGACAGTGAGTGTAGAAACAAGGAGGTGGTTTTATTGTGATGGCTGATCGGTGTGTATATATATACACGTATATACACACTCATTACACAATGAACTGAGGCTGTTCTAAAAACTTATTACATTGTTCCTAATTAAGTGGATATGACAATATATCAAGTGCAGAAGATGTCTGGCATAGGTTTGGCATACTTTTTGTACATGCACACATTTTCAAAAGTCAGCAGCATTTTGCTATGTTAATAAGGTGTTTATAAATGGCCTCTTGCATTTGTAGATGCAGCAACAAACTGTGTTAACTGACCGGGTTTCTGAAGTATTTATAAGCCCATTAAAAAACAGCGCATGGGTGGCTCAGTGGTCTGTTATGCTAGCCCACCGCTGCTGAGATTCACAAAGATCCTGTTATGATTTGGCACCCCGTCCAGGGTACTTCTGCTTTGCGCTCAGTGTTTTACGGTGTAACCAGACTTACTGCAACTTTGAACAGGATAAAGAGGTTTATTTATTCATGTGTTAATTCTAAAACTGCTATATAAATATGATGATATGAAAAACCAGGAAATTCTGTTTGGGGTGCTTTGTCTTAACACACACACACACACACACACACACACACACAGTGACATGTCATTAATCTTTTCTGCTGGACCAACTGTCTGGGTGTAAGAGGGTTTCTCTGGAGAGGTCTTTCTTTGGCATCTTTTTCAGTCGGGTGAGCACAGCACATTCTCCCAGTCAATCTCTAATCAATCAGCAATCCGCCTAACCCCATCATTCACTTTCAGTACTCTGGTGGACATCATAAATTGGTCGTTTAGATTATCCAGCTGGACATTTTTCTTGATCTGACCTCAGCATGGATGATAACCCACATCAAATCCAAATACTGTGATGACAAAAAATACTAGTAATTATAATTTTCAATACAATTGACAATTTAGAAAAGCCAGTTAAATGTGGAATATACACACACAGAAAGACACATACACATTAGACAATGAGGAGGTCTCAGCAGCTGGGCCGTGAAGCCAATCAGGCCAAAATAGGTATGATGATTTAGGAATGTAGGTGCCCTAGCTCTCATTCTTCCAATGCTGCAAAATTTAAATTAGTATGAAAAGCATGGGTACCTTCCAAGGATATGTCAACCTGTGCTTAGTATACAGTCCATAAGTCCTTGATTTCTCTCCATCTCCAGCACAGTTTCTTCAGTTGCTGCTGTAGAGGAGTTGTTATGCCAGTGTTACTGTGTGTATACATCGATCAGGCATAACATTATGACCACCTTCCTAATATTGTGTTGGTCCCCCTTTTGCTGCCAAAACATCCCTGACCCGTCGAGGCATGGACTCCACTAGACTCCTGAAGGTGTGCTGTGGTATCTGGCACCAAGATGTTAGCAGCAGATCCTTTAACTCCTGTAAGTTGCGAGATGGGGCCTCCATGGATCGGGCTTGATTGTCCAGCACATCCCACAGATGCTCGATTGGAAGATCTGGGGAATTTGGAGGCCAAGTCAACACCTCTAACTCGTTGTTGTGCTCCTGAAACCATTCCTGAACCATTTTTGCTTTGTGGCAGGGTGCATTATTCTGCTGAAAGAGGCCACAACCATCAGGAAATACCGTTTCCATTAAAGGGTGTACATGGTCTGGACCCAAGGTTTCCCAGCAGAACATTGCCTAAAGCATCACACTGCCTCTGCCAGCTTGCCTTCTTTCCATAGTGTCCAGGTGTTCCCCAGGTAAGCGACGCACACGCACCCGGCCATCCATGTGATGTAAAAGAAAACGTGATTAATCAGACCAGGCTACCTTCTTCCTTTGCTCCATGGTCCAGTTCCGATGCTCACGGTGGACAGGGGTCAGCATGGGCACCCTGACTGGTCTGCGGCTATGCAGCCCCATACGCAACAAACTGCGAAGCTCTGTGTATTCTGACACCTTTCTATCAGAACCAGCATTAACTTCTTCAGCAATTTGATCTACAGTAGCTCGTCTGTTAAATCAGCCTTTACTCCCCATGTGCATCAATGAGCCTTGGCCGCCCATGACCCTGTCGCCGGTTTACCACTGTTCCTTCCTTGGACCACTTTTGATAGATACCACTGCAGACCAGGAACACCCCTCAAGAGCTGCAGCTGGAAATGCTCTGACCCAGTCGTCTAGCCATCACAATTTAGCCCTTGTCAAACTCGCTCATATCCTTACGCTTGCCCATTTTACTTGCTTCTAACACATCAACTTTGAGGATAAAATGTTCACTTGCTGCCTAATATATCCCACCCACTAACAGGTGCCATGATGAAGATATAATCAGTGTTATTCACTTCACCTGTCAGTGGTCATAATGTTCTGCCTAGATAGTGTACATATACTACACAGTAGACTTTAGGAAAAGCTCTACCTCCCTACTGTTGCTGCACCTTGGAGGCATCTGTTTTTATGTGACATGGTACTGGGTTGGTATATTAATTCTGCCTGCTAATTTGAAAGGTTAAAACAGGTGGCAGGAGAAGTGACACAGAGTTGCTCGCCCACTTATCACATACCAAAGCACCTGTTTAATGAAGGTGAGGAACAGTGATTCCCTCTCTCAGAAGAATGTATAATGGTAATAGGGGCTGAATGTTAATGACAGTTGGAAAAAAAATATGCATTTAATAGGTTATTTGACAAAAGTAGATAAAAAGGGAGCAAGGCAGGTGGAGCTTATTGTTCTCATATCGGTTCGTTAATGTGATTTTCTCTCAACAGCAGCCAGTACATAAAGCTCACGGAGGCGAATAATGACAGATGAATTAGGTGAATATGCTAGCCTGCAAGGCCCTGAAACACTTTCAGAAATGAGGAACGCTACTAATGCTGATGTAATCACACCTACAGATGTTCAGAAATATGCAATGCATATGTCACTACCTGTGGACACCCCTCCTAATTATTAAATTCAGGTGTTTTAGCGACACACACAGTAAACAAAACTGTAAAAGCAATTAATTTAAATAAATTATATGCTTTTATCTCTGTAGCATTAGTTTGGTAAGTGCTTTACTGTTCCATGATGACTGTACCACTGTGCTCAAAGCTAGTCATCTTGTCCAAAATCAGTGCCTGATTTACTTAATATTTTTGAAGTCCAGACACACTCCAAAATCTTGTTGAAGGCACATTATGAAAATGGTTTTGGAATAGGTTGTCTAACCAATTTATGAAACACATTGTACAGTATACAGTATATAGATGAGATGTTATGCCAGAGTGTTAGTGTGTGTGTGTATATATACACTGATCAGCCATAACATTAAAACCACCTCCTTGTTTCTACACTCACTGTCTATTTTATCAGCTCCACTTACCATATAGAAGCACTTTGTAGTTCTACAATTACATTTTACATTTACATTTTTAGCATTTAGCAGACGCTTTTATCCAAAGTGACTTACATGATGAGCTGAACACGATGAGCAATTGAGGGTTAAGGGCCTTGCTCAGGGACCCAACAGTGGCAACTTGGTGGTGGCGGGGCTTGAATCGTCAACCTTCTGTTTACTAGTCCAGTACCTTAACCACTGAGCTATCACTGCCCTGTTTACTACCCAATTACTGACTGTAGTCCATCTGTTTCTCTATGTACTTTTTTAACCTGCTTTTACCCTGTTCTTCAATGGTCAGGACCACCACAGAGCAGGTATTATTAGGTGGTGGATCATTCTCAGCACTGTAGTGACGCTGACATGGTAGTGGTGTGTTAGTGTGTGTTGTGCTTGTATGAGTGAATCAGACACAGCAGCACTGCTGGAGTTTTTAAATACCGTGTCCACTCACTGTCCACTGTATTACACACTCCTACATTTATGGCAGTATATGCCATTTGTCTCTTAATCTCTCCACTACCACCACATACATTTTCTCAGTTGATTGCATACCTGTCACCAGTCAGAGATGGATAAAAGCAAGGGTTTTTGACAGAATAATTGCACTTGATTCATTCAATTTCACCACTATTGTAGGAGTGAATTTTATGATGTATTGCCAGGCTTTGTAGTTTTAGAAGAGAATCATAAGCAGCTGAAATGTGACTACCTAATTTGTCAGGGTAAAATATTTCATTTATTTGTTTCATTTTTATATTTCACCACCGATTTATTCTGTTCAGGGCTGCAGTGGGTCCGCTTTCCCCAAAATCAGAGGGTGCAATGCAGTAACACATCCCAGACAGGACACCATTCTATTGTGGATATATCATATGGAATATACTAAAGAATGGCAAATATTTGTGTCAATAAATAAGTGTTTTTAATTCACTTTTAAAAGTACATTATGCAAGTCATTAATTAAATCAGTTTTGTGTTTTTTTTTATTTTTTTATTTAATGCATATAACACATTAACTGTCCAATTTGCATTTAAAAATTACTGTAACTGTTGTACAATTATTATTTTTTAACAGAAAAGTGATTGTTTGCCACTCAATTGGCTCAGCGGTAAAACAAGCTAGAACACCAGAGCTGACATTTCGAACTCGTCGGTTCGAAACTCAGCTCTACCATCCGGCTGGGCTGAGCGGCTACATGAACAACTAATTGCTTGTTGTTCATACAGGGTGGGAAAGCCGGATAGGGACCTCATAACTGATGCAATTACGACCTCTGCTGGCTGATTGATGGCGCCTATACAGAGTCAAGAAATAATGTGATCAGGGTGTCTCTCCGTACACAAAGCTGATCCATGTATGAACTCGCCTTGTGCAGGTGAAAAGATGCAGTCGGCTACTGCACATGTGTAGGAGAGGGTGTGTGATTCTTTGAATAACTGTGTGTGATTTATTTCACTCCCTGTTACTTAATTGTTAATTATGGTTAATTTAATGGTTCTTTCGAAATAAGATTTAGAAGTGAACATGCGGATTTAAAGAGTGATTAACCATCAATTACTATTTGATGTCATTTTTAAATTCTTAAGTAATCAATGCAAAATTGTGTGATTGCAGTAGGTAACCACCTAGGTATGCTTAATCCACCGCATAACTATACCATAACATCCATCCCTAATATCCTACTACCCACCTTGCAACACCTTAGCAACCACTTGGAATAACCTGATATCCAATCTTCCTATTATTATTATTAGTAGTAGTAGTAGTAATAGTAATAGTAGATATCTATACAGTTTCAATTCTAAAACAACTGTCTCATTGACACCATGGCTTGTATATACACCGATCAGGCATAACATTATGACCACCTTCCTAATATTGTGTTGGTCCCTCTTTTGCTGCCAAAACAGCCCTGACCCATTGAGGCATGGAGTCTGACACCTTTCTATCAGAACCAGAATTAACTTTTCCAGCTATTTGAGCTACAGTAGCTCGTCTGTTGGATTGGACCACACAGGCCAGCCTTTTATCCCCACGTGCATCAATGAGCTTGGCCACCCATGACCTCGTCACCGGTTTACCACCGTTCCTTCCTTGGACCACTTTTGATAGATACTGACCACTGCAGACTGGGAAACCCCACAAGGTCTGCAGCTTTGGAGATGCTCAAATCCTTACACTTGCCCATTTTTCCTGCTTCTAACACATCAACTTTGAGGATAAAATGTTCACTTGCTGCCTAATATATCCCACCCACTAACAGGTGCCGTGATGAAGATATAATCAGTGTTATTCACTTCACCTGTCAGTGGTCATAATGTTATGCTTGGTCGGTGTATCTTTTGGTATATGTGCAGTCGCTTACCCATCACACCTGTTTATCCCCTTTTTTGTTTTTTTTTACTCCTATTCATTTTTTTGAAAGGTACATTAACCCACTGTAGTTCTGCTGAACTGACAGATACAGTTTCGGTTGTACTATGTCAGGGCAGTCCCACCCACAAAGAAGATATTTAAAGTTAAAGCATGTATGTGTGTGTGTGTGTGTGTGTGTGTGTGTGTGTGTGTGTTTATGAAGTTATATTTTGAATTAAATGTCTCTACTACAGTCCAAAATAAGTTTGGGCAGGCGTGTTTATTAATTTGATACTTTACTTCAACAAAATTACATATAACATCATTCTGTAATTGTTTTAGGTGTATGGTAAAATGTTTTTCTGTTGTTGCTTAATGCCCAAGAGTCCAAAGTCTATGTTGGTATGTTCTGTTCAATAATAGATAAGTCTATTTTTAATAGTCTGAAATGCAGTCTAGTACCTGCAATCTCTTACTATAAAGCCACACTGTTGTAACAAATGCAGAATGTGGTTTGACATTGTGTACTTAAAACAAGCAAGAGAAGACGTTAACAAGATAGGGGCATATGTTGCTTCAAAATGAATATGGTACCCCTCAGCCTCAGTCAGTAATGCAGGCCTCTACCACCACATTTGTGGCTAGCAAATTAGGTTTTACTGACTCTGATGAAGAAACATGACACATGGGCCAAGCCATGCTCTGGTGAACCTGAATTACTTTGACCTGGCCTAACTTGTTTCAATTATGTCATGCTCATTTTTACAAATGACAAAATTAAATGAAGAAATGGCACCTCATATTAATTAATTCATTCAATTACTTCCTAAGATTATGGGATCAGGTTTTCTTGTCTACTGCTAATGCTTTACAGTAGAATTTTAGTCCTGGTGTATTGGATCCAAAGGCATGTGTGTAACTCTGCTCTTGTAATAACTGTGGGTGACTGAGTTAAGTGTCATGGTGTCTGGGTATCAACTAAAAGTAAAGACCTGAAATTCTTGATAAATACCATGTTTACAAGCAATGCTATAATGTTTTACATTATGTCTGATGTCTTAAAGGTCAGTGTAATGCTGGACTGAAGGGCGGGGTCAGACACACTCACATAGACATTTAAAAACTGACAGTATATACACTGATCAGCCATAACATTATAACCAACTCCTTGTTTCTACACTCACTGTCCCTTTTATCAGCTCCACTTACCATACAGAAGCATTTTGTAGTTCTACAATTACTGACTGTAGTCTGTAATCTGTTTCTCTGCATGCTTTTTTTAGCCTGCTTTCACCCTGTTATTCAATGGTCAGGACCACCACAGAGCAGGTATTATTTAGGTGGTGGATCATTCTCAGCACTGCAGGCACAATGACATGGTGGTGGTGTGTTAGTGTGTGTTGTGCTGGTATGAGTGGATCAGACACAGCAGCGCTGCTGGAGTTTTTAAATACCGTGTCCACTCACTGTCCACTCTATTAGACACTCCTACCTAGTTGTCCCACCTTGTATGTAGATGTAAAGTCAGAGACGATCGCTTATTTATTCCTGCTGTTTGCGTTAGTCATCTTCTAGACCTTCATCAGTGGTCACAGGACGCAACCCACGGGGCGCTGTTGGCTGGATTTTTTTTGGTTGGTGGACTATTCTCAGTCCAGCAGTGACAGTGAGGTGTTAAAAAACTCCAGCAGCACTGCTGTGTCTTATCCACTCATACCAGCACAACACACACTAATACACCACCACCATGTCAGTGTCACACCAGTGCTGAGAATGATCCACCACCCAAATAATACCTGCTCTGTGGTGGTCCTGAGAGAGTCCTGATCATTGAAGAACAGCATGAAAGGGGGCTAAAAAGCATGCAGAGAAACAGATGAACTACAGTCAGTAATTGTAGAACTACAGAGTGCTTCTATATGGTAAGTGGAGCTGATAAAAACTGGACGGTGTAAAAACAAAGAGGTGGTTTTAATGTTATGGCTGATCAGTGTATGCACAGTAACAATGGGACTGGGAATACACAAACAAGGAACAAGATGTAAAGATAAACTCTAAGCTAAGCTGGGTTGCACTAATGTCGCCCATCACCCAGTGCCCACTGTCAAGCTTGCCCAGCTTCTAATGCCCACTAGAGATGTTGCAGCTTGCCCAGTGCTTCCTGCTGAATTTGTCTGTCTTTCATTGCCCACTGGGAACATTGTCTGTCACCCAGCGCCCACTGTGAACGATGCCCCACACCAAATGTCCACTGGAGAAGGCTCTCCTTTCTCACAGCCACCAATCGACCCCATGAACCCCCAGGCTATCCTAGATTATTAGACTGTCTAAGCCAGTTCGCTTTCTCAGCTGGCTCCAGCCGGTCCGTTGACTAGTCTGTCTGTCCATGCCAGTTCTCTGTCTCAGCTGGTTCCAACTGCCCCCTAGCTAGTCTGTCTGTGCCAGTCAGCTTCTTGATGCTGACATGAGACTTGAGAAACAGCTAGGACTATCAAGCATAAAGACTAATCTGAGGAAAGGGGTGGATGCAAAAGGGATGTGTAACCAAAACAAAAGCATAGAGTCCATGTGCTCAGTGGGATGAAGTGACAAAATTCATGACAGTTGAAGAAAATGCTTAAAGTCAGACTCAAGTTTAGAATTAATAGGCAGTTATTCCTGCTGCTGCTTATAAACATTAAGAAATGAAATGATCTCACATGTTTTCTCATGAACACCCGGTAGCAGAGATCTAAAAGAATTGCTCAGATTTGATTGTGCCATTTGGCGTACCCCTAAGGATACATACAGGGACTTAACACTTTGACCTTATGTCACTTTTATCTTTCTATTGATTTCTTTTCTCTCTGTTAAGGACAATTTTGAATAATGATTCTAAATTCTACAGCCTGATTCTACAATCAAATATTGGGGTGCGATTTGGATGTGACTTGGATCACAGGGATAATTTGATAACAATTAACTTTCCCATGTAAAAATATTTCTGTCTAAGCTGGAGTTAAAACCCCATAGACAAATAGCCAACTGTGTGTCTGTGTAGGGGCACAGCAGGCTGATAGCAGAGCTGACATTCAAATTTGAGAGCTTGAGATCTCAGCACAGGAGGGTTAGCGTATTTTACCGTTGCGGCATTCGGGCATCAAATCTGTTTTGATTTTAACGTCATGTTTTACACACTTTCATGATAGAAACTCATTACACAAGATTCATCAGTTCACAAGTTTGGTCATGGACAGTTTAATATCTTTAATTAACCTGACTTGCATGTATTTGGACTGTGGGAGGAAACCAGAGCTCCCAGAGGACACCCACGCAGACATGGGGAGAACATGCAAACTCCACACAGAAAGGACCCGGACCTCTCCACCTAGGAATCAAACCCAGGACCTTCTTGCTGTGAGGCGACAGTGCTACCCACTGAGCCACCGTGCAGCCCCGATCACTTACACATAAATAGTATGTGTAAAATTAAAAAAATATGACAGAAATTATAGTGAGTTTCAGTTGTGGGTACATGACTGTATGCAATTATGTTTCTACAACATGCTCAGATTAACATCTACCCTATATCAATATCATTATCTAGCATTATTAGAGTGTTACATTAGCATGTCAGATGTTCTCTATTATCAGTATTGTCAGTTTTCTTAACTATTTTGGCTTTCATTTCTCTTTTCAATACCCAGTCCCTACTGCTACACCCCCACATACTGCTGCTTTGAGTCTGTCCTTTGCTGTATGAGGGTTGTGTTAAGCTGAACAGAGTGATATTAAGGATGGAGGACAGGCAAATGATGCCAGAATGTTGGCATGTGTCCTGCAGCGCCTGCCAGACCTCTCACCCTTGTGGCACAGCAGCATTTGGCCTTGTTCTGCCTGCTGTTGGCACTTTGTAGCAAACAAAAAAAAGTTACATCTAAAACTTACCCTCATAGTTATTTATCTCCGTCAGTGCGGCTAAAATTATTAAATGTAGTGTAAAAATCTGTATTATTAAAATGCCATCATTTCAGCAATGTGACAGCTAAGCATGCAATCGGGCTAGCAGATGGAGAGATAAATAAAATGAAAGGCAGAAAAAGATCCCATCTGCATGACATTTCTGGCAGTTTTAAAAATAGTAATTTCCTAGAATCCTGCTCTACATATGCACATGACCCCAATTTTTCTCACTAACATGGGTTCAGTAAGAACATAGCGAGTCCATGATATATACCTAAATGTAGGCCAATTAATTTGAAATGAAGTATTCACAAGAATAGACGTCTAATTATGTCCTGCAATAGACTGACATCTGATCCAGTTTGAACTTTTGCCTTTTGGAGTAGCTCCAGCTTTATCAGAGGCAGGTTTCTGCACATCATGTGTGCCTGAATACCCCTAGTGGTGATGTGGTACAGACTAGTTCCAAACATTTCCTTATAAGGGATTGTTCTTGGCAGAGGTGGTATAGGCAGCTACCTAGGACAGCATTCAGAAAGGTGCACCATGTTTTAGCCCAGAGTGGTACTGTACAAGAGCATGTGAAATAAACAGACAAGCTCTGTTTGCTTGAAAGGAATTACCACTGTCTTAATAGTCTCATGTTGGTAAGGTTATTATAGTAAACGGCAAGTTGTTGCAACAGTTGGCAATGAATTTTGGTATAAATGAGTGCAGGCTGTGGCCACAAAAATTTTGGAATGCACTCCTACTTAATGCTGGATTAATCATTTTCATTTCATTTTATTTTTGGCATTTAGCAGACACTTTAATTCAAAGCGACTTACAGGACTGTGACAGTATACAGTCTAAGCAGTTGAGGGTTAAAGGCCTTGCTCAAGGGCCCAACAGTGGCAGCCTGACAGTGGTGGGGCTTGAACCACAACCTTTCAATTACTAGTCCAGTTCCTTATCCACTAGGCTACAACTGCCCATTAATATTTAAGACAGGCAAAACAATATCTCTAACTTTAAAACCATACTCTAAAGAGACCCATCCTCATGAGATTCTAACTAGAACATTCATGCTGGGCAAAAATTAATATGTACTTTTTACTATATTTGTTGTGTTCACACTTGCAAGACACAAATCCACACTTATATGATTATTTTCAGCAATGGAAGTCTTAAGACACGATTATGACAGAAATGTTTACATGGCACACAGAAGTGAAGGAAGGGAGGCAGGGAAGGAAGGAAGGGAATGTAAACCCTACCTGCACCATCACTTTACATGGAAAGGTGGGGGCGGCATGGTGGCAAAGTGGGTAGCACTGTCGCCTCACAGCAAGAAGGTCCTGGGTTCGATCCCCAGGTGGGGCGATCCGGGTCCTTTCTGTGTGGAGTTTGCATGTTCTCTCCGTGTCTGCGTGAGTTTCCTCCGGGAGCTCCAGTTTCCTTCCACAATCCAAAGACATGCAAGTGAGGTGAATTGAAGATATTACATTTTCCATGACTGTGTTCGATATAACCTTGTGAAATGATGAATCTTGTGTAACGAGTAACTACCATTTCTGTCATGGATGTAAACAAAGGGTGTAAAACATGATGTTAAAAACAAACAAAACATGGAAAGGTCAATGTAATTTATGAATATTCCTGATTTAAGTCACATCCAAATCTATTTTATCAGTCAACTGTATGGACAGCATGTTCCAGAGTCTGGAAAGATCATATGTTTACTATAAAATGGCCTGTAGGGAAATAAAACTTGAGCATGAATGTCTGTTCTACACCATATGTGACAGTGGTAGCCTAGTGGGTAGAGCTTTAAGCTACCAACTGAAAAGATGAGAGTTTAAATTCCAGCTCTGCCATGCAGCCACTGTTGGGCCCTTGAGCAAGGCCCATAACCCTCTCTGCTTCAGGGGTGCCGTACAATGGCTGACCCTGCACACTGACCCAAGCTTCCAAACAAGCTGGGACATGCAAACGTGTATATGTATATATGACAAATAAGGGCATTCAATTCTATTCTAAAAGACCCAATTTTGTGACTTAACACTTTGATTACAACTAATTAGAAAAACATACAATTTTCTGTTTTGCAATTCATCTTGGAACCTTTAAAAAGGTAAAACAAAAAGTTATGAATGCTTTGAAATATTATATTTACCATTTATTGCACTGAACTTGCACACTTAAAAAAACTATCATACACAGCTGGATAGCAAGGTTAAACTCTTGGTGTAATACCAAAAGCAGCAGATTTTATCTTTGTCTCTTTCTGGGCTAGAATAACATTACTGATTTGTCCAAATTCAAATGTATTTAAATACATAAATTATATAACAATAGCCGCTTACATCACCTACACAAGCTGTATCTTCATATAACTTGTTCTGGCATCAGTAGCTTTTAGACACCTCTTGATTATTTTATGTCAATATATTGATCAACAACTTAAACTATAACGTATACTATAAAGTCATGGCCACAAATATTGTCACCCCTGCACTTTTAGTGCACCACTTCTTCCACAAATTTTGCTGTACACATGCTTTAGTATTCACATGTTTATTTCCTTTTTGAATTGGTACATTACAAAAGCTAAGAAAAAGTTAAATCTAATACGATTCCACACAGAAATACAGAAATTGACTGGACAAAATTGCTGGCAGCTTCTCAAAGTGGTAAAGAATAAATGGATTCAATTTTTTATTGATTTAATTGTTACATAGACTCACCTGTGAGAGTGTGCTGCAATGTTAAAAATTGTAACCAGTCTTATAGAAAACTTGATTTAATCTTTGTGTCTGTATGTACCACACTGGGCATGAGGAACAAAAAAAAGAAAAAGTATAAATTGTCTGATAATGTGAGAATCAAAACTGTGCCAAAGCATGGACTATCTTAAGGCTGCAATCCATGTCTGTGTCCACTGGCTACAATCCATGTCTGTGTCCATTCATTAAGAATTTACAGCCTATGCCACTGCAACTAATCTCCCTAGACATGGACAAAAGAGAAAATTTGATAGAAAATTACAACAAAGGAGTATTTAAATGGTGGATAAATTACCCCAATCAACCTCCAAACTAATTCAAGTTGACCTGCAGACACTGCACAGAGAACGATAGTGTCAGCTAACATTATCTGGCATCATCTGAATGAAAGGAGATGCTATGGTAGAAGACTCGAGAGGAATCCACACATAAAAATGTCAGACTGGAGTTTGCCAGATGCTTACTTAAGGAAGTCACAATCCTTTTCGGAGACCATCCTGTGGACAGATGAAATTACAAATTACAGAATAATAATAAAAAATTTTTTTTTTGAGAAAAGAACATGACCCCTATGGTCAAAGATGATGGAGATTCACTTCTGTTTTAGGGTTGTTTTGATTCCTCTGTTACTGGATCCCTCAACAGTGTGCATGGCATCATGGAATCTAAAGTTTTGGTAATATTGGAAAGCAATTAGGGCCCAATGTCAGAAAACTGGGTACCTGTCAGTAACTAACATTAAATCAATAATTAAAGTCTCCCAGTCATGACATGACTTCAGAAACCTCCCATAAATGAACTAAGACAAAGCACAAGAGTTCTGAATTAACCAGCAATGAGTTTAGATTTAAATCCCAATAAACACCTGTGGAAAGATCTCAGCAATTCAAAAAAGGAACCCTGTCAAGGGAAGAGTGGACCATTTATTTATTATTGTTTACTTACTTATTTATTCATTCATTTATGTGTTAATGTATAAATATTCAGAGTGCGCTAACACATATTCAATAATTTGCGCAGTCTATTTCTGGAGGTTATTTTTCCATACTGACTGCACTGGAATGGACACCTTTTCTATTGATGGCACTTTGTGTTTTTTTTGTTAAACTGCACCGGTCAATTATATTGCAATAATTGCATATTATAATCATGTATCAGCTTTTCACATTTTCACATTTTAGAGTGTTTGCATTTGAGATACACTATATCATTTAGGCACCTGGTTATGAGCTTGTTGGACTTACCCACAAACAAACTGTATTACAACAGAGTGACTTCTATGTAATCTTTTCAGCTATAACAGAAGTCACTCTTTTGAGAAGGCTTCTTACAAGACATTGATGTATGTCTGTGGAAAAATTGTGCCCATTCAGTTAAAAGATAATGTCTGACTGGGCCAGTTTATTCCAACGCTGTTTAGTGGGGCTGAGGTCAGGGCTTTGTGGAGTTTCTTCAAACCAAGCTTTTCCTCATGTCTTTGTTGACTTTGCTTTGTGCACAGGCACAGTAATGCTGGGACAGGAAAGGGCCTTCTATAAAGTGTTGCTGCAAAGTTAGCATATAATTTGCTTTGTAAAATTGATTTATTACACGTCAGCAATTGTTGTGACTAAAACTAAAACAACAAATAAAAAGGGATGTCACAATACAATTGTCCATACACTGTATTAAAACAACACAAAAAAACTAACGTGTACCAAAGAGCAAAATAGTGGGTACATTCAAAATGCAGGTACATTTATTTTAAACTCAAAACATGAAAAAGGGAATGTTTCAATAGATAAACAATATCAGCAAAGATAAACAGTTGTTGCAAGTCAAAAATTACTGCCAGAATATTTTACAGTTCACTGTAATTGCTAAATGTTTCAAAGGTATGGTCAAAAAACACAAATGAATGAGCACTTATAACCCTTTTTTAGAGCTACACATTGGTGGAGTTGTGTCGGTTCTAATACACTGCTTAAAAAAATGGGAACAAAAGGGAACACTAAATCACACATCAGATCACGATGAACGTAAGATTCAAGTTGAAAATCCTTACTGATATAAATTGTGTAATTAGTTAGGAACAAAATGACATAACAGTAAATGGAAACCAAAATCACCAACCCATGGAGGGCTGGACTCAAATTCATACTAAAAATCTAAGTGAAATCATAGGCTCATCTAATTTCTGTGAATTCCATCACGGCAACTAATGTTACTTAGTGGTGTGTATGGCCCCCACATGCCTGTATGCACTCCCAGCAATGTCTGGGCATGCTCCTGATGAGTTGGTGGGGCATGTCCTCCCAGACCTGGATCAGGGCATCAGTGAACTCCTGGACAGTCTGTGGTGCAACTTGGTGGCGTCGGATGCTCTGATACATAAAGTCTCAGAGGTTCCCAATTGGATTTAGGTCTGGGGAATGTAAAGGCCAGTTAATGGCATCAATGCCTTCATCGTCCAGGAACTGCCTACACACTCTGGCCACATGAGGCCGGGCATTGTCCTGCACCAGGAGGAACCCAGGGCCCACTGAACCAGCATAAGGTCTGACAATGGCTCTGAGGATTTCATCTTGTTACCTAACAGCATTCAGGGTACTGTTGGCTATTTTTAGCCAACTGTTAGGTGGAGTAGAGCATAATAGTATCAGCAACAAACCTCTTAGGTCCAGTTAGTGCTTTGTACTGTTGTGTAACAGTGAATGTTTATGGTCATTATTAATTTATTTTCATAGTCCAGCCTATTCCCCTACTCTATTATTAAAATTCACACCCTGGAAATTTTTTTGCCATTTTGGCTATTCTTTGATCCATTCGAACAGTAGTTCCATGTTTCCTTCCGCATCTTTCAGGTTTTGGTTGTCACTTCAAAGCATTTGAGATCATTTCTGCAGATTGAATGTCGTCACCAATTGAACTCCTGACTGCTATTATTTTGAACAACCCCCTTTCAATCAATGCTTCGATTACTCAGAATGAGCAGCATGCATGTCCTAATTGTTGGGTTTGTTTTGTTTTCATTACTCTACTACACTTTCAAGTAAATTATTTGCTACATAGAAATAGCATTTCTACTAAAAACAGTGATTTATCAGGTTAATGGTGTTGGACTGCTATTTTTTTGAACACCACTGTACCTGCATACCTTCTTTCCTACTTCTTCATACTTTATGGCTTTACAAAATAAACAAGGATTACCACTGCTCAGTGGTTGTGGCAGCTACTATATTTAAATAGTAAATGCATGCTAAAATGCTCTCCATAAGCAGTTTAATTACATTTGTTAAGGCATAAAGATGCTGGGAAATGAGTAAAAACTCATTTAATTTTGCTGTGGCGGAGTAAAATGTTTAGCTGATGTAAACATGCTCTTACATTTGATTTATCTACGGGGTTATGTTACTTACTAAATTTAGTTTCACCCAACTCTAGCTGGCCAGGGGAAAAAAGATAAAAGGATAAGACACTAATAGTAAAAGTAATTATGTTACTCTTTTTGTTTAGAGATACTATTTCTGCTAATTTGCTTTTCTTGTTTTCATTCATTTTCACCCACTTCAAAATCAGCATTGTAGTGGGACATACCTAGAAGAGGAAGAAGGGGGGAATCCTTTGGTCCTTAGGCCTCTAAATATTGTTTATTTGCAGCTTCCATACAATTTGAAAAAGTCATGAAGTATCAAGCTATTTGAAAAGAGCTAAGGATATTTTGTGAGCTGTTAAAGAGGCTCTGGGGTCTCAGGGACCCCAAACAGAACAGGAGGGTCAAATAAGGCCACAGTCTGAACACTGAAATGTTTTTAAACCACTGTGGCACAGCAGGTAGTGTAAGTGTTGCACAGGATCCGGATCCAGACAGAGATGTTCACAAGTCACAAAAAGTCCGAGTCAAGTCACGAGTCTTTAGGCTAGAGTCCAAGTCAGGTCACAAGTCTTTAGACTAGAGTCTGAGTCAAGTCACGAGTCAATATAATATACACAAAACATATACTGGAAATGTAGCGTAGAAATAAACAAATAAAATGGAAGTTCAGATAAAAAACAACAACAGATTAGCAACTGTATTTTGCCATTTTACTTCGTGCCTTTACTTTCCTAGTCATTGTGCAAATGAATGTAATTTCCGTAACAAGAAGGTACCAGTTAAAACTTCAACTGATACGTTTTGTTTTCATTGCAAAACAAAAGCGCACGATCATGGCACAGCGGCCAAAATACAAAACACAGCAAAAAAATCCTAACCACTGCGTACCTTAGCTTATGTTCTTCCAGATGCTATTAAATTTGTAACTGTGTGTTGTCCCATTAGGAATATAATCCATTATTTTGTAAATGTTTGCTTATAATTAAAAACCTTCAAACTTTTCCCGGTTGTGAAGTAAAACACTAACTCGTTAGAAAGCCAGTCAAGCGTTTCATTGACAATCATATGTGTGACGCAAACTGAATAAATGCAGATAACAGCATTTCTTACTAAAAATTTTAATCAGAAGGTCTGATTGGTTCAGAAAGCGGTCTTTCAACCATTAGCGCCAATTCTGTAGGAGCATTCCATTCACCCCAGTTGTTCCTGTGAAGTGCACTACGTAGGGTATTCCACCATTTTAAGTGATATTTCAATCCAAAGGTAATGAAAATGTTCAAATGAAGTAAACTTCAAACTGTGTAGGGAGTAGGGAGTGACGCTTTATCACTACGTCGGAAGCTGGCTGTCACATTTACCCACTGCGTGCGTTATTAGAGAGCAGTATATTTGTAATAATATATATATATATATTTATATAATTGTCACACATAATTAATGTTAACACATGCTGATGCTAGGGACTCTTGTTGTTTAGGAGTAATTTGAAACGAGTCCCCATCTCTGGATCCAGAAGATTTGGTAGCAAGCCTCTGGTTACTATTTTTTTTTACTATAACGTATGTATGAGTGGCAAAAATATGTGAACCTTAGCTTTCAGTATCTGGTGTGACCTCCTGTGCAGCAATAACTGCAAGTAAGCGTTTCTGGTAACTATTGATTAGATCTGCACATCGGCTTGGATGAATTTTAACCCATTCCTCAGTGCAAAACACTTTCAATAAGGTTATGTTGGTGGGTTTCCTCCCATGAACTGCTTGCTTCAGTTTCTTTAACAACATTTCAATTGGATTATGGACAGGAGTTTGACTTGGCCATCCCAAAACATTAAATTTATTCTTCTTTAACCATTTTTTGGTTGAACGATTTGTGTGCTTCGGGTTGTTGTCTTGCTGTAATGCTGGACCTGAAAGCATGGCTTGCCATCAAAGTTTCAATTAATTTCTGTTTAATAGGGTTGAGGTCAGGTCTTAAGTGTGCAGCTGACTGGAATGCCCCCACTCAAAACTAGACGAACCATGCTTTCCAGTTAAAGCTTTATTATTTCATTGTAAACACTCATAGAAAAAGGTTGAATGTGATTGGCAAGCTTGTGGACCAAATATTTAACTTAGTAAAATTCAGTTTCCCTCCTTTACTTTCACTTTTATTTCATTGCACACAATATGAACCCAATACATGTCTGGTCAACTTTATTTCATTTGTTAATACACTGATCAGCCATAACATTAAAACCACCTCATTGTTTCTACACTCACTGTTCATTTTATCAGCTCCACTTACCATATAGAAGCACTTTGTAGTTCTACAATTACTGACTGTAGTCCATTCTCTACATACCTTTTTAGCCTGCTTTTACCTTGTTCTTCAATGGTCAGGACCCCCACAGGACCACCACAGAGCAGGTATTATTTAGGTGGTGGATCATTCTCAGCACTGCAGTGACACTGACATGGTGGTGGTGTGTTAGTGTGTGTTGTGCTGGTATGAGTGGATCAGACACAGCAGCACTGCTGGAGTTTTTAAATACCGTGTCCACTCACTGTCCACTCTATTAGACACTCCTACCTAGTTGGTCCACCTTGTAGATGTAAAGTCAGAGACGATCGCTCATCTATTGCTGTTTGAGTTGAGGTCATCTTCTAGATCTTCATCAGTGGTCACAGGACGCTGCCCATGGGGCGCTGTTGGCTGGATATTTTTGGTTGGTGGACTATTGTCAGTCCAGCAGTGACAGTAAGGTGTTTAAAAACTCCAGCAGCATTGCTGTGTCTTATCCACTCATACCAGCACAACACACACTAACACACCACCACCATGTCATTGTTACTGCAGTGCTGAGAATGATCCACCACCTTAATAATACCTGCTCGGTAGTGGTCCTGGAAGAGTCCTGACCATTGAAAAACAGCATGAAAGGGGGCTGACAAAGCATGCAGAGAAACGGATGGACAGTCAATAATTGTAGAACTGCAAGGTGAGTGTAGAAACAAGGAGGTGGTTTTAATGTTATGGCTGATCAGTGTATCCTTTCTTGCATTTCAGGCCTGCAACACATTTTAAAAAAGTTGGGATGGTAAAGCTTTTGCCGCTTTGTAATGTTGCTATTCCTTTGTACAACATTTTGCAAGCAAGGATACCAACCGCTGAAGTGTTTCAGGTTTCAATTTTTTTCCCATTCTTCCAGCAAACATGTCTTAAGGCAGGGGTTGTTGTTGTCACATTTTTCTCCACACATTCCACAAAATACACTCTGAACATTGTTCCATCTCAAACTTATTTATATATTTTCTTACTCAATATAAATGTAATTACAATAATTAGTCCATCTACTGCCACGTAGGCAGCTGAAGAGAACCATGTGGTTACTTAAACATAGCAGTCTGTCTTCAAAGACAGTAACCAGATGCAAGTATTAAACCTGGGTTTGCAGGATGCCAAAGCTGTGTGGCACAGAGTGACACAGCAGGTAAAGTGTTTCTCTGTAAATTACAGTGCATCCTTTAAGGACACAGTGTGTTTAATGGTTTAATGGCTCTTTCATAATGATATAAAAGTACAATAACCACATTGTTTACTAAGCATCTAAGTAGTCCCACCTTAAGGGACTTACACATTAACTAGAATTATGAGTGCCAACTGCATAGTCTTTAATTTGCAGCTGCAGAGCTCATATAACTTCAGGTTCTCAATTTCTGTTCTCTAGTTTTATTATCAAAGAGCTTCTGGCTCAGAAGCCTGCAGCCTGGCTCTTTTGAGACATTTTTTGTAAAGGGGCAGTGTGGGTTGGAGGTTTGGAGGGCACGGAGAGTAACCCTTGCCTTAGGCTATCTCTTCTGGACTGTAACTCAAACACACTTCCACGCTGAGCTCTCAGCCATAGCCATAGTTCCCAGCTTTGCACTTTCTTTCTCTCTTTTCATTTGCACTGTAATTCCCATTTTGCCATGTCCTCCAGATATGAGTACCATGTTGTGCACATTTCGAAATTCTCATGTACTTTTCTACTCTATTATGCAATGTTCTACTCAGCCTGTCGTATTTGCCTTTATCCATCAATATTAACCATCTCAAACATCATACTTTAGCTCATTTTTGTACCCTACAAAAACCGCTGGCAAGTTTCCTCAGAGCAAAAGTGCCACTGCATGTTCTATAGTCTATTATAAGTAACAAGGGCAATGTTATAAGCAGTCTTTTCTGTTAAACACCCAAACACATGCATACACATGCTGATGCAAATGCACGTACAAGTATGCTCTGTAGAAATCCAGAGCACAGTTGCTATTCTTAGAATCAACAGAGCATCAAGGATGCAGTTGGTGCAGGCTTGCAAAGCATAGTGGTAAACTAGCCCACCTCATAGCAGCGACTAGAACAGAGACCCACATGCTCATGAACATTGCTGAGCAACCGTCAGAGGAAGACTTGTATTGTCATTGTTGTAGTTTTCTAAGAACTACACTCCCCATCATCCCAGCATCAATCAGCAACTGTGTTGATGCTGTAAAAGCAAGATGGCTAGGCATCTCAGTGCCGAGTCTTTGCATGTCAAAGCCAGTAAGGTAATTGGCTGGTTTGGCGCAACACACTTGTCAGTTTAAGAGCATGAACATACAAATATAATATATATTATGGCTGGCTGTTTAATACTGAGAAAAGCAATTAGTTGTTTTCTATGTTTAAAAATACAGCGGTTTAGCTTAAGCTACAGAGAATTTATATTATTATTTTTTTTAATTTCCTATTTTCCCCACTTTTCCCCCAATTTTTCTCCCCTAATCTAGTCGTGTCCAATTACCCTGATTGCGTCCTCTATACTGATTCGACCCTTCACCGCCGACTGAGGACGGCTCTCAACTGACATACGCCCCCTCCGGCACGTACAGTCAGTACAGACTGCATTTTTCACCTGCACGACTCGAGTTCATATACTGACGGGCACTGTGTATGGAGGGCCACAACCCCATCAGCATTATTCCTCAGCCCTGTGCAGGCGCCATCAGTCTGGTGCGCTAGCGTACTTTACCGCTGCGCCACCTGAGCGGCTAGAATTTATATTATTATTTTATTTCTAGACTGCTGGGTTCAGGTTTAGCTTAGGTCTGTCTCAAGAAGGGAGACTTGTGATGAATAGGAACTGTTTCCATCAAACCTCAGGGATCTTTCATATGGCAACACTTTCATAGAAGCATTATCATAAAAAAAACCTGGGACATTTTATTGACGCTTCATGTCCCTCTCTGTTGTTGGACTCTTGATTTTGGGGCAGTAACCCAACGTACAGACACTATAACTTTCATGTGGACAATTTATCTTTGTTTCTATCCTGGCTCTGGAGCTTCAGGTAATCCTGGTGTTACCTCGGCTATAATGCTTTAAACAACTGTTTCTTGTCAGAATTGGTCTCTCATGGGTCCCCCATACAGTACTATGACTGTAGCAAGTTTTTAGCAAGGACAAGACTCAGGTCCTTCCACCCCACAGACCTTATTACTGTGCGATAAACTTGTTTCTTGATACTAGACTGGACCAAATGGCAGTAAAATAATATTTCTGGGATTTGTTGGTGGTAGTGTTTATTCAGCCTTCAGCATTGTCATCAGGAGTGAGTTCTTTCCTGTTGGGAAGAGGATCAGACCTTTTGTCCCTGCATTGACATTTGGTGCCTCAATAAAATTGTGATCAAGGGCCACTACCCCATGTCCCTTATAAACTCCTCTTTAGAATTGCTACAGTAAGCCTCTATCTTTTCTATGTTAGACCTATGCGGTGCTTAGAATTAAATCTAGGTAAGGCAGGGGAAAAAATGGAAGACACTACTGTCCATTGTTGTCAGCGTTGTCAGGTTTCCATGTGCTGGTCACATTCACAAAATTAGAAGTGCTATTAGCTGTTGTTTTCCTCATTTAATTGGTTAGTTGGTTAGCTCAGGCTGTAGAATGCTTGTCTCTAATGCTCTACAGTGCTGGTTTTATCTCAGCTCTGTGTAATTTACTTTTTTTCTCCCTTATGCAGCCTGTGGATGATTTTGTAGTTGTTGGTTTTGTTTCTGCTTTGGTTTAGTTACTGTGCTTAAATCCTAATTATCTGAGCAAGCCAACTAAAGTATTTATGTATCCATGTATGTACACTAATTAGCCATAACATTAAAACCACTTCCTTGTTTCTACACTCACTGTCCATTTTATCAGCCCCACTTACCATATAGAAGCACTTTGTAGTTCTACAATTACTGACTGTAGTCCATCTGTTTCTCTGCATGCTTTGTTAGCCCCCTTTCATGCTGTTATTAAATGGTCAGGACTCTCCCAGGACTACCTCAGTGTAGGTATTTTTTGGGTGGTGGTCCTGTGACCACTGATGAAGGTCTAGAAGATGACCAACTCAAACAGAAGCAATAGATGAGTGATGGTCTCTGACTTTACATCCACAAGGTAAACACACTAGGTAGGAGTTTCTAATAGAGTGGACAGTGAGTGGACACGGTATTTAAAAACTCCAGCAGTGGGGGCGGCACGGTGGCTCAGTGGGTAGCACTGTCACCTCACAGCAAGAAGGTCCTGGGTTTGATCCCTAAGTGGGGTGGTCCGGGTACTTTCTGTGTGGAGTTTGCATGTTCTCCCCATGTCTGCATGGGTTTCCTCCTGGAGCTCTGGTTTCCTACCACAATTCAAAAACATCCAAGTGAGGTGAATTGAAGATAATAAATTGTCCATGACTGTGTTTGACATTAAACTTGTGAACTGATGAATCTTGTGTAATGAGTAACTACCGTTTCTGTCATGAATGTAACCAAAGTGTAAACATGACGATAAAATCCTAATAAACAAACAAACAAA
Organism: Trichomycterus rosablanca; assembly: GCF_030014385.1. NCBI lineage: Eukaryota > Metazoa > Chordata > Actinopteri > Siluriformes > Trichomycteridae > Trichomycterus > Trichomycterus rosablanca. Next base: position 30,858,711 of record NC_085988.1, on the reverse strand, counting down.
CGTATGTATGTGTGTATTTATTTTTATTTTTTTACCACTGTACATGACACAAATTGCTTTGAATTGCTTTTTACTGCTTTCTTTCAACTGACTGCACTAATTCTATGGAATATAGACAATATGAAAAAATAATTTAATTCTGTAGACTGCAAACATGTCTTAAGAGCAATAGTATGGGGTCGTCATTGTTGCATTTTTTTTGTTTTAAAATTTAAACACATTCTCTATTGGAGACAGTCAGGACTGCAGGTCTGGACTTTAAATTTGCTAAGTTGGTGCCTTCTCTGTTCTCATGTATGATATATAGAGCTAGTTTAACTGCACCCAGTAAAACGTACATGAAAATGTTTTCCCAAAGTTGTAAAAAACTTGATCTGTCATAAATTAAAAGCTGCTAGAAAAGTTATAAAACTGTTCACAGTCTAACAAACTTAAAAATTAAAGGCTGCTGTGCAGAAAAAAAGCTGCTACACAGCTATAAATGCCACTATGTACTGCCACTGTGTACTTACTAAAGCAGTAAAACCTGTATTACTGAATCTAATAAGTGTATATGGTGTTCTTTTTCTGATGTGTAAAGACATTGAATATTTTCAGTATATTAAAACCATAGATTAAATATAAAACATTTTACACATAAAAAATGTCGTTATTATCATTAATACTTTGTCATGCATTACAAAAATATTAAATCTGATTATGGAGTGGTTTGACTTTTAAACCAACAAAAATGTGGAATGGATGCTGAAAAGGCCTCTTTGGTCTAACCAAGCAATGGTTCCAGCACCTGCAGTGAGGCTGTAGAAAGGGGTAGCAGTTATCCATCAGCCATGATTAAAATGCACAATTAATTATGTAACTGCTAAATATTCATGTACACTACCCCTTCAGTGCAATGAGTTAAAATGTCTCTATGGAAATCTTCTCATTCAATTTCTCCATTCCCCCTTTTATGTGTGTATATTAAGCTTTTCTGGACTGATCAGTCCTTTAGTGAAATAATACAGCATTTACACACAGCTGTGCGCTGTCAGTACCTAACAACAAATATGTACAATATACTGGTGCTGGTCATAAAATTAGAATATCATGAAAAAGTTGATTTATTTCAGTAATTCCATTCAAAAAGTGAAACTTGTATATTATATTCATTCATTACACACAGACTGATATATTTCAAATGTTTATTTCTTTTAATGTTGATGATTATAACTGACAACTAATGAAAACCCCAAATTCAGTATCTCAGAAAATTAGAATATTGTGACAAGGTAAAATATTGAAGACACCTGGTGCCACACTCTAATCAGCTAATTAACTCAAAACACCTGCAAAGGCCTTTAAATTGTCTCTCAGTCTAGTTCTGTAGGCTACACAATCATGGGGAAGACTGCTGACTTGACAGTTGTCCAAAAGACGACCATTGACACCTTGCACAAGGAGGGCAAGACACAAAGGGTCATTGCTAAAGAGGCTGGCTGTTCACAGAGCTCTGTGTCCAAGCACATTAATAGAGAGGCGAAGGGAAGGAAAAGACAGAAAAAAGTGGTAGAAAAAAGTGTACAAGCAATAGGGATAACCACACCCTGGAGAGAATTGTGAAACAAAACCCATTCAAAAATGTGGGGGAGATTCACAAAGAGTGGACTGTAGCTGGAGTCAGTGCTTCAAGAACCACCACGCACAGACGTATGCAAGACATGGGTTTCAGCTGTCGCATTCCTTGTGTCAAGCCACTCTTGAACAAGAGACAGTGTCAGAAGCGTCTCGCCTGGGCTAAAGACAAAAATAACTGCTGAGTGGTCCAAAGTTATGTTCTCTGATGAAAGTTAATTTTGCATTACCTTTGGAAATCAAGGTCCCAGAGTCTGGAGGAAGAGAGGAGAGGCACAGAATCCACATTGCTTGAGGTCCAGTGTAAAGTTTCCACAGTCAGTGATGGTTTGGAGTGCCATGTCATCTGCTGGTGTTGGTCCACTGTGTTTTCTGAGGTCCAAGGTCAATGCAGCCGTCTACCAGGAAGTTTTAGAACACTTCATGCTTCCTGCTGCTGACCAACTTTATGGAAATGCAGATTTCATTTTCCAACAGGACTTGGCACCTGCACACAGTGCCAAAGCTACCAGTACCTGGTTTAAGGACCATGGTATCCCTGTTTTTAATTGGCCAGCAAACTCGCCTGACCTTGTGAAGAGGAAGATGCGATACGCCAGACCCAACAATTCAGAAGAGCTGAAGGCCACTATCAGAGCAACCTGGGCTCTCATAACACCTGAGCAGTGCCACAGACTGATGGACTCCATGCCACGCCGCATTGCTGCAGTAATCCAGGCAAAAGGAGCCCCAACTAAGTATTAAGTGCTGTACATGCTCATACTTTTCATGTTCATACTTTTCAGTTGGCCAACATTTCTAAAAATCCTTTTTTGTATTGGTCTTAAGTAATAATAATTTTCTGAGATACTGAATTTGTTGTTCATTAGTTGTCAGTTATAATCATCAACATTAAAAGAAATAAACATTTGAAATATATCAGTCTGTGTGTAATGAATGAATATAATATACAAGTTTCACTTTTTGAATGGAATTACTGAAATAAATCAACTTTTTCATGATATTCTAATTTTATGACCAGCACCAGTATATATCTGTTTACCCATTTTTACTAAACACTTTTAATATCATTAAGTGCTGTGTATACTTTCTTACCTTTAACAATACACATAATGCTGGCATCGAAAACCAGCAAAAAACAGACCAAATGAAGCAGACTTGCGGCATTGTGTCAGAGAAATGCAGGTGTGTCAACAAAGGAGCTGTCAAGTGTGAAAGGGGAAAACCGTTATATACAGAAAAACTTGAAGTGAATTAATGCTTATAAGGTAAAAGTGACTGTCAATCAAGAGAGACTGACACATCAATCATCTGTGATAACTTTCCCCAGATGGAAAGCAAGCAGCTCAGCTTGGTTAAACATGGCTAGGGTTATGTACTGGCCAGTTAATGAAGAATGAGGAGAATTCACATACCTGCAAGAATGGAAATAGAACCCGGGTTGCATATGACACATACATTATCTGCTCATTTGTGTCCCTTGGGATGGGGGGGTGGGGCTAGTAATAAAAATTATGTGACTTCAAACGAGTGATGTTAACAGGTAATTGTAATCAAGAATTGGTACAAAAGCAGTAACCACAAAAGTCTTTAAGGAATTCCAGTGCAAAAAGGGCAAGGGGGCAAACCTAAGCTGAATACTCGTGATCTTTGATTCCTCAAATGGCACTGCATCAAGAACCATTATTCATCATTACCTAATATGAAACAAAGAAAAAGAAACCTAATGTTAGACCATGTTCAGAAGCGGCATCGAGTTCTCTGGGCTCTGAGGCATCTGGGATATACCATGAGAGACTAATACACATTTCAGATCTTGTATGGAAGAAATTTTTGCTGTGTTCCAGACCAAAGACTGAACAACCATCTAGAATGTTATGGGACAAATAATGCCTGAAACACTTATGTATATATTTGTCAATGTATATGAACAAATGAAATAAAGTTGATTAGACAAAACATGAAATATCTCAGGTTCATACTGTCTGCAATAAAATAAAAGTCAAACTAAATGTTAGAAGCCAAGGCTTATTGATGCACATGGGGAGCGAAGACTGGCCCGTGTGGTCCAATCCAACAGACGAGCTACTGTAGCTCAAATTGCTAAAGAAGTTAATGCTGGTTCTGATAGAAAGGTGTCAGAATACACAGTGCATCGCAGTTTGTTGCGTATGGGGCTGCATAGCCGCAGAAAAGTCAGGGTGCCCATGCTGACCCCTGTACACCGCCGAAAGTGCCAACAATGGGCACGGAACAATGGAAGAAGGGGGCCTGGTCTGATGAGTCAAATTTTCTTTTACATCACGTGGATGGCCGGGTGCGTGTGCGTTGCTTACCTGTTGAACACATGGCACCAGGATGCACTATGGGAAGAAGGCAAGCCAGCGGAGGCAGTGTGATGCTTTGGGCAGTGTTCTGCTGGGAAACCTTGGGTCCTGCCATCCATGTGGATGTTACTTTGACACGCACCACCTACCTAAGCATTGTTGCAGACCATGTACACCCTTTATGGAAACAGTATTCCCTGATGGCTGTGGCCTCTTTCAGCAGGATAATGCACCCTGACACAAAGCAAAAATGGTTCAGGAATGGTTTGAGGAATACAACAACGAGTTTGAGGTGTTGACTTGGCCTCCAAATTCCCCAGATCTCAATCCAATCAAGCGTCTGTGGGACATGCTGGACAAACAAGTCTAATCCATGGAGGCCCCACCTCACAACTTACAGGAGTTAAAGGATCTGTTGCTAACATCTTAGTGCCAGATACCACAGCACACCTTCAGGGGTCTAGTGGAGTCCATGCCTCGACGGGTCATGGCTGCTTTGGCAGCAAAAAGGGGACCAACACAATATTAGGAAGGTGGTCATAATGTTATGCCTGTTCTATCACAAATTCAGCTACAATAATGTGAGAACAGTAAGAATGTCATTTATCTCTTGTTTGTTTAAATCAACTCTTAATATAGACTTCCCAAAAGACTATTTTCAAAGTTGCTGATATAGTGTGATTTTTTCCCCAGTGGTGTTTACTGCTTTAAGAAATGGTGTGTGGTTTTATTCCTAGTGTAACAACTCTGAAATAACACTACTTTTTTAAAGTCAGTGGTTCACACAGTGAATATAAACGAGTTAGTTGTGACCACACAAGTGAGAGTTCCCTTCTGAGAAAGTGTTAGGTCAAATGGATATATTAGTGAATTATCACTCCTGCTCATGATGCCAAGCTTTAAAACAGTTTCTGTCTAGCTGAAGGCAAAGGCAACCATCAGACTCCTCACACTTTCAAGGGGATTTTGCTTTTCCCTATGATTCCTGCAATACACACAGGTCTTGCAGCCAGCAGTAGCCTTCATCCTTTGGTCTGCCCCAGGAACTGGCATATAAACACCACGGGATGTCTTCACAAGTTTCTTCTGCACAGGTTCCTCCATGAAAGCCTTTCTATTTTTTTTGTGGAGAATGTAGGCATTAGTCACATTACTGTCCAAGAAGTAAAGAAAGAGTTTTCTGTACCACTTTAATGTTTTGTACTGCATTGTGTAGTACTGGATGAGCCGGTCTGACAAATCCACACCTCCCATGAACTTGTTGTATTCCATTACTAGTGATGGGCATAAAAAAAGGACTCTGTGGTCCAGAAACCCTGTCTGGATTTTACTCTTCTCTGTTTTGCATCCCCACTGAAGGTCCAGTGGTGGAGCAGATCAACAACTATTGTGTGTCCACCCACTTTGCATCCCTCATCCATTGAAATATGCTGGTAGATTACTTCTTTGTTAGGGACATTCATGCATGGACATTCCTTGCAAGCAAACTTGCAAGCCAACAAGTCATTGAAAAGGTTTGGCTTGCATAGAAATTGTCCATGTACACCTGATATCCTGTCTCCAAAAACCTAATGTACAAGTCATAGGAGAGTCATTGGCCTGTGGGACAGTTGTTCTTTCCATAGCATACAGAAAAGTATACCATGTACCCATTGTTTGAGTATTTCGATCATTTAAACCTGACATACCCATCACTAAAGCTTACACATACGCTACTGGAGCTTGATACAATAAATTTGCCATTTATACATTTTTGCAGCTATGACGCCACATGAACAGCAAAGCTGCATTTACTAGTGGGGACACTAGGATGTTTCTCTGATTTAATTGTTTGGTTGTATTTGGTTGCATTGTATTGTATTTATTAAAGACATGCTGCTTAAGAGCTTCAAAGTCACTTATATAAACTTCTGAGGAGCACTTGAAGGCAGAATAGAGCATTCTGTGTTTAGGCTATTGTGGGGTGCTTTGAAACAAAATGTTTAACTTTAGCTTCATTAATTGCGGTGCTGAAACATGCTACTAAACTACCCAGCATATACACTAATCAGCATAGTACACACTGTTCATTACAAAAGTAACTCAAACAGATTTTACCCACTCATCACAATCATCCTCCTTGGGATCAAGTTGTTGCTCAAAATGAAGACAATCTTCCTCATTGTTTTTGCTGCTTTCATCTGAAGAGCTGCATTCATCTTCACTCTCCAGGGCAACACTCTCCTGGATCAGTTGCAAGGCGTTGGCGGCTGAGAATCCTTAGTGTGCCATCTCAAAGCTATTTAGCTTAGTGTGAAAACAACCTATGAACACAGAGTACATGGCTAGGTTTTATGGGAGTCAAAAATGGGCATTTTCATGCACTGTGTGACTGAAAAGCTGAATTTGTAAATGGGTGGGCAATCAAGGTTTGCGCTCTGACTTAAATATTAAAATGTGCCACATGTTACGTATGTTTCTCTCAAAATGTTCTAAACTTATTTAATTTTAGTCTGCATATACAGTGTATCACAAAAGTGAGTACACCCCTCACATTTCTGCAAATATTTAATTATATCTTTTCATGGGACAACACTATAGACATGAAACTTGGATATAACTTAGAGTAGTCAGTGTACAGCTTGTATAGCAGTGTAGATTTACTGTCTTCTGAAAATAACTCAACACACAGCCATTAATGTCTAAATAGCTGGCAACATAAGTGAGTACACCCCACAGTGAACATGTCCAAATTGTGCCCAAATGTGTCGTTGTCCCTCCCTGGTGTCATGTGTCAAGGTCCCAGGTGTAAATGGGGAGCAGAGCTGTTAAATTTGGTGTTTTGGGTACAATTCTCTCATACTGGCCAGTGGATATTCAACATGGCACCTCATGGCAAAGAACTCTCTGAGGATGTGAGAAATAGAATTGTTGCTCTCCACAAAGATGGCCTGGGCTATAAGAAGATTGCTAACACCCTGAAACTGAGCCACAGCATGGTGGCCAAGGTCATACAGCGGTTTTCCAGGACAGGTTCCACTCGGAACAGGCTTCGCCAGGGTCGACCAAAGAAGTTGAGTCCACGTGTTCGGCGTCATATCCAGAGGTTGGCTTTAAAAAATAGACACATGAGTGCTGCCAGCATTGCTGCAGAGGTTGAAGACGTGGGAGGTCAGCCTGTCAGTGCTCAGACCATACGCCGCTCACTGCATCAACTCGGTCTGCATGGTCGTCATCCCAGAAGGAAGCTGACGCACAAGAAAGCCAGCAAACAGTTTGCTGAAGACAAGCAGTCCAAGAACATGGATTACTGGAATGCCCTGTGGTCTGACGAGACCAAGATAAACTTGTTTGGCTCAGATGGTGTCCAGCATGTGTGGCGGCGCCCTGGTGAGAAGTACCAAGACAACTGTATCTTGCCTACAGTCAAGCATGGTGGTGGTAGCATCATGGTCTTGGGCTGCATGAGTGTTGCTGGCACTGGGGAGCTGCAGTTCATTGAGGGAAACATGAATTCCAACATGTACTGTGACATTCTGAAACAGAGCATGATCCCCTCCCTTCGAAAACTGGGCCTCATGGCAGTTTTCCAACAGGATAACGACCCCAAACACAACCTCCAAGATGACAACTGCCTTGCTGAGGAAGCTGAAGGTAAAGGTGATGGACTAAACCCAATTGAGCACCTGTGGCGCATCCTCAAGTGGAAGGTGGAGGAGTTCAAGGTGTCTAACATCCACCAGCTCCGTGATGTCATCATGGAGGAGTGGAAGAGGATTCCAGTAGCAACCTGTGCAGCTCTGGTGAATTCCATGCCCAGGAGGGTTAAGGCAGTGCTGGATAATAATGGTGGTCACACAAAATATTGACACTTTGGGCACAATTTGGACATGTTCACTGTGGGGTGTACTCACTTATGTTGCCAGCCATTTAGACATTAATGGCTGTGTGTTGAGTTATTTTCAGAAGACAGTAAATCTACACTGCTATACAAGTTGTACACTGACTACTCTAAGTTATATCCAAGTTTTATTTCTATAGTGTTGTCCCATGAAAAGATATAATGAAATATTTGCAGAAATGTGAGGGGTGTACTCACTTTTGTGATACACTGTATTAGAAAAGTAGACCATTCATGGTTTCTGTGAGTGTGTTTACTATGTTTCCAGAACAAAAACTCACAGAGTTATTTAAGTGCTTTGGTGGCACATTTGGTGTGGCAGGGGTTGGGTCATTTGGCCTGTTGGATACAGCCAGATTTTTGTGGTCCATTTAAACCACAAATGGATGTCTGCATTCCTCTAAAGCAAACTTAATATCTAGCAATTCACTATATCCAACATCAGCTGGGTTAAGGTGACAAGAGAAATAGAGCCCTACATCTACACAGACCCCTACATCTAAGGCATCAACCTCTACAATCCAAAGGTACTTTGGGGTAGGTTAACTTCAGAACTGGGGCAGTCACAGGGAATCTAGTTGGATTTCTCCTAGGCTTCTGGCACAGAAAAATGCTCACTGCTTTACTGTAGACAGAAGTGGCAACGGTGCTAAAGTTTTAGTTAAAATGCCTGAAACATTAGTGATTGACATAGCTTGGCTAAGGTGAGAGGAGGCCATTCTCTAATGGCCTTGGTCTTTGCCAGATTTATCTGCAAATGTGCTCTGGAAACTATGAAGCCAATGAAGGTAAACAAGGACGTGAAACTTGGACTTCTCGAGTTTAACATAGAAATAGTGATCCAGAAGCAGCTGCAGGACACACCAGATGTGAGCTATGTGTTCATCTAGACCTCTACTATATATTAAGATGTCATTGCATATACCCCCAGGGCCTCCGGTTGTATCTTGTTAGTGAATCATAGTAAGAGAACTGGGACGCTCATGAACCCAAATAGCATAACACAGTACTTGTAGTACCCAGATGTCATAAAAAATGCTGTCTTTTACTCATCACCTGGTCAAATTCAGATTAGGTTGTCAGCAATGTGCAGGTCCAAATTGGTGAAGATGAATGCCTGCTGCAATAATTCAGATGTCAAGTTAATAAGCGGCTTTGAATGACAGTTCAACAGACAAGATATGTTGCTAAGATTCCAGTAGTCGATGCAGGGACACAGGGAAAACTGTCCTTTTTTTGACAATGTAGAATGGTTGAGGATGGGCAGATATGTCCTGAGTCTAGGGAGTCACAGATGTTCTCATATATAGCCTTTTGTTCTGGGACTGATAACGAAAACAATCTGCATTAAGGAGTTGTACCCAAAAGGAGATTGGTTGCACAGTCAAAAGGATAGTGATAGTGCCCTGCACTGCCCTGCATTTTTAAAGACTGTCCAGATGTTGTGGTACTCTGAAGGGATCATCAACAGGTCGACCATCTCTAGTGGCCCCCTTATCTGGGGGAGGGCTGTTCTTCTGTGATCTCCCATGACACATATCTTATGACAGAGTGGAGCCCAAAAGGAAACGGTGCGTGAGCACCAGTTGATTCTGGGGTTGGGCTGATGGAGCCACAAGGTCTTTCAAAACTCTTTGGTAAATTGATCTATGGGTAGCATAGGTTGGGATGGTTCTCTCAAATGGCAGTTGCCCAGGTTAGCACCTGACCTGACATTCCATGTAAGACATTCTGTAACAGGACTGGTGAGTATGTTAGGGGAAAACTCACCAGCAGCGAGGGTCTGAACCCAATTGCAGGACTAAATAGAATCAGAGGGGTGCTACTGTGAAACCTGGATAGCATTAGACAGGAATAAAAAACACAGTGGCTCAGTCCATTGTCTGAAAAAAAATGAGGGAAGAGGGTACCCAGTGAACCTCTTGCTCCAGTAACTAGGGCAACAAGCAAGACAGCTAATTAATGCATTTTAATTAGTTATGGTTGCTGGATCAGTGTTACTTCTTTTTTTTGCTGTCTCACTGTAGGTCTTGGAGCCATTACTTAATCAGGAAAGCATTGAGCCCTATTTAGAAGCAATGTCACATTTTATCTGAGCCAACAGTATTTTTAACTTTGTCCTCTGACTATTCGGAAAACCTCTAAGTAAAAGCCAGTCCAATAAAATAATTTGTGTTGATTATTAAAAAATAAATGTAATTAATTAATTAACAAATATAAACATGTGGAGCCAGGCTTAATTTATAATTATGACAAGACTGCATAATCTTTACCCCCTCTCTGTTATGTAAGACCTAACAAGAAGGCAGACTCTCTGTTATAAAAGACTTAACAAGTAGGCAGATACAGTATGTATTGTAATTTATGCCTATGCATATGGGAGCACTAGTTCTGTCATTGATGGATGTTTAGCTTGCTGGCACTGACTCCAATGCAGTCTGTAAAGCATAGCTCCCCAGCAGACCCCAGTGAAGCATTGACATAAGAAATAAATAAATAAATACCATTGAGTAAACAAGTAAAGCAATGTTTACCCACAGCGGCCATAATGAGGAATTGGTTGAGGCTGAACTGACTGCCCCAGATGAGACACATGTGTAGAGGCATTCTAGTTTTCCACACAAACTGAACGTCATGCATCATTGTGATCTCTTAGGGCAAAAAACAGGGCGTTCTTACAGAAAGCTAGAGCAGTTATTAAAGGAATAAAATGAATAAATAAATAAGAGTTATAAATTGGTAAACACAGCCTCAAAGTTGCAAATTAAATTTGCATAAGCCAGTTTATCATATAAGAAGTTTTACATAATGAAACTGAGGGTGTAAAATAGGGTAAGCATTGCATGATTTATATAGAACATTCTTTGTATGAAACACAATTAAATTAGTTTTTGTTTATATTAAAGTTATATAGCAAGAGATCCAGGTACTGCTGTGATCCAGGATACTTTCCACACAAAGAAAATTCCAAATACACCAAAATGCATCACAACAAACCATGTAAGTGTCTAAAGCAGAATTACCTTTTAATTAATTTAGCTTTCTACATAGAGTATGACATGATGTCTTTTAGTTAATGAATAATGCATGATACACTCTCTTAAACATTGTTTAGGTGGGTATACAGAGATACTGTATGTAGAGTAAAGCATAAAGTTATATTTGTATTTTTATAAAATATTTAGTACCAGCAAAATAGCACCATAAGTGAAAATGTTATTAATTTAAATTACAATTTCATTTAAACTTACTTCAATTACTAACAAAATAAATAATTAATACATATGATTATAGTGTAACATAATATCATTACTAGTTCTTTAATTTCCAAAAATGTGATAAATAAAACACAGTGGGTGAATGGTATAGCTATCAAATCAGACACATCTAAACCGAACATAGATTTATTCATCTACTCAGGCACTGACCTACTTGATACCACATATTCTGAGTGTACGACTGATGTAAATACATAGATCAACACTTGACCCTTAGAAAAGCTGTTCCAGCAGATGGATCATTTACTAACACATTATGTCAAACCAAGCACATTTTAGTGGGCTAAGGATTCTTCCCCAATTGAGCATTTCTGACAAAACCAGCCTAGCGAATTCAGACTTATAAAAATAAGCTTCCTTTCTTTATTCTTTTTGTCTGTATTTCTTGTTTCCTTAAACTTATTAATGACATTCAAATGGTAAAGACATGTATGTCTATGACTCACTATTTTTTTTCTTTACGTTTATCTGAACTTTTAATATATATATATATATATATATATACAGTGTATCACAAAAGTGAGTACACCCCTCACATTTCTGCAGATATTTAAGTATATCTTTTCATGGGACAACACTGACAAAATGACACTTTGACACAATGAAAAGTAGTCTGTGTGCAGCTTATATAACAGTGTAAATTTATTCTTCCCTCAAAATAACTCAATATACAGCCATTAATGTCTAAACCACCAGCAACAAAAGTGAGTACACCCCTTAGTGAAAGTTCCTGAAGTGTCAATATTTTGGGTGGCCACCATTATTTCCCAGAACTGCCTTAACTCTCCTGGGCATGGAGTTTACCAGAGCTTCACAGGTTGCCACTGGAATGCTTTTCCACTCCTCCATGATGACATCACGGAGCTGGCGGATATTCGAGACTTTGCGCTCCTCCACCTTCCGCTTGAGGATGCCCCAAAGATGTTCTATTGGGTTTAGGTCTGGAGACATGCTTGGCCAGTCCATCACCTTTACCCTCAGCCTCTTCAATAAAGCAGTGGTCGTCTTAGAGGTGTGTTTGGGGTCATTATCATGCTGAAACACTGCCCTGCAACCCAGTTTCCGGAGGGAGGGGATCATGCTCTGCTTCAGTATTTCACAGTACATATTGGAGTTCATGTGTCCCTCAATGAAATGTAACTCCCCAACACCTGCTGCACTCATGCAGCCCCAGACCATGGCATTCCCACCACCATGCTTGACTGTAGGCATGACACACTTATCTTTGTACTCCTCACCTGATTGCCGCCACACATGCTTGAGACCATCTGAACCAAACAAATTAATCTTGGTCTCATCAGACCATAGGACATGGTTCCAGTAATCCATGTCCTTTGTTGACATGTCTTCAGAAAACTGTTTGCGGGCTTTCTTGTGTAGAGACTTCAGAAGAGGCTTCCTTCTGGGATGACGACCATGCAGACCGAGTTGATGCAGTGTGCGGCGTATGGTCTGAGCACTGACAGGCTGACCTCCCACGTCTTCAACCTCTGCAGCAATGCTGACAGCACTCCTGCGCCTATCTTTCAAAGACAGCAGTTGGATGTGACGCTTAGCACGTGCACTCAGCTTCTTTGGACGACCAACGCGAGGTCTGTTCTGAGTGGACCCTGCTCTTTTAAAACGCTGGATGATCTTGACCACTGTGCTGCAGCTCAGTTTCAGGGTGTTGGCAATCTTCTTGTAGCCTTGGCCACCTTCATGTAGCACAACAATTCGTCTTTTAAGATCCTCAGAGAGTTCTTTGCCATGAGGTGCCATGTTGGAACTTTCAGTGACCAGTATGAGAGAGTGTGAGAGCTGTACTACTAAATTGAACACACCTGCTCCCTATGCACACCTGAGACGTAGTAACACTAACGAGTCACATGACATTTTGGAGGGAAAATGACAAGCAGTGCTCAATTTGGACATTTAGGGGTGTAGTCTCTTAGGGGTGTACTCACTTTTGTTGCCGGTGGTTTAGACATTAATGGCTGTATATTGAGTTATTTTGAGGGAAGAATAAATTTACACTGTTATATAAGCTGCACACAGACTACTTTTCATTGTGTCAAAGTGTCATTTTGTCAGTGTTTTCCCATGAAAAGATATACTTAAATATCTGCAGAAATGTGAGGGGTGTACTCACTTTTGTGATACACTGTATATATACAGGGGTTGGACAAAATAACTGAAACACCTGGTTTTAGACCACAATAATTTATTAGTATGGTGTAGGGCCTCCTTTTGCGGCCAATACAGCGTCAATTCGTCTTGGAAATGACATATACAAGTCCTGCACAGTGGTCAGAGGGATTTTAAGCCATTCTTCTTGCAGGATAGTGGCCAGGTCACTACGTGATGCTGGTGGAGGAAAACGTTTCCTGACTCGCTTCTCCAAAACACCCCAAAGTGGCTCAATAATATTTAGATCTGGTGACTGTGCAGGCCATGGGAGATGTTCAACTTCACTTTCATGTTCATCAAACCAATCTTTCACCAGTCTTGCTGTGTGTATTGGTGCATTGTCATCCTGATACACGGCACCGCCATTGGATGCACATGGTCCTCCAGAATGGTTCGGTAGTCCTTGGCAGTGACGCGCCCATCTAGCACAAGTATTGGGCCAAGGGAATGCCATGATATGGCAGCCCAAACCATCACTGATCCACCCCCATGCTTCACTCTGGGCATGCAACAGTTTGGGTGGTACGCTTCTTTGGGGCTTCTCCACACCGTAACTCTCCCGGATGTGGGGAAAACAGTAAAGGTGGACTCATCAGAGAACAATACATGTTTCACATTGTCCACAGCCCAAGATTTGCGCTCCTTGCACCATTGAAACCGACGTTTGGCATTGGCACGAGTGACCAAAGGTTTGGCTATAGCAGCTCGGCCGTGTATATTGACCCTGTGGAGCTCCCGACGGACAGTTCTGGTGGAAACAGGAGAGTTGAGGTGTACATTTAATTCTGCCGTGATTTGGGCAGCAGTGGTTTTATGTTTTTTGGATACAATCCGGGTTAGCACCCGAACATCCCTTTCAGACAGCTTCCTCTTGCGTCCACAGTTAATCCTGTTGGATGTGGTTTGTCCTTCTTGGTGGTATGCTGACATTACCCTGGATACCATGGCTCTTGATACATCACAAAGACTTGCTGTCTTGGTCACAGATGCGCCAGCAAGACGTGCACCAACAATTTGTCCTCTTTTGAACTCTGGTATGTCACACATAATGTTGTGTGCATTGCAATATTTTGAGCAAAACTGTGCTCTTACCCTGCTAATTGAACCTTCACACTCTGCTCTTACTGGTGCAATGTGCAATTAATGAAGATTGGCCACCAGACTGGTCCAATTTAGCCATGAAACCTCCCACACTAAAATGACAGGTGTTTCAGTTATTTTGTCCAACCCCTGTATATATATATATACAGTATATATATATATATATATATATATATATATATATATACAGTGTATCACAAAAGTGAGTACACCCCTCACATTTCTGCAGATATTTAAGTATATTTTTTCATGGGACAACACTGACAAAATGACACTTTGACACAATGAAAAGTAGTCTGTGTGCAGCTTATATAACAGTGTAAATTTATTCTTCCCTCAAAATAACTCAATATACAGCCATTAATGTCTAAACCACCGGCAACAAAAGTGAGTACACCCCTAAGAGACTACACCCCTAAATGTCCAAATTGAGCACTGCGTGTCATTTTCCCTCCAAAATGTCATGTGATTTGTTAGTGTTACTAGGTCTCAGGTGTGCATAGGGAGCAGGTGTGTTCAATTTAGTAGTACAGCTCTCACACTCTCTCATACTGGTCACTGAAAGTTCCAACATGGCACCTCATGGCAAAGAACTCTCTGAGGATCTTAAAAGACGAATTGTTGCGCTACATGAAGATTTCCAAGGCTACAAGAAGATTGCCAACACCCTGAAACTGAGCTGCAGCACAGTGGCCAAGATCATCCAGCGTTTTAAAAGAGCAGGGTCCACTCAGAACAGACCTCGCCTTGGTCGTCCAAAGAAGCTGAGTGCACGTGCTCAGCGTCACATCCAACTGCTGTCTTTGAAAGATAGGCGCAGGAGTGCTGTCAGCATTGCTGCAGAGATTGAAAAGGTGGGGGGTCAGCCTGTCAGTGCTCAGACCATAAGCTGCACACTACATCAAATTGGTCTGCATGGCTGTCACCCCAGAAGGAAGCCTCTTCTGAAGTCTCTACACAAGAAAGCCCGCAAACAGTTTGCTGAAGACATGTCAACAAAGGACATGGATTACTGGAACCATGTCCTATGGTCTGATGAGACCAAGATTAATTTGTTTGGTTCAGATGGTCTCAAGCATGTGTGGCGGCAATCAGGTGAGGAGTACAAAGATAAGTGTGTCATGCCTACAGTCAAGCATGGTGGTGGGAATGCCATGGTCTGGGGCTGCATGAGTGCAGCAGGTGTTGGGGAGTTACATTTCATTGAGGGACACATGAACTCCAATATGTACTGTGAAATACTGAAGCAGAGCATGATCCCCTCCCTCCGGAAACTGGGTCGCAGGGCAGTGTTCCAGCATGATAATGACCCCAAACACACCTCTAAGACGACCACTGCTTTATTGAAGAGGCTGAGGGTAAAGGTGATGGACTGGCCAAGCATGTCTCCAGACCTAAACCCAATAGAACATCTTTGGGGCATCCTCAAGCGGAAGGTGGAGGAGCTAGAAGTCTCGAATATCCGCCAGCTCCGTGATGTCGTCATGGAGGAGTGGA
This sequence comes from Trichomycterus rosablanca, assembly GCF_030014385.1. Lineage (NCBI taxonomy): Eukaryota > Metazoa > Chordata > Actinopteri > Siluriformes > Trichomycteridae > Trichomycterus > Trichomycterus rosablanca. The sequence goes on along the minus strand of NC_085988.1, from coordinate 30,842,845 downwards.
AAAGCATTCCAGTGGCAACCTGTGAAGCTCTGGTAAACTCCATGCCCAAGAGAGTTAAGGCAGTTCTGGGAAATAATGGTGGCCACACAAAATATTGACACTTCAGGAACTTTCACTAAGGGGTGTACTCACTTTTGTTGCCGGTGGTTTAGACATTAATGGCTGTATATTGAGTTATTTTGAGGGAAGAATAAATTTACACTGTTATATAAGCTGCACACAGACTACTTTTCATTGTGTCAAAGTGTCATTTTGTCAGTGTTGTCCCATGAAAAGATATACTTAAATATCTGCAGAAATGTGAGGGGTGTACTTACTTTTGTGATACACTGTATATATATATACAGTGTATCACAAAAGTGAGTACACCCCTCACATTTCTGCAAATATTTCATTATATCTTTTCATGGGACAACACTATAGACATGAAACTTGGATATAACTTAGAGTAGTCAGTGTACAGCTTGTATAGCAGTGTAGATTTACTGTCTTCTGAAAATAACTCAACACACAGCCATTAATGTCTAAATAGCTGGCAACATAAGTGAGTACACCCCACAGTGAACATGTCCAAATTGTGCCCAAATGTGTCGTTGTCCCTCCCTGGTGTCATGTGTCAAGGTCCCAGGTGTAAATGGGGAGCAGGGCTGTTAAATTTGGTGTTTTGGGTACAATTCTCCCATACTGGCCACTGGATATTCAACATGGCACCTCATGGCAAAGAACTCTGTGAGGATGTGAGAAATAAAATTGTTGCTCTCCACAAAGATGGCCTGGGCTATAAGAAGATTGCTAACACCCTGAAACTGAGCTACAGCATGGTGGCCAAGGTCATACAGCGGTTTTCCAGGACAGTTTCCACTCGGAACAGGCTTCGCCAGGGTCGACCAAAGAAGTTGAGTCCACGTGTTCGGCGTCATATCCAGAGGTTGGCTTTAAAAAATAGACACATGAGTGCTGCCAGCATTGCTGCAGAGGTTGAAGACGTGGGAGGTCAGCCTGTCAGTGCTCAGACCATACGCCGCACACTGCATCAACTCAGTCTGCATGGTCGTCATCCCAGAAGGAAGCTGACGCACAAGAAAGTCCGCAAACAGTTTGCTGAAGACAAGCAGTCCAAGAACATGGATTACTGGAATGCCCTGTGGTCTGACGAGACCAAGATAAACTTGTTTGGCTCAGATGGTGTCCAGCATGTGTGGCGGCGCCCTGGTGAGAAGTACCAAGACAACTGTATCTTGCCTACAGTCAAGCATGGTGGTGGTAGCATCATGGTCTTGGGCTGCATGAGTGTTGCTGGCACTGGGGAGCTGCAGTTCATTGAGGGAAACATGAATTCCAACATGTACTGTGACATTCTGAAACAGAGCATGATCCCCTCCCTTCGAAAACTGGGCCTCATGGCAGTTTTCCAACAGGATAACGACCCCAAACACAACCTCCAAGATGACAACTGCCTTGCTGAGGAAGCTGAAGGTAAAGGTGATGGACTAAACCCAATTGAGCACCTGTGGCGCATCCTCAAGTGGAAGGTGGAGGAGTTCAAGGTGTCTAACATCCACCAGCTCCGTGATGTCATCATGGAGGAGTGGAAGAGGATTCCAGTAGCAACCTGTGCAGCTCTGGTGAATTCCATGCCCAGGAGGGTTAAGGCAGTGCTGGATAATAATGGTGGTCACACAAAATATTGACACTTTGGGCACAATTTGGACATGTTCACTGTGGGGTGTACTCACTTATGTTGCCAGCTATTTAGACATTAATGGCTGTGTGTTGAGTTATTTTCAGAAGACAGTAAATCTACACTGCTATACAAGTTGTACACTGACTACTCTAAGTTATATCCAAGTTTTATTTCTATAGTGTTGTCCCATGAAAAGATATAATCAAATATTTGCAAAAATGTGAGGGGTGTACTCACTTTTGTGATACACTGTATATATATATATATATATATATATATATATATATATATATACAGTGTATCACAAAAGTGAGTACACCCCTCAACATTTCTGCAAATATTTTATTATATCTTTTCATATATAACTTAGAGTAGTCAGTGTACAACTTGTATAGCAGTGTAGATTTACTGTCTTCTGAAAATAACTCAACACACAGCCATTAATGTCTAAATAGCTGGCAACATAAGTGAGTACACCCCACAGTGAACATGTCCAAATTGTGCCCAAAGTGTCAATATTTTGTGTTACCACCATTATTATCCAGCACTGCCTTAACCCTCCTGGGCATGGAATTCACCAGAGCTGCACAGGTTGCTACTGGAATTCTCTTCCACTCCTCCATGATGACATCACGGAGCTGGTGGATGTTAGACACCTTGAACTCCTCCACCTTCCACTTGAGGATGCGCCACAGGTGCTCAATTGGGTTTAGTCCATCACCTTTACCTTCAGCTTCCTCAGCAAGGCAGTTGTCATCTTGGAGGTTGTGTTTGGGGTCGTTATCCTGTTGGAAAACTGCCATGAGGCCCAGTTTTCGAAGGGAGGGGATCATGCTCTGTTTCAGAATGTCACAGTACATGTTGGAATTCATGTTTCCCTCAATGAACTGCAGCTCCCCAGTGCCAGCAACACTCATGCAGCCCAAGACCATGATGCTACCACCACCATGCTTGACTGTAGGCAAGATACAGTTGTCTTGGTACTTCTCACCAGGGCGCCGCCACACATGCTGGACACCATCTGAGCCAAACAAGTTTATCTTGGTCTCGTCAGACCACAGGGCATTCCAGTAATCCATGTTCTTGGACTGCTTGTCTTCAGCAAACTGTTTGCGGGCTTTCTTGTGCGTCAGCTTCCTTCTGGGATGACGACCATGCAGACCGAGTTGATGCAGTGTGCGGCGTATGGTCTGAGCACTGACAGGCTGACCTCCCACGTCTTCAACCTCTGCAGCAATGCTGGCAGCACTCATGTGTCTATTTTTTTAAAGCCAACCTCTGGATATGACGCCGAACACGTGGACTCAACTTCTTTGGTCGACCCTGGCGAAGTCTGTTCCGAGTGGAACCTGTCCTGGAAAACCGCTGTATGACCTTGGCCACCATGCTGTAGCTCAGTTTCAGGGTGTTAGCAATCTTCTTATAGCCCAGGCCATCTTTGTGGAGAGCAACAATTCTATTTCTCACATCCTCAGAGAGTTCTTTGCCATGAGGTGCCATGTTGAATATCCAGTGGCCAGTATGAGAGAATTGTAACCAAAACACCAAATTTAACAGCCCTGCTCCCCATTTACACCTGGGACCTTGACACATGACACCAGGGAGGGACAACGACACATTTGGGCACAATTTGGACATGTTCACTGTGGGGTGTACTCACTTATGTTGCCAGCTATTTAGACATTAATGGATGTGTGTTGAGTTATTTTCAGAAGACAGTAAATCTATACTGCTATACAAGTTGTACACTGACTACTCTAAGTTATATCCAAGTTTCATGTCTATAGTGTTGTCCCATGAAAAGATATAATGAAATATTTGCAGAAATGTGAGGAGTGTACTCACTTTTGTGATACACTGTATATATATACAGGGGTTGGACAATGAAACTGAAACACCTGGTTTTAGACCACAATAATTTATTAGTATGGTGTAGGGCCTCCTTTTGCGGCCAATACAGCGTCAATTCGTCTTGGAAATGACATATACAAGTCCTGCATAGTGGTCAGAGGGATTTTAAGCCATTCTTCTTGCAGGATAGTGGCCAGGTCACTACGTGATGCTGGTGGAGGAAAACGTTTTCTGACTCGCTTCTCCAAAACACCCCAAAGTGGCTCAATAATGTGTATTGGTGCATTGTCATCCTGATACACGGCACCGCCTTCAGGAAACAATGTTTGAACCACTGGATGCACATGGTCCTCCAGAATGGTTCGGTAGTCCTTGGCAGTGACGCGCCCATCTAGCACAAGTATTGGGCCAAGGGAATGCCATGATATGGCAGCCCAAACCATCACTGATCCACCCCCATGCTTCACTCTGGGCATGCAACAGTCTGGGTGGTACGCTTCTTTGGGGCTTCTCCACACCGTAACTCTCCCGGATGTGGGGAAAACAGTAAAGGTGGACTCATCAGAGAACAATACATGTTTCACATTGTCCACAGCCCAAGATTTGCGCTCCTTGCACCATTGAAACCGACATTTGGCATTGGCACGAGTGACCAAAGGTTTGGCTATAGCAGCCCGGCCGTGTATATTGACCCTGTGGAGCTCCCGACGGACAGTTCTGGTGGAAACAGGATTTGGGCAGCCGTGGTTTTATGTTTTTTGGATACAATCCGGGTTAGCACCCGAACATCCCTTTCAGACAGCTTCCTCTTGCGTCCACAGTTAATCCTGTTGGATGTGGTTTGTCCTTCTTGGTGGTATGCTGACATTACCTTGGATACCGTGGCTCTTGATACATCACAAAGACTTGCTGTCTTGGTCACAGATGCGCCAGCAAGACGTGCACCAACAATTTGTCCTCTTTTGAACTCTGGTATGTCACCCATAATGTTGTGTGCATTGCAATATTTTGAGCAAAACTGTGCTCTTACCCTGCTAATTGAACCTTCACACTCTGCTCTTACTGGTGCAATGTGCAATTAATAAAGATTGGCCACCAGACCGGTCCAATTTAGCCATGAAACCTCCCACACTAAAATTACAGGTGTTTCAGTTTCATTGTCCAGTGGGGCCAAAAAGTATTTAGTCAGCCACTGATTGTGCAAGTTCTCCTACTTAGAAAGATGAGAGAGGTCTGTAATTTTCATCATAGGTACACTTCAAATATGAGAGACAAAATGAAAAAAAAAATCCTGGAAATCACATTGTAGGATTTTTAAAGAATTTATTTGTAAATTATGGTGGAAAATAAGTATTTGGTCAATAACAAAAGTTCAACTCAATACTTTGTAATATAACCTTTGTTGGCAATGACAGAGGTCAAACGTTTCCTGTAAGTCTTCACCAGGTTTGCACACACTGTAGGATCCTGCTGGAAGACCCAGCCACGTTCCATCTTCAATGCTCTCACTGATGGAAGTAGGTTTTGGCTTAAAATCTCACGATACATGGCCCCGTTCATTCTTCCCTTAACACGGATGAGTCGTCCTGTCCCCTTTGCAGAAAAACAGCCCCAAAGCATGATGTTTCCGCCCCCATGCTTCACAGTAGGTATGGTGTTCCTGGGTTGCAACTCAGCATTCTTCTTCCTCCAAACACGACGAGTTGAGTTTTTACCAAAAAGTTCCATTTTGGTTTCATCTGACCACATGATGTTCTCCCAATCCTCTTCTGGATCATCCATATGCTCTCTGGCAAACTTCAGACGGGCCTGGACATGTACTGGCTTAAGCAGGGGGACACGCCTGGCACTGCAGGATTTGAGTCCCTCTCGGCGTAGTGTGTTACTGATGGTCCCTTTGTTACTTTGGTCCCAGCTCTCTGCAGGTCATTCATCAGGTCCCTCCGTGTAGTTCTGGGATTTTTGCTCACCGTTCTCATGATCATTTTGACCCCACGGGATGAGATCTTGCATGGAGCCCCAGATCGAGGGAGATTATCAATGGTCTTGTATGTCTTCCATTTTCTTACAGTTGCTCCCACAGTTGATTTATTCACACCAACCTGCTTGCCTATTGTAGATTCACTCTTCCCAGCCTGGTGCAGGTCTACAATTTTCTTCCTGGTGTCCTTCGACAGCTCTTTGGTCTTGGCCATGGTAGAGTTTGGAGTCTGACTGTTTGAGGCTGTGGACAGGTGTCTTTTATACAGATAACGAGGTCAAACAGGTGCCATTAATACTGGTAACGAGTGGAGGACAGAAGAGCTTCTTAAAGAAGAAGTTACAGGTCTGTGAGAGCCAGAAATCTTGCTTGTTTGTGGGTGACCAAATACTTATTTTCCACCATAATTTACAAAAAAATTCTTTTAAAATCCTACATCCTAAATCCTTTTTTTCTCATTTTGTCTCTCATAGTTGAAGTGTACCTATGATGAAAATTACAGACCTCTCTCATCTTTCTAAGTAGGAGAACTTGCACAATCAGTGGCTGACTAAATACTTTTTGGCCCCACTGTATATTAAAGGTTCAGATAAAAGTAAAGAAAAAAAATAGAATGAGTATTAAATAATATAAATATATTTATTAAATAATATTATTATAATATTAAATATATATTATTTACATGCTTGCTTGTTATTGATGTTTCACAACCAACAGCAATAGTAATGGTGGGTGGATGCATAAGGTGAAGCCACAGTACATATGCTTTGTATAAAGCTGCTTATGAATGTGGCTTTAACCTGTTCCAATGCCAGGGGATGATAAATAAAATGGGTTGTATGTATATAAATACAACCCCAAATAAGAAAAAGTTGGGACAGTATGGAAAATGCACATAAAATAAAAATGCAGTGTTCCTTACATTTAGTTTGACTTTTATTTATTGAACCCAAGATATTTCATGTTTTGTCTGCTCAACTCATTTCATTTGTTAATATACCTCCATTCCTGCATTTCAGGCCTTCAACACATTCCAAAAAAGTTGGGACAGGGGCAATTTAGGGCTAGTAATGAGGTGAAAAAACTAAATAATGATGTGATTTCAAACAGGTGATGTCAACAGGTGATTGTAATCATGGTTTGGTACAAAAGCAGCATCCAGGAAAGGCTGAGTCTTTGATGAGCAAAGACGATCAGAGGATCTCCAGTTTATCAACAAATGTGTGAGAAGATGATTGAAATGTTTAAAAACAATGTACCTCAAAAAAAGATTGGAAGGGATTTGCATATTTATCCCTCTACAGTGCATAATATCATTAAACTGGAAGGAATTTCAGTTTTTTTAATGATTTTTTAATTATTTTAATATCATTAAACTGCAAGGAATTTCAGTGCATAAAGGCCAAGGATGCAAGCGGCACTGCATCAAGAACCGCCACTCAACAATAGCTGATTTAACCACTTGAGCAAGGGATTACTTTGGCAAACCTTTGTCATCACTTCAGTACAGACTTGCATGCACAAATGCCACTTAAAACTTTACTGTGTAAAAAAGATACCTAATGTTAACCATGTCCAGAAGCGGCGTCGACTTCTCTGGGCTCTGAGGCATCTAGGATGGACCATCACACAGTGGAAACATGTATTGTGGTCAGATTAATTAGCTTGCCAGGTCTTTTTTTTTTTTTTTTTAAATGGACGCCGTGTGCTCTGGACCAAAGATGACAAGGACTACAGAGACTGTTATCAGCAACAAGTCCAAAAGCCAGGGTCTGTCATGGTATGGAGCTGCGTCAGTGCCCTTGGCAAAGATCATTTACACTTCTGTGATGGCAGCATTAATGCAGAAAAGTACATTGAGATCTTAGAGCAACATATGTTACCTTCAAGACATCATCTTTCCCAGGAACATCCATGCATTTTTCAACAAGACAAAAACCACATGCAAAATCACATGCTGCACACATTACAAAGGCATGGCTACCGGTACCGGTACTGAACTGGCCTGCCTGCAGTCCTGACCTGTCACCAATAGAGAATGTTTGAAAAGAAAAGAGTCAGAGAGGTTTTATTGTCATTTCAGCTACATACAAGTACATATTGAAATGAAACGGCGTTCCTCTAGGATCACGGTGTAACACGGTACAAAAAGTGTGAGACAAAAACAGTGTAAATACAAAACAGTGTAGGTACAACAATAAATACAAAAAATCCTATAATAAATAACTACAAAAGATATTCCTAATTATCTCTAATCTAAACAAGTAATTAGAAGACAGGACTAAAGACAAGTGTTAGTACATGATGGTGAATAGATGGTACAATGGTTCATGAGGTAGTGACATGTTGTACATTAGCAGCGTAAAATTGGCAATGCAGATGAGGTGCCTAAAAAGTAAATAAGGTGCAAAAATACAAGTAAGGTGCAGAAATTAAAAAACTTGTGCAGTTCCAGGAGGTGTGCAAAAAATGCAAGTAACATAGTCAATACAGTTCAGTGTGTGGCAGCAGAAAATTTCCGGAGGAAATTGTTATAGTACTGAGTTGAGGAGTCTGATTGCTTGTGGGATAAAACTGTTACACAGTCTGGTTGTGTTAGTCCGGATGCTGCGGTATCGTCTCCCAGACGGGAGCAGAGTAAAAAGTCCATGTGATGGATGGGTTGGATCGTCCACAATGCTTAGAGATTTGCGGATGCAGCGGGTGTTAAAAATGTCCGTGAGAGATGGAAGAGCGACCCCGATGATCTTTTCAGCTGTCCTCACTACTCGCTGGAGAGTCCTGCGGTCCGACGCAGTACAATTTCCGAACCAGACAGTGATGCAGCCGCTCAGGATGCTCTTGATTGTTCCTCTGTAGAACGTGGTGAGAATGGGGGGTGGCAGATGAGCTTTCTTCAGTCTTCTCAAAAAGTAGAGACGCTGCTGGGCTTTCTTGGTGATGGAACTGGTGTTGAGGGTCCAGGTGAGATTCTCCTCCAGATGAACACCGAGAAATTTGGTGCTCTTGACGATCTCAACAGATGAGCCATCGATGTGCAGTGGGGAGTGGTCCCTTAGTGTCTTTCTAAAGTCAATGACCATCTCTTTGGTTTTGTCCACGTTCAGAGACAGGTTGTTGACTTGGCACCAGTCCGTTAGATGTTGTATCTCCTCTCTGTACGCTGACTCATCGTTGTTGCTGATGAGTCCCACCACAGTTGTGTCGTCTGCAAACTTAATGATGGAATTCGAGCTGTGCATTGCTGTACAGTCGTGCGTAAGCAGAGTAAACAGCAGTGGACTGAGCACACAGCCTTGGGGAGCGCCGGTGCTTAGTGTGGTGGTGCTGGAGGTGTTCTTACCGATCCGGACGGACTGAGGTCTCTCAGTCAAGAAATCCAGGATCCAGTTGCAGAGAGAGGTGTTCAGGCCCAGCGTGCTCAGCTTTCCAATTAGATGCTGAGGAATAATGGTGTTGAATGCTGAGCTAAAGTCTATGAACAGCATCCTGACGTAAGTGTTCTTTCTGTCCAGGTGTGTAGAAGCCAGGTGAAGTGTAGTGGATATGGCGTCGTCCGTTGAGCGGTTAGGACGGTACGCAAACTGCAGTGGGTCCATGGTGGGAGGCAGTAGGGTCATAATATGCCTCATGACTAGTTTCTCGAAGCACTTCATGATGATAGGCGTGAGTGCTACGGGACGATAGTCATTGAAGCATGACACATATGACTTCTTTGGCACGGGTACGATGGTGGTCGTCTTGAGGCATGTTGGAACGATGGCGCTGCTCAGGGAGATGTTGAAGATGTCAGTGAATACATCTGCCAGCTGGTCTGCACATCCTTTGAGCACTCGGCCAGGAATGTTGTCTGGTCCAGAAGCCTTCCGTGGGTTGACTCTGTGCAGAGTTCTCCTCACGTCCGCTGTGGTGAGATGAAGCACCTGGTCGTCACAAGGTGGGGTCATCTTCCTCGCCAACATGTTGTTCTGCGCCTCGAACCGAGCGTAGAAGTCATTCAGCGCATCTGGAAGGGAGGCATCACTGTCACAGACGGGTGGAGTCGTCCTGTAGTTGGTGATGGCCTGGATGCCCTGCCACAAGCGCCGTGTGTCACCGCTGTTCTGGAAGTGCCTGTGGATGTTCTGGCCGTGTGCGCGCTTTGCTTCTCGGATTGCCCGGGACAGTCTGGCTCTCGCTGTTCTCAGAGCCGGCTGGTCACCTGCTTTAAAAGCGGAGTCTCGGGCCCTCAGCAGTGCACGCACCTCTGGAGTCATCCACGGCTTCTGGTTGGGTCTGGAAGTGATGGTTCTAGTGGTAGTGACGTCCTCAATGCATTTGCTGATGTAGCAGGTCACTGAAGTCGTGTACTCCTCTAGATCAGTGTAATCGCCGTATGTTGCAGCCTCCCTAAACATGTCCCAGTCAGTGCAGTCAAAACAGTCCTGAAGAGCAGAGATGGATCCTTCTGGCCAGGTTTTCACCTGTTTCTGTACAGGTCTGGAGCGCCTGACGAGTGCTCTGTATGCTGGGATTAGCATTACAGAGATGTGGTCTGAGTATCCGAGGTGGGGGCGGGGCTCCACCCGGTACGCACCGGCAATGTTCGTGTAAACATTATCCAGCGTGTTCGCTCCTCTCGTAGCAAAGTCCACATGCTGATGGAATTTAGGGAGAACAGACTTGAGATTTGCATGATTGAATTCCCCAGCGATAATAATCAGTTCGTCTGGATGAATGTTCTGCAGTTCGCTGATGGCTCTGTAAAGTTCGCTCAATGCTTCCTTTGCGTTCGCGCTTGGCGGAAGATACACCGCGACAATAAGCACGCTGGTGAATTCCCGTGGTAAATAAAAAGGTCTGCATCTAACAATAGCAAATTCCACCATCGGAGAACAGTACGCCACAACAAGCACAGAGTCCTTGCACCATTCGGTGTTAATGTAAACACCGTTTTTCGACCCCAGAGCGGCCGCTGCGTGTTAACGTGCCGCCATCTTGGATGGCACATCTTAACGTGTTTGTAGAAAGAATGAGACAAAATAAAAGCTAAAACACTAAATCACTTGGTATCCTCGGAGCCAAAACGTCTTTTAAGTGTGGTGAAGAGGAACAGCAACATTACCAAGTGGTAAATGCTTTACTGTCCCAACTTTTTTTGGAATGTGTTGCAGGCCTGAAATTTTGGAATGTGTTGCAGGCCCGAAATGCAGGAATGGATGTTAAATGAATTTGAATGAATTAAATTAATTTAATATCTCAGGTTCATCCTGTCTGCAATCAAATAAAAGTCAAAGTAAATGTAAGAAACTCTGTGGGGTTTTTTTTATTATTATTTGCATTTTTCATGCTTTCCCAACCTTTTCTGATTTGGGGTTGTATAAATGTAAAGGAAAAATAATAACATGAATAAAAAACATTATTTACATACTTCACATATGTAAAAACATTCATATTTGCTTGCTTAATATCTCAACACCATCAGCCATAATAGAGATTTTTTCTATGACAACAGCTTTCACTCTTTCTAACCAGATTTTAAAACATGACTGTGGAGATTTGCTCCAGTTCATCCACAGTAGCATTACTAATGTGGGCGCTGATGTGAAGTGATGAGACATGGCTCAGTGGCTAATGCTTTACATCAGTTATTGCAGCCTACACAGCATAGTGTATAAGAGCATTGTATGCATCTGCTCAGTCATGAAATCACAATAATGAACAGGGTATAAGCAGTTTTTGTGCTGCTGTTGCGTTTGGGTGCAATTTCAAACTCACTACAGTGCTAAATCAAGTACCCACAAATTAAGGTTCCATTCTGTGATCTAGTTGCTTCTTAAAATTTCCACTTTACAATAACAAAACTTACAAATGACCATAAAAGCTCTAGCAGGGTCTTAACTTAACAAGTACTTCAAGGCTGTTATCATGTGACAGTGCTTTTCTCCAAAGTGACTTACACTGATCAGCCATAACATTAAAACCACCTCCTTGTTTCTGCACTCACTGTCTATTTTACCAGCTCCACTTACCATATAGAAGCACTTTGTAGTTCTATAATTACTGACTGTAGTTCATCTGTTTCTCTGCATGCTTTGTTAGCCCCCTTTCATGATGTTCTTCAATGGTCAGGACTCTCCCAGGACCACTACAGAGTAGGTATTATTTGGGTGGTGGATCATTCTCAGCACTTCAGTGACACTGACATTGTGGTGGTGTGTTAGTGTGTGTTGTGCTGGTACAAGTGGATAAGACACAGCAGCGCTAATAGAGTTTTTAAACACCTTACTGTCACTGCTGGACTGAGAATAGTCCACCAACCAAAAACATCCAGCCAACAGCACCCTGTGGGCAGCGTCCTGTGACCACTAGAAGATGACCAACTCAAACAACAGCAATAGATGAGCAATCGTCTCTTACTTTTACATCTACAAGGTGGACCAACCAGGTAGGAGTGTCTAATAGAGTGGACAGTGAGTGGACACGGTATTTAAAAACTCCAGCAGTGCTGCTGTGTCTGATCCACTCATACCAGCACAACACACACTAACACACTACCACCATGTCAGTGTCACTGCAGTGCTGAGAATGATCCACCACCTAAATAATACATGCTCTGTGGTGGTCCTGTGGGGTCCTGACCATTGAAGAACAGGGTGAAAGCAGGTTAAAAAGGTATGTAGAGACTACAGTCTACAGTCAGTAATTGTAGAACCACCAAGTGCTTCTATGTGGTAAGTGGAGCTGATCAAATGGACAGTGAGTGTAGAAACAAGGAGGTGGTTTTAATGTTGTGGCTGATCAGTGTATAATTCTGACCAAATACTGTACAATTCTACGAACTGACGGTTAAGTGCCTTTTTCAGGGGTCTCAGAGAATCAAGTTGGTGGTGGGGCGTGCCAGCAACTTCCAGCAACTTCCTAATTATTAGTCTAGGGTCTTAACTACTGAGCTACTTGCTGCTGCCCCTTTCTTCTGCAAACAAACTCTGTGATTAGGAGCTCATAAAACAGGGTTAAATGATAAAACAGAACCTTTCACACCAAGGCTAAAGTATGTGTTTTAATCAGTTAGTTAAAAAGAACAGTTGCAATAATTATCTGACTGCCATGCCATGTCCATAAAATGTTTATGTATGTTTTTGACCTTGTGTGCTTTGAAAAATCTTGCTCCATATGTATGTTCAAAGGTTTAGGTTGGGTGACTTTATATATAGAATAAATATAAAAACAAAGATGAAAATAAATAAAGCATTACACAAGTGCTGTCTGACTTTTGACCTCCACTACATGTTCTTGATATATTATGTATAGTACTGTATATGTACTGTATTGATATACAGTATAGTCTAAAATTAAAAATAGCATTTATCCAATACATGTACTATCACAATAAATGATTAAATTTAAGATTGTATAGCCGCCCAGGTGGCGCAGTGGTAAAACACGCTAGCACACCAGAGCTGGGATTTAGAATACATTGTATCGAATCTCAGCTCTGCCATCTGGCTGGGCTTAGAGGCCACATGAACAACGATTGGCTGTGGTTCATAGGGTGGGTGAGCCGGACCAGGGTTCCTCATAACTGGTGCAACTGCGACCTCTGCTGGCTGATTGATGGTGCCTGTGAAGAGTTGGGAAATAATGCTGATCAGGGTGTGGCTCTCCGTGCACAAGGTTGATTCGCATAAGAACTCGCCTTGTGCACATTGATCACATGTCGGAGGAGGCGTGTGTCAGTTGCGAAGCACCTCAGTCAGAGGTGGAGGGTTGTATCGGAGAAAGTGAAGCGTTAAGCAATCAGGGTAATTGGATACAACTAGATTAGGGAGGAAAATTGGGGGAAAAATTCAAAGAAAAAATTAGATTGTATGGGTAGATAGATACATCCATACTGAATGTATTTATCTATTCCACCGCTTTATCCTACTCTGGGTAACACTGGGTCAAATACACCCTGGACAGATTGCCAGTTTATCACTGGGCAAACACACCCACACATACAGTGCCTTGCAAAAGTATTCAGCCCCCTTGAACTTTTCAACCTTTTGCCACATTTCAGGCTTTAAACATAAAGATATGAAATTGTAATTTTTTGTGAAGAATCAATAACAAGTGCGACACAATTGTGAAGTGGAACGAAATTTATTGGATATTTTAAACTTTTTTTTAGAAATAAAAACCTGAAAAGTGGGGCGTGCAATATTATTCAGCCCCTTTACTTTCAGTGTAGCAAACTCACTCCAGAAGTTCAGTGAGGATCTCTGAATGATCCAATGTTGACCTAAATGACTGATGGTGATAAATAGAATCCACCTGTGTGTAATCAAGTCTCCGTATAAATGCACCTGCTCTGTGATAGTCTCAGAGTTCTGTTTAAAGCGCAGAGAGCATCATGAAGACCAAGGAACACACTAGGCAGGTCCGAGATACTGTTGTGGAGAAGTTTAAAGCCGAATTTGGATACAAAAAGATTTCCCAAGCTTTAAACATCTCAAGGAGCACTGTGCAAGCGATCATATTGAAATGAAGGGAGTATCAGACCACTGCAAATCTACCAAGACCCGGCCGTCCCTCTAAACTTTCAGCTCAAACAAGGAGAAGACTGATCAGAGATGCAGCCAAGAGGCCCATGATCACTCTGAATGAACTGCAGAGATCTACAGCTGAGGTGGGAGAATCTGTCCATAGGACAACAATCAGTCGTACACTGCACAAATCTGGCCTCTATGGAAGAGTGGCAAGAAGAAAGCCATTTCTCAAAGATATCTATAAAAAGTCACCTGGGAGACACACCAAACATGTGGAAGAAGGTGCTCTGGTCAGATGAAACCAAAATCGAACTTTTTGGCCACAACGCAAAACGTTATGTTTGGCATAAAAGCAACACAGCTCATCACCCTGAACACACCATCCCCACTGTCAAACATGGTGGTGGCAGCATCATGGTTTGGGCCTGCTTTTCTTCAGCAGGGACAGGGAAGATGGTTAAAATTGATGGGAAGATGGATGGAGCCAAATACAGGACCATTCTGGAAGAAAACCTGTTGCAGTCTGCAAAAGACCTGAGACTGGGACGGAGATTTATCTTCCAACAAGACAATGATCCAAAACATAAAGCAAAATCTACAATGGAATGGTTCACAAATAAACTTATCCAGGTGTTAAAATGGCCAAGTCAAAGTCCAGACCTGAATCCCATCGAGAATCTGTGGAAAGAGCTGAAAACTGCTGTTCACAAACGCTCTCCATCCAACCTCACTGAGCTCGACCTGTTTTGCAAGGAAGAATGGGCAAAAATTTCTGTCTCTCGATGTGCAAAACTGATAGAGACATACCCCAAGCGACTTGCAGCTGTAATCGCAGCAAAAGGTGGCGCTACAAAGTATTAACGCAAGGGGGCTGAATAATATTGCACGCCCCACTTTTCAGTTTTTTATTTCTAAAAAAAGTTTAAAATATCCAATACATTTCGTTCCACTTCACGATTGTGTCCCGCTTGTTGTTGATTCTTCACAAAAAATTACAATTTCATATCTTTATGTTTAAAGCCTGAAATGTGGCAAAAGGTTGAAAAGTTCAAGGGGGCTGAACACTTTTGCAAGGCACTGTACATGCACACACACCTAGGGTGATTTTAGTATCTCCAATTAAGCTGACCTTATGTCTTTGGACTGTGGGAGGAAACCCACAGACACAGGGAGACCATGCAAGCTCCACACAGAAATAAAGGTTATTTAGTGTAACTAGTTTAAAAACAATTAAACAAAATAACTAAATAAGAAATTAATATGCAAATCCATTTTGACCTGTATTTAATTAAAAAATATTATATATATATATATTTACAGTTGAGATAAAATACAATGCCAACGATCAAGTTTTAGGGGCTTTGCCCAGTCTTGTACCCACACTTTTAAGCTATGTAGGTTGGCATACTACTAAATAAATAAACTAATAGAAAAGAGATAATATGAAGTGGGAGTAGGGAAATTTTATTCTGTATTAGTTCATTGATTTCCCACTTGCCTTTCAGACCCCACAGACGAATCTACGCTGGTCTACTCCTTTTAAATCCACTCCTGACTTTTAACTCAGGCTGTCACACACCAGTGGGCCGAGTAGCTGCCATGGTTTTCTCTTTTACTTTCCTACTTTTCTGTGTGGTCGTGGAGAAAGCATATGGCCATTTAAGTTTTCTGACCTTCACTGGGTGCAGTAAAGGGGCACACATCCTTTTTTCTGTTTTTTGGGCAAATGTCTGAAGTCACATACTTTGAGAAACAAACTAGTCTCTGTGTTTCATGGACTCCTTGCTTCTGGCTGCGATTTTTTTTTTTTTTTATTTCCTTTTATGTTTCCAGGTTTTGTTATTTTGGCCACTGGCTATTTTATATTTTCCTAACATTGTGTTGGTCCCCCTTTTGCTGCCCCATACGAAACAAACTACGATGCACTGTGTATTCTGACACCTTTCTATCAGAACCAGCATTAACTTCTTCAGCAATTTGAGCTACAGTAGCTCATCTGTTGGATCGAACCACATGGGCCAGCCTTCGTGCCCCACATGCATTAATGAGCCTTAACCACCTTTGACCCTGTCGCCGGTTTACCACTGTTTCTTCCTTGGACCACTTTTGATAGATACTGACAACTGCAGACCGGGAACACCCCACAAGAGCTGCAGTTTTGGAGACGCTCTAACCAAGTCGTCTAGCCATCACAATTTGGCCTTCTAACACATTAACTTAGAGGATAAAATGTTCACTTGCTGCTTAATATATCCCACCCACTAACAGGTGCTGTGATAAAGAGATAATCAGTTTTATTCACTTCACCTGTCAGTGGTCATAATGTTATGCCTGGTCGGTGTATTATTCCTCTGTTAGAGAAAGTGGTCTCTCAGTCAATAGGACATGAGGGGGTCCAATTTTGATGAGTATTTACTCAGCATGGTGTAATATTGTGGAAGATAAAGACACAAAAAGCTCAAAGGGTCCGACACCATCACTGCTGGCAATTTTTTTTTTTACCAGGACAGGAGAATACCACAATTTTTCCTGTGTTAAATGTAATTACTGCATGTAACAATCAAAGAACACACATACACATGTTTATCTTTATTATGGCATACCAGACAAATCTATATAGAACCTCTCAGACAAGAGCTTTCTTGAAATAAATGTAACACCTTAGCTCATTAAAAGCAGTGCAGAGTTAGGATGCAAGAAAGTTAAGCCCCCTGGTGCTGCTCACTGCCAAGACACCTGTGCCCATTTATGCCACTAATTCAGTATATTTTGGTCTCTAACTATATTTCATCGCACCGTACAAGATCTGCCCCTGCACTCTGACCCCAGCTGATATGCGAATGAAGAATTTCATTGTATTGTACATGTGCATTTGTAAAAATGACAAATAAATGCCTTCCATTTGCTCTAGATTATTCTTAAGAGCTACCAGCATGCCTTGTATATAATAGTTGAGCAACTATTTGTTATTTTGAAAGGATACTATGTTGATTTACATAGTACTGCACTATTTAGCAATGATATTAAAAGTTTGTGATTATCTGGTAGGAGTGGTAGCTTTGTCATGTTTATACAACAAGTAGGTTACCTGAGAATTGCTATTGGGCTAGTGTTGTCTTCCCAAAGCAACTTAGCATGACAGAGACTTGGGCCTGACCAATGGGGTGCCCTAGGCAAGATTTTGGCCCTTTCATTCATCAATCATTGTGTTTATACACCGATCAGCCATAACATTAAAACCACTTCCTTGTTTCTACACACACTGTCCATTTTATTAGCTCCACTTACCACATAGAAGCACTTTGTAGTTCTACAATTACTGACTGTAGTCCATCTTTTTCTCTTCATGCTTTGTTAGCCCCCTTTCATGCTGTTCTTCAATGGTCAGGACCACTACAGAGTAGGTATTATTTGGGTGGTGGATCATTCTCAGCAGTGCAGTGACACTGACATGGTAGTGGTGTGTTAGTGTGTGTTGTGCTGGTAGGAGTGTCACTGCTGGACTGAGAATAGTTCACCAACCAAAAATATATCCAGCCAACAGCGCCCCGTGTGCAGTGTCCTGTGACCACTAATGAAGGTCTAGAAGATGACCAACTTAAACAGCAGCTACAGATGAGCAATCGTCTCTGATTTTACATCCACGAAGTGAACCAACTAGGTAGGAGTGTCTAGTAGAGTGGACAGTGAGTGGACACGGTATTTAAAAACTCCAGCAGCGCTGCTTTGTCTAATCCACTTATACCAGCACAACACACACTAACACACCATCATGTCATTGTCACTGCAGTGCTGAGAATGATCCACCACCTAAATAACACCTGCTCTGTAGTGGTCCTGACCATTGAAGAACAGGGTGAAAGCAGGCTAAGAAGGTATGCAGAGAAATTGATGGACTACAGTCAGTAATTGTAGAACTACAAAGTGCTTCTATATGGTAAGTGGAGCTGATAAAATGGACAGTGAGTGTAGAAACAAGTAGGTGGTCATAATGTTATGCCTGATCGGTGTACACTCACACAATCGTTTCACAAGTGTAATGCGCATTTATGAAATATCGGCAGAAAAAAAGCGGAAAATGTTGCGTTTCCATCAACTACAGTTATGCGAAAAAACCTTTACATGACGTCGGGCAGAACGAGCAATGGCCCGTCTAATGTGGGCTTAAATCTCCGTGCCACGGCGACGTTTACCTCACATCTGAGAACGTAAACGCACTAAACAATTTTGGGAACACATTGTGCAGAACCATTTTTCAGACGAGCTTTGGATCTAGAATTTCAAGAATGTCAAAATCAGCCTTTGATGAGCTATGCATCATGATCGGGTCATCGGTAGAGCCAAAAGTTTACAGTCACCGGCCACCTGTGCCAACTGAAAAGAGGATTGCTATTGCCTTGTACAAGTAGTAGTGGGCGAGACGTTCGGCGTGAGCGTAACAACAGCTCACCGTAGTGTGTACTCTGTATGCCAAGCAATAACATCAAAACTAATGAAACATTACGTCGTATTACCAAATGCGCAGAAGGAATAGCGCAGCGTAATTACGCAGCGCACCACATACCACAGGTGTACGGTGCACTGGATGGTACACACATTCCAATCCTTCCTCCAGCAGTCGGGTACAGGGACTATGTAAATCAAAAGGGATGGCCATCGATTGTTTTGCAGGCACTTCTGGATGACCAGCTGTTGATTCGTGATGTATGTGTTGGCTCTCTCGGCAGCGCACATGATGCAGCAGTCTTTAAAACATCACACCTCTTCAGGTACACTACACACGTTGACAGTATACTGTATATGCATGTGTGTGTGACTTAGAGATTGAAACGTCATCGTTTATTCGCAAAACCCGTTTCCATCCCCTTTTTTCGCATTTCGGCGATGCGATATTCTAACTTTTCCACCTCGTTTCCACTTTTTTTTGCGATATTTGGTTTTTTTTCGAATTTTGAGCTTTTCCATCCAGGTTTTTTAATGCGCATTTTCAAAATTCACAAAAAGTTGGTGGATGGAAAACCGTCTACAGACACTACATAGCTTCATGTATTTTTCTTTATTGTAGAAATAAAAAAACAGTATTAAACAGTACAAACAGCATTAAAAACAGTATTGAAGAAAACAATATTAAAGAAATGTTAAACAAATTATAAAAGTAATATAAATACAGTATTAATTCTACAGTATAATGAATACAGTAATTTAAAAACAGCTGCGTATGGTGAACTCAGCTAATAATGGCACTGAAGCCACAGTGTAGCCTATAACATTCTAAACACAAACAGCAAGAGTAAATTACAATCAGCATTCATGCACAAAAACATTATAATACATTTTTGTTGCAAAACATGGAGTAATTTAAGCTTATTCAACAGTGTTTAAGCTTTCAGCCGTGTTTATTTCACTACAGTTTAAATTGAATTAATGGTCGTTTTAAACTGGCACTCCCATACCATGACAGATGTTGGCTTTTGCATATTTCACTGATAACAGTGTGGATGGTCTTTTTCAGCTTTGGCACAATTGACATGACATCTGTTCTTTCCAAAAACAAGCTGAACCCTGGACTCATCTGACCTCAGCACGTTTCCACTACTGTTCAGACCTAATCTTAAATGAACTCATGAATGTAAGGGTTTCTCTTAATGCAGCGTCAGATTGTGTTAAGTAACAATGGCTTTCTGATAAACTCCCGAGCCCATGTGGCTATATTTAGGATGACTATTTCTCATGCAGTGCCATCTAAGGGCTCAGAGCACAAACCTGCATTGAGAAATGTTATTTTTTAACTGATTGACATTTCACTCACAAAGTTTGGCACAATGTTATGAGCATGACCCATTGCTGTAAAGTCTAAGCCTCTCGTGGATCCTTTCCTTTATACCAATCATAATCCCCTCACCTGTTACTAATTCACCTGCTCACTGTGGAACACTGTTACTCAAATATTCTATAAACCTTTCACATGCCCATGTTCCAGCATTTTTGAAAAGTGATGTAGGCAAAAGAACCCCATATCATGCACGGAGATAATGCAAAACTTCCTATCAACAGTTACAAGAAGCAAGTATTGAATGAACATTGTTGCTGTGTGGGACCCACTCCAGCAGCCACACCACCATGCTCAAGACATTACAGTTGATCGCACCTATAAGCAAGTTGCCTGCTTCATTATTACAGTGCCCATCTAGCCATCTAATATATGAATTGTTGCGTTGTGTCCATAGAATAGAACAGAGTATCTATTTGTTATGAGTGACGACTGGCAACAGTTTTGTATATAGACATACACTGATCAGCCATAACATTAAAACCACCTCCTTTTATCAGCTCCACTTACCATATAGAAACACTTTGTAGTTCCACTGACTGTAGTCCATCGATTTCTCTGCATACGTTTTTATCCTTCTTTCACCCTGTTCTTTAAGGGTCAGGACCCCCACAGGACCGCCACAGAGCAGGTATTATTTAGGTGGTGGATCATTCTGAACACTGCAGTGACACTGACATGGTGGTGTTGTGTTAGTGTGTGTTGTGCTGGTATGAGTGGATCAGACACAGCAGCCCTGCTGGAGTTTATAAATACAGTGTCCACTCACTGTCCACTCTATTAGGCACTCCTACCTAGTTGGTCCACCTTGCAGATGTAAAGTCAGAGACAATCGCTCATCTATTGCTGCTGTTTGAGTTGGTCATCTTCTAGACCTTCATCAGTGGACGCTGCCCACTGGGCGCTGTTGGCCGGACGTTTTTGGTTGGTGGACTGTTCTCAGTCCAGCAGTGACAGTGAGGTGTTAAAAAAATTCCAGCAGCGCTGCTGTGTCTTATCCACTCAAACCAGCACAACACACACTAACACGCCACCACCATGTCAGTGTCACTGCAGTGCTGAGAATGATCCACCACCCAAATAGTGTCCTGTGGGGGTCCTGAACATTGAAGAACAGCATGAAAGGGGGCTAACAAAGCATGCAGAGAAACAGATGGACTACTGTCAGTAATTGTAGAACTACAAAGTGCTTCTATATGGTAAGTGGAGCTGATAAAATAGACAATGTGTGTAAAAACGAGGTGGTTCTAATGTTATGGCTGATCGGTGTATATAGTCAACTACATATTTAAATGTAGCAGGCCTAAGTTTATGCTTTAGGTGGAGGTGCCGGAACCATTATTTCTGTTGTGTATGTGCTCCACTTTATTTTTTATTTTTTTATTCAATGACATGGTAGGTCATTGTTTTAATTTTAGTGTTCTGATTTTTGCTACGTTAAATCATTTTGATGGACAACTTTATTACTTACCATTATGTTTAAGCACTGTAAAATGCACAGATCAAGCACACCACGCCTGACTGAGTAGTTTACCTGAGGTACTTACCCAAATAGATATGGCTTATAGCCATTTTTCAGACATGCTGACATGCTGGCATGTGTGACCGGGTTTTGTGCTTCCAGGCAAAACATGCATTCAGGCAACTTGAATGTATCCATTTTTTCTTTTGTTACCTGTAATTGTTTCTTTACTTTTACACTTTGCTTTTTTTCTGTAACGTAAATCTCAACAGGCTGAAGAAAAAGTGAATGTCTGTATGTTGGCAATATTGGCTTATCAGGTAGACAGATGGGTGTCGGTGTTGTCATGCTGCTCAGCTGAATTTCTGATGAGGTGTAGTCAGAGTACCATCGGTTAGTATATTTTTTTACGGAAAGCTCCAAAAGACTTCTCAGTCTCCCAGGGAAATCATCAGTGGTCACTGAAGTGTGATATATTTAAACCATCATCATCAAACTGTCATTTTTATGGAGGTACATTACTATATGATGTGAGAGAGGTGTAAAGTGATCTTTTTAGTTTTACTTGCATCACACTCAACCTTTTTAGTGGGACTCAGTGTCACTGCCATTTATTTCTGTCTTGTTTAGAATTTGTGTAGGTGTGTGAGCAAACGTGTCATTACATGTATTCATGTTTGTACAACCCCAAATCAGAAAGAGCTGGGACAAAATGCAAATACATTAAAAATGTTCCTTACATTTACTTTGACTTTTATTTGATTGCAGACAGTTTGAACCCAAAATATTTCATGTTTTGTCATGAAAAAGTACATTGAGATCTTAGAGCAACATGTGCTGCCTTCAAGACGCAGAGACGTTCATGCATTTTTCAACAAAACAATGCAAAATCACATGCTGCACACATTACAAAGGCATAGCTGCGGAAGGAGAGGGTACGGGTACTGGACTGGCCTGCCTGCAGTTCTGACCTGTCCCCAATAGAGAATGTGTGGAGAATTTTGAAACGGAAAATGACCCCGTACTGACCGCGTACTGTTGCACATTTTAAGATGTGTTTGCAGGAAGAATGGGACAAAATAAAACCTGAAACACTAAGTCACTTGGTATTCTCGGAGCCAAAACGTCTTTTAAGTGTGGTGTAAAGGAATGTCAATATTACAAAGTGGTAAATGCTTTACTGTCCCAACTTTTTTTGGAATGTGTTGCAGGTCTGAAATGCAGGAATGAAGGTTTATTAATAAATGAAATTAATTTGAGCAGATAAAACATGAAATATCTGCAATGAATCTTGAGTGAGAAACCTGAGTGACTATGTCAGATGGGTTAAAGTATTTCCAAAGGATGCTCACATGCAGCTGCAACAGACAGGTTGTTGGGCAGCCAAGACTTCAAGACGACATTAAGGCATTTTGTTGGTATGTCACATACATACCAACAAAATTCCCACTGTGGTTCAAACTGAAGATACTGGTCATACCACTCTCTTACCTGATAATATCAAGTTGTAAAAAAATGCTTTTAAACTTCTCCCCATTGATGTATCCTGCTCTTTGTAGCTTATTTGTTTTTCGTTTTATTCTTTTTTGTGAACACTCACACACCCAGGAAAAATGTACATTGATCTTAAATATGACTTCTATAAAATCAGTATGTCACAAAGCTATTGCAGTGATGAAAAACTGGGACATATAACTATAACTCATCTTTATTGCAAATTAAAACATTCTTATTTTTGCTGTTCTCATCAATTTTCATACTGACGGCGGGCTAAGCACATAAGCCCAGACTTCTTTGTCCCCTGCCACAGATTCCTGGTTCACGGGCATTTTTAAATCAGTGATGAGATATACACAGATCAGCCATAACATTAAAACCACCTCCTTGTTTCTACACTCACTGTCCATTGTATCAGCTCCACTTAACATATAGAAACACTTTGTAGTTCTACAACTACTGACTGTAGTCCATCTATTTCTCTACATACTTTTTTAGCCTGCTTCACCCTGTTCTTAAATGGTCAGGACCCTCACAGGACCACCACAGAGCAAGTATTATTTAGGTGGTGTAGGATCTCAGCACTGCAGTGACACTGACATGGTGGTGGTGTTAGTGTGTGTCGTGCTGGTATAAGTGGATCAGACACAGCAGCGCTGCTGGAGTTTTTAAATACCGTGTCCACTCACTGTCTACTCTATTAGACACTCCTACCTGGTTGGTCCACCTTGTAGCTGTAAAGTCAGAGACGATCGCTAAGCTATTGCTGCTGTTTGAGTTGGTCATCTTCTAGACCTTCATCAGGGGTCACAGGATGCTGCCCACAGGGCGCTGTTGGCTGATATATTTTTGGTTGGTAGACTATTCTCAGTCCAGCAGTGACAGCGAGGTGTTTAACAACTCCATCAGTGCTGCTATGTCTGATCCACTCATACCAGCACAACACACACTAACACACCACCACCATGTCCGTGTCACTGCAGTGCTGAGAATGACCCACCACCCAAATAATACCTGCTCTGTAGTGGTCCTGGGAGAGTCCTGACCATTGAAGAACAGCATGAAAGGGGCTAACAAAGCATGCAGAGAAACAGATGGACTACAGTCAGTAATTGTAGAACTACAAAGTAGTTTGTTTCTTTAAAACCAAAAGTAGTTACTATATGGATTAATTAGACAGTGAGTGTAGAAACAAGGAGGTGGTTTTAATGTTATGGCTGATCAGTGTCATTTCTCCAGTGGGTCTTGGGTCTGCACCATTCAGAAGGATAAGCTTAAAGCAGCTAATATTTATAGTTAAATATAGGAATCTAAACTGACTGATATACAAAAATATATAGATTTTTTTAATCAAACTGTAATTAGCTATGTTGTTAATATTACCATGCAAATTGGAGTGCATAGTAATGTAATGTAATCATCCTACTTATTGTAAATAAAGTGAACAGCAGAGGCTTGCTTTTTTGGTATTGGACCTAAATCAACCTAAATGTTTAATTCTTTCAGCATCTTAACTTGCAGACAAAGCAGAAATGACAGAAATAATATTTCCTTACCATGTAGCCTGGCTTATGGTGTGTGATAACAAGAAGCTTGGATTTATAGAAGATCCTTAATGTAGAGCTGTTTATCTAAATTCAAAGCCACCAAAATCACAAATCACTGTTAATCTATCTTGCTCATTCAGTATTGCACTGTGCCAGTCTTATCAGAATGTCAAGTCTTCCTTCCCCTGTTACAGCTACAGATAACTGTAATGAATGTGCTGCCTTTACCTGATAGTTAAAATCTATTTGAAAAACTGAATGTGCTTTTCCAGAAAATTCTGTTTCGTTCCTTCACTGTCTCACAGCAAGCACTTTTGCACTGTGAAACATGACTATGAGGATTAACAGCAGATAACTGTCCTACGGTGTGCAAGAACACAGGCTTACACAGTTTTGAAGGCTTTAGTCACAGGATAAGACACCTACAGACAACTGTACAACTACAGACATAAGTATCCAACATTCACAAGCTCAGGCAGGCAGGAAATTTAAAGTGGCAACTAGGGTAAACACCTACAGCTTTTGACAAATATTTGTTTCTTTAAAACCATGGCTTTTGTGGTTAAATCGAGATTGGAGCTTACATCTACATTTCTTAATCTAACATTTGGTCTAATAGTATGTGAGCAGTAGGAGCAATGCTTTTTGTCTCCCATAAACTGTTGCTGCAAAGTTGGAAGCATATAATTTTGTTTATATAATTAATAATACGTTATTGATTGTTGTGGTGTAATAAATGGGCTAACTTGACAAGAGCGGGCAGACACTCATGCAAAGATGTATAGCAAAACGTTTGATAATAATAATAAAAGACACTAGACAGGTTTGCACAAGACAAGAGACACTGACACTAGACAAACTATTCTAAACCTAAACATGAACTAAACACAAAACATGAACAAGACTAAACAAGGCTTCTAAACATGAACAAGACTAACACAAAACAAGACTTTTAAACAAGAAGCATGAGCATAAGTAAGAGCTAGAAAACCCAAACCGGACAAGAGCTAGAAAACCCAAACCTGACATGAGCTAGAAAACCAAACTTGACATGAGCTAGAAAACCAAACCTGTCAAGAACTAGAAAACCAAACCTGTCAAGAGCTAGAAAACCAAACCTGTCAAGAGCTAGAAAACCAAACCTGACATGAGCTAGAAAACCAAACTTGACATGAGCTAGAAAACCAAACCTGTCAAGAACTAGAAAACCAAACCTGTCAAGAACTAGAAAACCAAACCTGTCAAGAGCTAGACAACCAAACCTGACATGAGCTAGAAAACCAAACCTGACATGAGCTAGAAAAAATACCAAACCTGACAAGAGCTAGAAAACCAAAAGCATAACAAACCAAACCAAATCAAAGAGGAGGAAGACTAACAAACTTAAATGAGCAAGAATATCAAACAGACATGAGCAAGATCAAAAACCAAACCAAAATAGTTTCCACTGAAGGATCCACAACTGCTCCCTTAAATGCCCTGAGCATTACCTGCAACAAGGAGCAGCTGTGGACCATTAGCTTCACTGACCAATCAGAATAGAGGGGGCGTAGACTTAAACAAATAGCCTCCTCAACCATGTGTTCCCAGAGACTGTGGCGTGGCATATAAACAAACATGAACTCTGGGAGCACAGAGAGGCTGGATTCATGACGTGGCTAGAATACATGGATTCAATAATAAGCAGGGCTGTCCCAATACTTTTGTCCATATACTGTATATAGGACAGTGTAGAAAATAGATCACATAAAATTTTCTGTGCTAATGTGCTACTATATTTGACACAACCCATAATTTTTACATAAGGATTATGATAAATCACTTGAATGGATATCATGGGGATAAATAATGGAAAACTGTTGACAGAATTAACCTCCTTCTGCAATAAGGTGGGCCGCACCTCAACACAGTGGTACCAGATGGAGCACCGCATGTGGGAGGACGTAAGATATAAACCCACGTGCAGGATACTTAACCAAGGTAGAATATCACTGTGGCTAAAGAGCTTCAAACAGAAAAGAAAAATAGGAGAGGAGCAGCAAAAGAACACTACTGCATTCATCGCAGTAGGGGACATCACACTCCACACACTCACCCAGAAGGAGAGAAAGAAAAATGTTTGCCCCACAGGGACATAAGCATACTCTTTTCCCAACAAATGTCAGAGAAGGAAGGTGGCCATGTGCTCGCTCCACAGTGGCATCATTAACATTTACAGCATTTAGCAGGCTTTTACTGAATTGAATACAATTTGAGCAATTGAGGGTTAGGAGGCATTGCTCAGGGGCCCAACAGTGGCAACTTGCTCGAGGTAGGGCTTGACCCAGCAAACTTCTGTTTATTAGTCCAGTACCTTAACCGCTAAGATTTATTAATAAGGCTTAATTAATGTAGAGAACATTGTCAGCACCAAACTAATTAGATTAGAGTGTACATTTCCAGTTCTTTTGAGGACTTTTGAGGTCTATAACAGTTTCATAATGTCCCTACTTATACTGTATTTTATTTTGGAAATCATCAAAATGTAATGAGCTGCATGATTATGGGTAGTGAACTTGTGACCCAGCTAATTCATACTCATTTTACTTTAGCACCAATTTTACCTTTAGCATTTTTTCATTAAAATTGTAAAGTTGTTATATGCTTTTTTACAGTGTAAAAAGTACACTGTAGCACCCTTGAAGCAATTGAATAAATATAGAGCCTCTATTAATTAACAAAGAATTTCATGTACAACCCTAAATCTGAAAAAGTTGGGACAGTATGGAAAATGCAAATAAAATAAAAACGCAGTGTTACTTACATTAACTTTGACTTTTATTTGATTGCACAGTTTGAACCCGAGATATTTCATGTTTTATCTGCTGAACTTCATTTCATTAGTTATTATATCTCCATTCCTGCATTTCAGGCCTGCAACACATTCCAAATGTCTAGGGCTAGTGATGAGGTAAAAAAAATCTAAATAATGATGTGATTCCAAACAGGTGATTTTAACAGGTGATTGTAATCATGGTTTGGTACAAAAGCAGCATCAAGGAAAGGCTGAGTCTTTGATGAGCAAAGATGATCAGAGGATCTTCAGTTTGTCAACAAATGTGTGAGAAAATGATTGAAATGTTTAAAAACAATGTACCTCAAAGAAAGATTGGAAGGGATTTGCATATTTCTCCCTCTACAGTGCATAATATCATTAAACGATTCAAGGAATCGGGAGGAATTTCAGTGTGTAAAGGCCAAGGGCGCAAGCTTAAGCTGTACATCCCTGATCTTCGATCCCTCAGACGGCACTGCATCAAGAACCGCCACTCAACAATAGCTGATATAACTCCATGGGCAAGGGATTACTTTGGCAAACCTTTGTCAAGCTCTACAATACGGAGTTACATGCACAAAGTGGCCTTATGTTAACTCTGTCCATAAGCGGCATCGACTTCTCTGGGCTGGGAGGCATCCAGGATGGACCATCACACAGTGGAAACATGTACTGTGATCAGATGAATCAGCATTCCAGGTCTTTTTTGGAAAATATGGACGCCGTGTGCTCCAGACCAAAGACGAAAAGGACCATCCAGACAGTTATCAGCAACAGTCCAAAAGCCAGGGTCTGTCATGGTATGGGGTTGTGTCTGTGCCCTTGGGCTGCGGAAGAAGAGGGTACAGGTACTGGACTGGCCTGCCTGCAGTCCTGACCTGTCTCAATAGAGAATGTGTGGAGAATTTTTAAACGAAAAATGTGACAACGACGACCCCGTACTGTTGCACATCTTAAGATGTGTTTGTAGGAAGAAAGTAAATGTAAGAAAATCTGTTTTTTTTTATTATTTGCATTCTCCATGCTGTCCCAACTTTTTCCGATTTGGGGTTGTAAATAAGCAGGTAACATTTGGCATTCAGCATTTAGCCTTATTATAGGTTACATCCTCTTTCTTTGGGATCAATGTTCCCTTCGTCTTTGGTCTCACCAGATTAGTGTGATTGCAGTGCTGTGGCTGTGAGGTTAATAAATGATATTGATGAATGTAATGTACACACCATCTGTCAGGTCAATTAGCATGATCACACTATGATACCCTTGTACATATAGTAGGATAATTAATAACAGAGCTTGTTAAGTGCTTAAAAGGATACTCAGCAATATATACACTATAGGGCCAAAATTATGTGGACAGATGTTTCAGCTACACTCATTGCCAAAAGCTGTAAAACATCAGTTATGAAAAATGTGCTTACTTTGTGCTTCCAATTTTGTAGTAAAGGTTTAGGGAAGCCCTTTTTTATGTTCCAGGATGACTCTGCACTAACCCTAGCCCAACTTTGTCTGACTTTCCCTTTGAGATTAATAAGTGATCTATGTATTTAACATATATGAAATAAATTGGAAAGTCAGTTGTAAGCCAGATCTTCAGAAATGCACCTGATCACAATTTGGAGTGCTACAGCAATCTCTCTCTCTCTCTCTCTCTCTCTCTCTCTCTCTCTCTCTCTCTCTGTCAAACATACAATTGCATCACTGAGTACTGCAAATTACTGTTAAACACCAAATCACTATAGCATCATTTATGTCCCCAAAGAACATAAAGCTTCATAATCCATTAAATTCACACTATTTCGCTAATGAAATTATGGTGCATTTAAATGAATTGCTATCGCACATTGTCATACTCAGTGTGGCTTTTCTAAATTGCAGCCATTTCTATAATAATTGATCTGTCTTATAATTCCCACTGCAGACAACAATAGCAGTTGAATGTGCATTGAAGTAAACACAAATTAGCCAATTTGTTTTAGAGCTCATTTCAGTTTCAGCTATACTGGAATCACTGTTTTTTGAAAGCAGAGGTAGCTGTATTAAACACTTTAATTGCTGTGAGATTCAAGCCATGGCATCCCTGAATCAAACTTGTTTTTCTAGCACACATGACTGATGCTCATATGGATTGACAATTTGGACAATTTGGAGGCCGAGTCAACAACATCAGTGCAAGGCATAAACACACCCTGGACAGGGCTTTAATCCATCACACTGCTTTTGCCATTTCTTCCCCAGATATAGCCAATTACATTTGTGTAGATGCCCAGCTGGGCTATAGATCGATGATGGGGGGCTTGCATAATAGACCCCTGCATCACCGGAGTGCCCAATTTATAATCAGCAACAATAAAATTGTTGTTTAAAATTAGGCTTAAATCATGCAGTGTATTCTTCGATTTAGTGAATTTTCTACTTGCTACTAAATGAGTAAGTAATGCCAAGGCTGTATTTCCAACCTGTGCCCAGTGTTTTCAGGATAGGATCTGGATTAGCCACATCCTTAACCAGCATGACTGTTTTTTGTCAACAAAGAAATACAATCCCAAATCAGAAAAAGTTGGGACAGCATGGAAAATGCAAATACTAATAATAAAAATTGTTTTTTACATTTACGTTGACTTTTATTTCATTGAAGTATGAACTGGAGATATTTCATGT
This sequence comes from Trichomycterus rosablanca, assembly GCF_030014385.1. NCBI lineage: Eukaryota > Metazoa > Chordata > Actinopteri > Siluriformes > Trichomycteridae > Trichomycterus > Trichomycterus rosablanca. The sequence goes on along the minus strand of NC_085988.1, from coordinate 30,813,010 downwards.
TTTGTCTGCTCAACTTCATTTAATTTATTAATAAACATCCATTCCTGCATTTCAGGCCTGCAACACATTCCAAAAAAGGTTGGGACAGTAAAGCATTTACCACTTTGTAATGTTGCCATTATTTTTCACCACACTTAAAAGACGTTTTGGCACCAAGGATACCAAGTGATTTAGTGTTTCAGCTTTTATTTTGTCTCATTCTTCCTGCAAACACGTCTAAAGACGTGCAACAGCACTGGGTCGTCGTTGTCGCATTTTTCAGTTAAAAATTCTCTACACATTCTCTATTGGGTACAGGTCAGGACTGCAGTCAGGCCAGTCCAGTACCTGTACCCTCTTCTTCCGCAGCCATGCCATTGTAATGTGTGCAGCATGTGGTTTTGCATTGTCTTGTTGAAAAATGCATGGACGTCCCTTGCTCTAAGATCTCAATGTACTTTTCCTTTGCCAAGGACACTGACACGATCCCATACCATGACAGACCCTGGCTTTTGGACGTGTTGCTGATAACAGTCTGGATGGTCCTATTTATCTTTGGTCCAGAGCACACAGCGTCCATTTTTTCAAAAAAAGACCTGGAATACTGATTCATGTGACCACAATACACATTTCCACTGTGTGATGGTTCATCCTATATGCCTCAGAGCCCAGAGAAGTCGACGCCACTTCTGGACATGGTTAACATAGGGCTGGTTAACATAAGGCTTTTTTTTGCACAGTAAAGTTTTAAGTGGCATTTGTGCAGTAACTCTGTATTGTAGTGCTTGACAAAGGTTTGCCAAAGTAATCCCTCACCCATGTGGTTATATTAGCTATTGTTGAGTGGCGGTTCTGGATGCAGTGCCGTCTGAGGGATCGCAGATCACAGGCTTAAGTTTGCATCCTTGGCCTTTACGCACTGAAATTCCTCTCGATTCCTTGAATGGTTTAATGATATTATGCTCTGTAGAGGGAGAAATATGCAAATCTCTTCCCATCTTTCTTTGAGGTACATTGTTTTTAAACATTTCAATCATTTCCTCACACATTTGTTGAGAAACTGGAGATCCTCTGATCATCTTTGCTCATCAAAGACTCAGCCTTTCCTGGATGCTGCTTTAGTACCAAACCATGATTACAATCACCTGTTGACATCACCTGTTTGGAATCACATCATTATTTATTTTTTTCACCTCATTACTAGCCCTAAATTGCCCCTGTCCCAACTTTTTTTGGAATGTGTTGCAGACCTTAAATGCAGGAATGGAGGTATATTAACTAATTAAATGAAGTTGAGCAGACAAAACATGAAATATCTCAGGTTCAAACTGTCTGCAGTCAAATAAAAGTCAAAGTAAATGTAAGGAACACTGTGTTTTTATTTTATTTGCATTTTCCCTACTGTCCTAACTTTTTCTGATTTGGGGTTGTACATTTTGGTGCTATAATCCCTTTATGACATACTGCTAGCACACTACGTCTATATTTATTTCTCTCTGTCTTTGTCACTCACTCAGTATTGTAATTGGTATGATGAGTCATTACATAGTCTGTCAGGTCACTGATAGCTGGCCTGCATGTGCAAACCCATGCAGACACAGATGGATATGCCTTTAGATGATGACAAATGAAATGGCCTTCCTTGCTGACTCCAGAGGTCTACTGCCTCTGTGCTGCACTTGCCAAGTCCAGAATGATCACTGAGGAAAGAAATTGTCTCAGTTTTTCTCTTTTTTTATTTAGAGAAACTACAGGTGATTGATTCAGTGACAATGTGCATTTCAGCGGATTTAATTTGGACTGACAACTTAGGTTCACGTCAGGATAAGATGAGAGCTATAAAGGGGCTGTATTGGTACACCCTCTGAGAGTGGAAAATATTTGGCAAATTTTTACTTAAATGATGCTGCAAATTCTGGTACCACCTCACACAGTCAAACACATATGTTGATTTAAAGTTGGACAGTTGGACGGTTACTAAATAAATAATATTATGTTTTATTACAAATAGCTTTATCCTGATCAGGGTCACGCTGGGTCCAGCACCACCCATATACACTGGATATAAGGCAGGAACACACCCTGGACAGAGTGCCAGTCTATCTCAGGATAACACATAAGTTGTATCTGAAGCACAAAAATGAAAAAGTTCAAGTTCGAGTGTAGTTCAAGGTAGTATTTAGAATACAATTTTATTTTAAAAAAAAGACCTTTTTTATTTTTAGGAAGGTTTTATTATTTATGCTTAACAATTCTTGACATAAATGTTTGTTTTATTTTGTAAACTCCTTTTGTGTTTCATTTTTTCCTTATTCATACAGTTTCGCTTTTAGTTGATATTCATATTTTGCTGACACAGTGGCATTGGATCCACTCAAAACTTTGCCTACCAATAACACTGAGTGTTATTTCAAAAATGTATCTTGACTGTTATTATTCGATGTTATTTCTATGTATAGTAACAAAATATGCTACTGTATACATTATAGGCAAATTGTACTGCCTTAAAGTAACATATACAAAATCCAAAAAAAACCAATTTTTTTTAATCAGGAAATAAAAATAAATAATAATTCTTTTTTTTTATTTGATTCTTGCCTTTTTATTCTTTTATTTGAACTGTTGTATCTGTGTTAAGTTATGTATTGGTATTATTATTATTATTATTATTATTATTATTATTATTATTATTATTAATAATCATAATAGTAATTAGTATTATATATGGGCTGCAGAGTTTATAACTATTTTTATTTTGCCGCTTTATTATTATTATTATTATTGTTTATTTTTTTCATTATTATTATTTTTTTTTCCCCTTCATGCCTCTTTGGCTACAGTATTGTACTACCTTGCTTAAGTGTCCTAGGGTGGTACATATAATTGGGCTCATGTACAACCCCAAATCAGAAAAAGTTGGGACATTTAATTTGACTTTTTTTTTATTGCAGACAGTTTGAACCCAAGATATTTCATGTTTTGTACCTCAAAGAAAGATTGGAAGGGATTTGCATATTTCTATAGCTGATATAACCAAATGTGCAAGGGATTACTTTGGCAAACCTTTGTTAAGTACTACAATACAGAGTTACATGCACAAAGGCCACTTAAAACTTTACTGTGTGAAAAAGAAGCCTTACTAATATTATCAGGCATAATATTATGACCACCTCCTTGTTTCGACATTCACTGTCCTTTTTATCATCTCCACTTACCATGTAGAAGCACTTTGTAGTTCTACAATTACTGACTGTAGTCCATCTGTTTCTCTACTTACTTTTTTAGCATGCTTTCACCCTGTTCTTCAATGGTCAGGACCCCCACAGGACCACTACAGAGTAGGTATTATTTGGGTGTTGGATGATTCTCAGCACTGCAGTGACACTGACATGGTGGTGGTGTGTTAGTGTGTGTTGTGCTGGTATGAGTGGATCAGACACAGCAGTGCTGCTGGAGTTTTTAAACACCTCACTGTCACTGCTGGACTGAGAATGGTCCACCAACCAAAATATCCAGCCAACAGCGCTCCAGGGGCAGCGTACTTTATTATTTGCATTTTCGATGCAGTCCCAACTATTTCTTATTTTGGTTTGTATTATAACATTGCAGGTACAGCGCTTCACCTGGCACCTCAGTGGTAAGACATGCATCGTTATGCACCAGCTGGAGAAAATGAAGTATGCAAGTTATAAATTGCTTAGCAAAATAACAAAAGAAGACCTGTAAAATATTCTAACAAATTACAACAATAATTTTCTTACTGAGTTATTGTAATTGATTTATTAAATTATTTAACTAGGAGAATAATGAAATACTATAGAATTAGTAGCACAGTTATTCCATAACTGCCATCAGATTAGAAGATGAAGATATACTTAAATTTATTTGTCATACAGTGGGGCCAAATAGTATTTAGTCAGCCACTGATTGTGCAGGTTCTCCTACTTAGAAAGATGAGAGAGGTCTGTAATTTTCATCATAGGTACACTTCAACTATGAGAGACAAAATGAGAAAAAAAAATCCAGGAAATCACATTGTAGGATTTTTAAAGAATTTATTTGTAAATTATGGTGGAAAATAAGTATTTGGTCAATAACAAAAGTTCAACTCAATACTTTGTAACATAACCTTTGTTGGCAATGACAGAGGTCAAACGTTTCCTGTAAGTCTTCACCAGGTTTGCACACACTGTAGCTGGTGTTTTGGCCCATTCCTCCATGCAGATCTCATCTAGAGCAGTGATGTTTTGGGGCTGTCGCTGGGCAACACAGACTTTTAACTCCCTCCACAAATTTTCTATGGGGTTGAGGTCTGGAGACTGGCTAGGCCACTCCAGGACCTTGAAATGCTTTTTACGGAGCCACTCCTTCGTTCCCCGAGCGGTGTGTTTGGGATCATTGTCATGCTGGAAGACCCAGCCACATTCCATCTTCAATGCTCTCACTGATGGAAGGTTTTGGCCCTGTTCATTCTTCCCTTAACACGGATCAGTCGTCCTGTCCCCTTTGCAGAAAAACAGCCCTAAAGCATGATGTTTCCACCCCCATGCTTCACAGTAGGTATGGTGTTCTTGGGTTTTTCTTCTTCCTCCAAACACGACGAGTTGAGTTTTTACCAAAAAGTTCCATTTTGGTTTAATCTGACCACATGATGTTCTCCCAATCCTCTTCTGGATCATCCATATGCTCTCTGGCAAACTTCAGACAGGCCTGGACATGTACTGGCTTAAGCAGGGGGACACGCCTGGCACTGCAGGATTTGAGTCCCTCTCGGAGTAGTGTGTTACTGATGGTAGCCTTTGTTACTTTGGTCCCAGCTCTCTGCAGGTCATTCATCAGGTCCCTCCGTGTAGTTCTGGGATTTTTGCTCACCGTTCTCATGATCATTTTGACCCCACGGGATGAGATCTTGCGTGGAGCCCCAGATCGAGGGAGATTATCAATGGTCTTGTATGTCTTCCATTTTCTTACAGTTGCTCCCACAGTTGATTTATTTACACCAACCTGCTTGCCTATTGTAGATTCACTCTTCCCAGCCTGGTGCAGGTCTACAATTTTCTTCCTGGTGTCCTTCGACAGCTCTTTGGTCTTGGCCATGGTTGAGTTTGGAGTCTGACTGTTTGAGGCTGTGGACAGGTGTCTTTTATACAGATAACGAGGTCAAACAGGTGCCATTAATACAGGTAACGAGTGGAGGACAGAAGAGCTTCTTAAAGAAGAAGTTACAGGTCTGTGAGAGCCAGAAATCTTGTTTGTTTGTGGGTGACCAAATACTTATTTTTCACCACAATTTACAAATAAATTCTTTAAAAATCCTACAATGTGATTTCCTGGATTTTTTTTTCTCATTTTGTCTCTCATAGTTGAAGTGTACCTATGATGAAAATACAGACCTCTGTCATCTTTCTAAGTAGGAGAACTTGCACAATCAGTGGCTGACTAAATACTTTTTGGCCCCACTGTATATACATATACAGGTGTACAGTACAATGAAATTCTTTCTTCGCATATCCCAGCTTGTTTGAGAGCTGGGGTCCGAGTGCAGGGTCAGCCATCGTACGGCGCCCCTGGACCAGATAGGGTCTTGCTCAAGGACCCAACAGTGGCTGCATAGCAGAGCCTGGATTTGAACTGCCAATCTTACGGTTGATAGCCCAAAGCTCTACCCACTAGGCTACCACTGTCCCAAACAGTGAAACAAAATGTATAGCTTATTTTACTTATACATCCTAGGTACAGTAACATTATATGTCAATCTCTCCTAATTTACAATCACTTGTGCCTCATAAGCGATGATAAGCTCAAGGTGGAAGTTCTTTTATATATCATGTCTTCTTCCTGTCATTCCTGCCTTGATGCTAAAGTCATGATGTTCTCACTTCTGCACTATTCCTGTTCTATCAACATTCTCTGGGGAGAATTGTGAAGGTTTTTGTGTATTTCAGTTGTTACTTTGTTTCTACTAATTTGGCCTCTAATTTATTTGCATCATCTTGTTAAGGGGCTTTTTAGTAACGGTGTTATTCTATTAGATATTTGCAGATGGGTTTTATTTTTGTTCTTGCAGGTGTCTGCAATTCGCCTTGCATTCATGAAAGGTTATTGAAGACTTATTAATGAATAATTGTTACAAGTTCTTAAAATGAGTTAAGGTGGAGAAAGAAGTGGGAACAGGAGACTGTCAGTAAATTGTGTGCATTTGCACTTCTGCTCTCCCACAAGTTAAGGAGCGGCACAGTGGCTAAGTGGGTAGCACTGTCGCCTCACAGCAAGAAGGTCCTGGGTTCAATCCCCAGGTGGGGCGATCCGGGTCCTGTCTGTGTGGAGTTTGCAAGTTCTCCCCGTGTCTGTGTGGGTTTCCTCCGGGTGCTCCGGTTTCCTCCCACAGTCCAAAGACATGCAAGTCAGGTTAATTGGAGATACAAAATTGTCTATGAGAGTGTTCGATATAACCTCGTGAACTGATGAATCTTGTGTAATGAGTAACTACTGTTTCCTGTCATGAATGTAACCAAAGAGTGTAAAACATGACGTTAAAATCCTTATAAATCAAACAAAACAAACCCACAAGTTTAAGTAGTTCATAGATAAAAAGCGTCACAAACAGCTTGAATGTCACCAGAGGTGTGTGCACAGTATTTTTTTTTTTAGATTACTGAGGTCAGGTTTGACATTTGCAATAATGTCAGAAGTGTGTCTGTGGGTGTTTTTACTCTGTCATCTTTTAAGTGCTAACAGAAAGTGGCCTTGCTGTGTTTCTAATGAACTCACACAGAATAGATTCTTGTAGAGGCAGTAATTTTACTTGCCATGGATTTTATTATTATTATTCATAATTGTTTGATTGTGTTTTTTACTGCCAAGACTGGCACAAACAGTTACCAGGTTTAGGGGGTAATTATTATTATTCAAAACCTCTATTAGCCATGTAAAATAGTATAGTACAATTAGTTTGAAGATCTAAAATTAGCCAAAAAAGACGAATTAGTTAAGGGCAGATATGTTATTTCACATCACGTTTACAAAGTGTGTGATGTCCTAGAAGAGCTTTTCAGGATTTCTTTGGAAAAAGATGGATATGTTGCTTTAAAATATGTAAATATCTTTTAGCATGAAACATGCCTTTACAGACGTGCGATTAATGTGCACCCATCCCACGGGCTCTGATACACCCCATACTGACCCTGGCTTTAAAACTTAATGCTGCTAACAAGTTTAATGGTCTTTTTTCTTCATCCTTATAATATTAATTTATTCATTCATTCATTTTTCACTGCTTTAACCTGGTCAGGGTAGTGGTGCTCCTGTTTTATTTGGCTAAAGGCAGGAAACAGACAGGCCACCAGTTACAGGGCACACACACACACACACACACACTTAGGGCAATTTTACTAGCTCCAATTGACCTGTCTGCATGTCTTTGAACTTGAGGGAGGAAACTGGTGCACCAGTAGGAAACCCACAAGGACACAGCTGGGAAATCAAAATCAAATTCTCTCTGTCATTCTTGCCAGTTTCTTTTGTTTGCACATTTGCTTTCCTCTAAAGTCATGATGCTGGATTGCTCTGTCTGGTCTAGTTTTCCACTGACGGAAAATGTTAGCATTCTTTTTTTGATGTCCCAGATTGGCACATTTTGGTATGGGTCTGCTGTGCGTTCAGTAAAGATAAAAAGGTCATTGAAGATTTATTGATGAATAATAGGAACAATCCAAACTACTGTACATAACATACCCCACATAACATGTATGGATTTTACAGCATAGCGAGATGCCAGTTAAGCTCTTAAAATTAGTTACGTTTAAGATAGAAAGTATGAAAGAACGGGCAGCACGGTGGCTAGGTGGGTAGCACTGTCACGTCACAGCAAGAAGGTCCTGGGTTCGATCCCCAGGTGGGGCGGTCCGGGTCCTTTCTGTGCAGAGTTTGCATGTTCTCCCCGTGTCTGCGTGGGTTTCCTCCAATAAAGTCAGGTTAATTGGAGACACTGAATTGCCCTATAGGTGAATGGGTGTGTGTATGAGTGTGTGTGTATGACTGGTGCCCCGTCGAGGGTATTACTGTGTGCCTTGAGCTTGTTGAAAAACTCAGGCTCTTTTTGCTATGAGGTAACAGTACAACCCACTGCGCCACCGTGTGGCACCGTTCTGTAGAATATGGGTCTTTTATTTACTATTATTATTAACCGCTATATTAAACAAATATACACCGATCAGCCATAACATTAAAAACACCTCATTGTCTCTACACACATTGTCCATGTTATCAGCTCCACTTACCATATAGAAGCACTTTGTAGTTCTACAGTTACTGACTGTAGTCCATCTGTTTCTCTGCATGCTTTGTTAGCCCCCTTTCATGCTGTTCTTCAATGGTCAGGATTCTTCCAGGACCACCACAGAGCAGGTATTATTTGGGTGGCGGATCATTCACAGCACTGCAGTAACCATGACATGGTGGTGGTGTTTTGTGTGTGTTGTGCTGGCCTGAGGATAGTCCACCAACCAAAAACATATCCAGCCAACAGCACCCTGTGGGCAGCGTCCTGTGATCACTGATGAAGGTCTCAAAGATGACCAACTCAAACATCAGCAATAAGGGCGCCCAGGTGGCACAGCGGGATATTCCGCTAGCACACCAGCACCGAGTTTTTTAACTCCTCGGTTCTAAACTCAGTGTTGCCACCGGTTGGCTGGGCGCCATCTGGCAGGCATAATTTGCAGTGCCTGCAGCAGATACTAATTGGCCACCGTATCTGCAGGTTTGGGGCCGGACTATGTGTGGGTGGGTGGGTATTCATACGCTGTGTAAGGACCCTGATTGGGGGAAGAGACGCCTGTGCAGAAAGCAGGGGTGAGAAGAGGAGGGCTGTACACGTGTCGGAAGACGCGTGTACAACGATGTGCTCTCCTTGGATGCAATCTGGTATCTCTCAGCAGCGGAAGACAAAATTGAGTGCACCAAATCGGGAGGAAAATGAGAAGAAAATGCATAAAAAAAATAAAAATAAATAAAAACAGCAGCAATAGATGAGCGATCGTTTCTGACTTTACATCTACAAGGTGGACCAACCAGGTAGGAGTGTCTAATAGAGTGGACAGTGAGTGGACACGGTATTTAAAAACTCCGATCCACTCATACCAGCACAACACACACCACCAGTGTCACTGCAGGGCTGAGAATGATCCACCACCTAAATAATACCTACTCTGTAGTGGTCCTGTGGAGGTCCTGACCATTGAAGAACAGGGTGAAAGCATGTTAAAAAGGTATGTAGATAAATAGACTGACTACAGTCAGTAATTGTAGGACTACAAAGTGCTTCTATATGGAAGTGGAGCTGATAAAATGGACAGTGAGTGTAAAAACAAGGCAGTGGTTTTAATGTTATGGCTGATCAAAGTATAATACTAATGAATATGTTATTGAAGTTGGGTGTGGGTAGCCTTTATTAAAGTGTTATTAATTATTCTCTCTGTTGTTTGTGCAGGATACATCACTGGGTGATACTAAGCATGACGATCCAGAGATTTTGGACACTGTAGATAGAAGGTATGGGAGGAAAGAATTGATGGTGATGAGTTAATTTTGTTTATCTCAGTTGTGAGTGTGATAACGTACTGACCTACAAGGTGAATTTTAAAATGTTAAATTAAAAAATATATATTCATAATAATAAAAGAAAGGGAGGAAATATAACAAATGAAAACTAACCAGAGTGTACCATATAATATAATTAAGCTATTGACAGCCTGCCATGCTATGGCTGCAAGGCATATATAAAAAACTGCAGTATGCTATTGCCACTGAGACGACAAAAAAATGTCTTAATTTTCATTCATTTTATTTCAGTGCCTTATTCTAATTATGTTGTGTTGGTACCAGCACCGCTTTGAAACCCTGAGCACAAGTCAGAAATATATCCTGAACAAGGCACCACACATTTGTCACGGGGTGGTGCGTGCCAGATTATCCCCTTGTGTTGTCTTTGACTCCAATATAAATTCTTACATAAAGGCAGTACTTTTAAATGCAGGGTAAATTGCTAATATTAAATACAACAAATCAGAAAAAGTTGGGACAGCATGGAAAATGCAAATAAAATAAAAATGCAGAGTTTCTTACATTTACTTTGACTTTTCTTTCATTGCAGACTGTATGAACCTGAGATATTTCATGTTTTATCTGCTCAACTTAATTTCATTTATTAATAAACATCCATTCCAGCATTTCAGGCCTGCAACACATTCCAAAAAAGTTGGGCCAGTAAAGCATTTACCACTTTGTAATGTTGCCGTTCCTTTTCATCACACTTAAAAGACGTTTTGGCAGCAAGGATACCAAGTGATTAAGTGTTTCAGCTTTTATTTTGTCCCATTCTTCCTGCAAATACGTCTTAAGTTGTGCAACAGTACGGGGTCGTCCTTGTCACATTTTTCATTTAAAAATTCTCCACACATTCTCTATTGCGGACAGGCCAGGACTGCAGTCAGGCCAGTCCAGTACCTGTACCCTCTTCTTCCTCAACCATGCCTTTGTAATGTGTGCAGCATGTGGTTTTGCATTGTCTTGTTGAAAAATGCATGGACGTCCCGGAAAAAATGACGTCTTGAAGGCAGCATATGTTGACCTCAATGTACTTTTCTGCATTAATGCTGCTATAACAGAAGTGTAAATGACCTTTTCCAAGGGCACTGACACAGCCCCATACCATGACAGACCCTGGCTTTTGGACTTGTTGCTGATAACAGTCTGGATGGTCCTTTTCGTCTTTGGTCTGAAGCAAACAGCGTCCATTTTTTTTCCAAAAAGGACCTGGAATGCTGATTCATCTGAGCACAATACACGTTTTCACTGTGTGATGGTCCATCCTAGATACCGCCGAGCCCGGAGAAGTCGACACCGCTTCTGGACATGGTTAACATAAGGCTTTTCTTTTGCACAGTAAAGTTTTAAGTGGCATTTGTGCATATAACTCTGTATTGTAGTGCTTGACAAAGGTTTGCCAAAGTAATCCCTCGCCCATGTGGTTATATCAGCTATTGTTGAGTGGCGGTTCATGATGCAGTGCCGTCTGAGGGATCGCAGATCACAGGCGTTCAGCTTAATCGCCCTGAAATTCCTCCCGATTCTTTGAATCGTTTAATGATATTATGCACTGTAGCGGGACAATTATATGCAAATCCCTTCCTATCGTTCTTTGAGGTTCATTGTTTTTAAACATTTCAATAATTTTCTCATGCATTTGTTGACAAACTGGAGATCCTCTGATCATCTTTGCTCATCAAAGACTCAGCCTTTCCTGGATGCTGCTTTTGTACCAAACCATGATTACAATCACCTGTTCACATCACCTGTTTGGAATCACATCATTATTTAGTTTTTTCACCTCATTATTAGCCCTAAATTGTAACTGAGTAGTAATAATATTAATAATATCTTTAAAAAATAGGCACTAGTACTGTGTACAAAATATCTAAAAACCTAAATATCTAAAAATTTTAAAACAATATGTTGCCTGATATCTGAAGGAAATCTAATTTTGTTTATTCTTTGTGGAAAACTTCAGTTACAATAAAGAAATACACACAAATGTAATGCAAACCATACACTAAGTTAGAGCAGAGTAAAATACATACAGAATATATAAGGATGGAATTAGCTTGACATGATTATCAAAAGCTGCTTTCAACAATGTGCTGTTTACTCTTAGTTTTCATAATGCCGACTACAAAATGGATCACTCTATGATGTGCAGCAAACTACGACTGAGGCTAAAGAAGATTCACAGCACCAAACAGGAAGGAGCCTTCAAGAAAGATAAAGACCCATCTATGGTGAGAGGTGGCACTTCATTTATAGTACAATCTACAGCGCAGCCATATCCAGCTTTGGGAAGAAGACGCAAAAAATCAATACTGGCTTGAATTCCATTTGAACAAGATGTAATTCGTCATAGTTGCCAAAAGGAAAGCTCTTGTCAACTACAAGAGCGACCCATGGGGAAGAATCTTGCTGTTTTAAGAACAGGGAGCCTTTGAGCCCATTGCCAGCAAAACCACTCCATTGAATTCTAAGGAAGGTGAAGTCATCAAGAACCGCACCAAGCACACGGAAAGGTGGGCTGAGCACTATCAAAGCCTTTACTCCACTGAGAATGTGATTACCAAGTCTGCCCTTGCTAGTGTCCTCACCCTGCCTCTAATGGAACATCTAGATCTGTCTTCAACAGTGGATGAACTCAAAAAGGCCACGACTTGCTTGCTCGTGAAAAGGCCTCAGGCATAAACTGCATCTTTGTGGAAGTAATCCACTCAGGAAAACAGGTACTACTGAGTCATCCTTACGCACTGCTGTGCTAATGCTGGAAGCAGGATTGCGTTCCTTAAGATATGCAAGACACAAACAACGTCACACAGTACAAAAATAAGAGTGACTTGAGTGACTGCAATATCCCTGCTCAGCGTCATAGGCAAGGGAATCATTCTGTTAAGAGGAAATCACTAATAATAGCATTATTAGTTGTAATAATGCACAATAAACATAATGATAAATAAATAAATAAGACCCTGGTATGCAAGTTATTTAGAATGAATTATTATTTAAATGTACATGTTATTAGTGTAATAAGTCACAAATAAACCACATATTCAGGGTTTATTACAGTCTTTGTTCAATAAAGCGTGAATTATACATAACTGGGGGTCTGTTATGTAAAAATCAATAATAATTCAATGATTAGTTGTAATAATCTACAATAAATACTTTATGCAAATTATTGTGCATCAATTGTTACCTAAAGTGCATGTTTTTAGTGTATAATTGTCAGCACTTTGATTAAAGTTTTTGGCCATGACAGGTTTACAGCAGCTTTATAGTTAATACAAATTTATGATGTCACAAATAAACCAAAGTTTTCCATATTTTAAAGTGTGGTTCTACTCACCACATGATCTGAATAATTGTCATTTTACAGGTGGCATAATAGTCTGTTAGAGGTACAGACTCAACATTAAGTGGAAAAGCAGATTGCTATGGGTCTATACCAGCAATTATAACAGTTGACTTTAGATTAACCACTGCATGTGTGTGTAGTATGTATGTACACCGATTAGCCATAACATTAAAACCACCTACTTGTTTCTACACACACTGTCCATGTTATCAGCTCCACTTACCATAAAGGAGCACTTTGTAGTTCTACAATTACTGACTGTAGTCAGTCTGTTTCTCTGCATGCTTTGTTAGCCCCCTTTCATGCTGTTCTTCAATGGTCAGGACTCTTCCAGGACCACTACAGAGTAGGTATTATTTGGGTGGTGGATCATTCTCAGCACTGCAGTGACAATGACATGGTGATAGTGTGTTAGTGTGTGTTGAGCTGGTATGAGTGGATCAGACACAGCAGCTCTGCTGAAGTTTTTAAACACCTCACTGTCACTGCTGGACTGAGATTAGTCCACCAACCAAAAATGTCCAGCCAACAGCGCCCTGTGGGCAGCGTCCTGTGACCACTGATGAAGGTCTAGAAGATGTCCAACTCAAACAGCAGCAATAGATGAGCGATCGTCTCTGACTTTACATCTACAAGGTGGACCAACTAGGTAGGAAGAGTGGACAGTGAGTGGACATGTACATGTCAGTGTCACTGCAGTGCCACTGGAGTGGAAAATGGACAGTGAGTGTAGAAACAAGGAGGTGGTTTTAATGTTATGGCTGATCAGTGTATATATTCGTTCGTTCCTGCAGCGGGGCAGTAGCAGTCTGAGTTCAATGAATGCATCTGTTCCTTTAGCTTTGTCAGCATTTGCCTCTCTGTCACCATTTCCACTTTGTCCAGTTTCACCCCCAGTACTGATCTAGCTTTCCTAATGGTCTTGTTTATTCATTGGTGTCCCTGGCTGTGATACTACTGCCCCAGCACTCAACACCACACACTCATAGAAAGCAACTTGCCTCTCACACCATAAGAACACAGTCTTTGACTTGGGCTCTTCTTACACAGCTTGTCCATGATTACCTCCCATCCCATCTTGTCACTCAGGCGGACACTCAGGTACTTACAAGTGTTAACCACCTGGATGGTGGAGAAGATTTATTTTTTGTGAAATCCACCAGCAGTTCCTTTGTGTTTGTTAAGTTGATGGTTGTGTTGGCATCAGTTTGCAAAATCTGAGAACTTCTGTAGATGACATGTCTCAGATGTATAAAAAGTAAAGCGAAAGGGAGCAAGGACAGCATAGATTTGTGTAGATTTTAAATGGTGATGAGTCTCTCTGTCTCAGAGAAAGCAGGGGATGTCCAGTGATGTTTCAATAATTGACACTGGAAAATATGTTATCAAAAGCTGTATTTATTTACAACCCCCCAAAAAATTGGCACAGTATGGAAAAAATGCAGTGTTATTTTTTAAATTAACTTTACTGCAGAAAGTATGAACCCAAAATATGTTTGCATGGTTAACTTCATTACATTTAAATTACATTTAAATTACATTTGTACATTCATTCCTACCTGCATTGCTTCCAAAAAAGTTAAAACAGGGCCAATTTAGGGCTAGTAATAAGATAAGCAGCATTGGGGCAGTATGGAGGCATCTGGGTTGGACATCACACAGTGGAAATGTGTATTGTGGTCAGATGAATCAGTTTAGTATTTTTTTAAATAAATAATTAAATAAAAATAAATTAAATTAAATTAAATTAAATAAAAAGATGAAAACCTAGGGGGTGTCGTCTAAAAAACTAAGGTAGGAAGAAGGAAGGAAGGAAGGAAGGAAGGAAGGAAGGAAGGAAGATAAATGAAACAATGCTAACATATTCACAGGAAATTATTAGAGTACTATGGAACTTGAAGCAAAAAAAGCAGAGCAAGCATGGAATTTGGAAGCTTTCTGTAAAGAATGAATCAGGTATAGAATAAACATTAGGTGTCAGTACTTAGGTCAGGGGTGGGCAAACTTTTCAGCTCAAGGGCCACACTGGATTTTAAAACGAAAATTACATATGCAATCTAAGAAGTAAAGATTGCCCACCTACCTTATTCAGTTTCAGTGGGAAGTGTTGTTGGTCACCCTTTTTTGCCAATGTATCGAATTTTGGTGACATTCAAACCCTTATTTTTGTGATTAAAGGATGAATTTTTGAATATAAATGAAACGGCAGACTCTTTTATCTTTGTTTCTACTTGGTGTATCGCCATCTAAACAAAACCAATTCATCGTTTAAAGCAGCAACTTTAACATAAGTTAATGGTTTATGTGTGACGTTTTAAACCAGCCAAGTGGTTAGATCACACTGGCGCGATAGGTGACTCCAGAGGGCTCAGACTCGGCTTTAGCAAAGGTCGGTAGTGTTTGGCGTACACCATCTAGTGTAATCAATTGAAATGCAGGGTATGGCTGGAAAAAGGTAATATTAATGCGGTTTTAGGACAATTTTGTAAATACTCAGCAGGCCGGATTAAACAGCCCGCGGGCCGTAGTTTGCCCACCACTGATTTAGGTGATGATGAGTGCTGTGATCAGTCAGCTGAGGCCAGCAGTAAGTGCTGAGCATGTTTATTACAGGGGTTCTGATTGGAATTCCACTGCCTTCCCCCTTCACACTTTTTACATAGGGCAGATGGATGCAATATCAACAAATGTATCTATATTATAAATATGTCATGGTGTCTACTTGTAAAACATGTTTTAAAGTTGTAATCATAATCTAGGCATGCATGTAAGACCAAACCTGACAAAAATAAATTAAACTAAAATATGATATTATCATGTCAATGACATACTGTAAAGCAAGAGTCTTACAAATGTCCTGTAAAGTCCTTCGACTAAGATTAATAAAGAAAAGTGACTTTGAGATGTTGTTCCTTTTAACACTTTTGTCTTGACCCATAAGTCATTCATTTCCCCTCTTCTGTTAACAAATGAAGACAGATAGCCTTTTACCATGTATGCCACAATGCTGCAATCCACACACACTATAACACAGACCACATGTGATATAATATAAAACTTAGTCTGATTAAAGTCTTTGTAATTTATGGAGCATCCAGCATTTTTCCTGAGGCAACAGTTGTAAAAATAACAGATGGCCACATTGGAACTATTTCTTTGTTAACAGCCCTCAGATGATTTGCTGATTTAGGCAGTGGGTTGCAGTTATAAACCTGGCGGTATTGGACACATCCAGCAATGATCTGTTTTCTCTGAGGACTTCTTGAATTGTTGAGCATACTGACATTTGGGCAACAAAAATTCTTGGAATCACTCTCAAGATTGCTTCCAGTTTTTTTTATGGGAGACCATTGGTTTAATCTGTTGAATATGAATAAAGATGGCTTACTATATGTGTTCTTTATACTTGACAGGGTGCTGTAAAGTCACCCTATTAATAGTTCAGATGTTTTATCCACACCCATTGTTAACAAACGAATGAAACACATATAAAACAATAACATAAAATCAATTTTTTGCCTTTTGTGACATCAGTTAAGAGAGTTAATTATTAATGCATGAATGCACTATTTTCTGTCACAAAGGCTATTGCTATTGTCTCATTAGTGTTCCATATGCTTCTGAAGTTGTCATGTGCATGTGTTGTGTTCACTAAGAAAACAGTTTAGGTCTGTATGCTTTACCCCTACAGTAATGTTGTCTACAGTAATCTGGTACTATGTGGGGGGCTGTTTCAATGACATAACTCATGAGGCCCATTAGATCATTTGCTTTTTCCTTCTTGCTTCAAAATTGAGGTAAATCTAGGCTACTTTGTAGTCTTAAAGGTTTTTCTAGCAAATTTAACTACGCTATTATTGAGTTCCACATCCTGGAATTTAGGGGTTGATGGCCAAGTCTAGGAGGGGCTGTTGGAGGGTCTCAAGGATGAGTTTGTGACCAGAGATTCACCAACGTCCTTGGAGAACCTCTGTGAGCTTACCATACAGTTAGACAACCACCTCCAGGGACCTGAACAAAGACACCCTGCTTCCCCGGTCTGTTTCACCCAGCCAAGCACATCACCACCCTGGTTAGAGCCTTAGGCATCCCCAGCAAACCTCTTGAGTTTCCCTTACCGGTAACGTCCAACAACGGTGGGTCAACAGAATGGTTACCCGGTCAGTAACACTGCAGCTGGTTAACCACATTGAAAAGATATCCTTCCTCCTCACTACAGCTCAGAAACTATGATTGATCCTCGGGTTTTTCTGGTTTCAACAACACCTGCACCTGCTCCACCTCTGGGCACCTATCTGTCAGAGAAATTGTCTTAGGGGGACCTTAGGCACCTATATGGTGACGGATGAGCCACCCGAGGTGATTGATTTCTAGATGGTCCCATGACCTTCGGACAGTCTTCAGCAAATTCAGGGCCTTAATCCTACCACCTCGCCATCCTTTTAATTGTGCCATCAACCTTTGCACTGTTCCACCCCAGGGCAAGGGCCTTTTTTATTGCATTTTCTAACCTTTTTCTCCTGACTTTTTAGCTCGTCCAATTGCCCGATTGTGTCATGCTTCCTCTCCCACACCCCCTCCGACACAAGGGCAGCAGCCGCATGCATTTTGTCACCCAAACTAGGCGAGTGCATATATGCGAATCAGCCTTGTGTATGGAAAGACACACCCTGATCAACGCACCCCCTCCCCGCCTCTGTGCAGGCGCCATCAATCAGCCAGCAGAGGTCATAATTGCATCAGTTACGAGGAGTCCCTATCTGGCTTAATACCCCACCCCTTTATGAACAACAGGCCAATCATTGTTCATGTGGTCACTCAGCCCAGCTGGGTGGCAGAGCTGAGATTCAATACGATGTATTCGATATCCCAGCTCTGGTGTGCTAGCGTGTGTTTTTACCGCTGCTCCACCTGAGCGGCCCTCCTTTTTTACCCTGGAACAGAAGGCCATGGATAAGCATATCCAGGAAACCTTAGCCATGGGTCATATCCGGCCTTGCTCATCTTCGGGTCATGAACGCCCCTAATGGGTTTTTGTTTTTCAATTGTTCATTATTGAGGTACTCCAAGAAGCACTGGGGCACTACATGACTACCCAGAAGACATATTGATCTACAGTAAGACCAGGGATGAAAACAAAGGTCATGTCAGGAATATCCTGTAGCTGCTATTGAAGAATCACCTATACATATAACACCTATAGTTTATTTGGCAAGAGTTTTGCTATGGGTCAGAGACTGCTCTATGACTGCATATTGAATCCCACCCTGGGTGATTGGAATTAGTTAACTATTTCATCCCCTAATTCCAGTGTATATACATATACATCATCAGGCAATTCTTTGCTCTTCCTTTTCTTCTCAATGCTTAGCGTTTTACATTCACAAAAGTCACTTTCCATTGAAACTAGTTGCAAGTGTGACTTATATTGCCAGCATCTGGTACTTACCACAGGTAAACAAGATAAACAAACAAATACCAAAGCATTTGTAATTACAAAGTAATGAAAAAAGTAGTGCATTCTTTTTAAAAAAGTGCAGGGGTCCCTATAATTTTGGAGCATGACTATTATACAAGCAATGTATGGTTGCCTGACAAAACAGGCTTAAATGGTTATAACCCTGGCCAGTTCAAGAAATGGAGGGGAGCAATAAGGGCAAATCCAGGGCAAAGAAGTTAAATCTAACTAAATTACATGGCTCCCTAGTGAAAACCTGCCTCCAACATTCAATTAAAAGTCTAACAAGGGCGCAGTTTGTCAAAAGGGTCTAGTTTTCTTTTCACCTCATTTTTTAGAGAATAGGTAGCATAACTCCAGGATGCACATGCACATACACACACAGGTTTCATACAGTTCCAATATGTTTACATGCAAGCATCGAAGATGTGGTATATGATAGAGCTCCTAGATCATTGATTGTGAAAGTAAATGTGTAAGGAGATTGATCTAGACCGATAGCCATCTCCTCAGCACACCCAATTATTCCCTTTGCAGGCAGCTCTAATCAATAATGGATATGTGTGTCAGACATGCTCCTGCTTAATTACACAAATACATCAGACCAGCTAACAGTGATGCTGCTTATCCCTCCACCAAGATGCATGTAGCTAGCACACCTGCATTCAGCATGTGCCCTAACCAGGGAAAGTGGGTGTGTGATGACGACCCTGATCAAGTCGTTATCCCCTTCTCCTCTGAAAACTCGCTGTACACACATACACCCGCTGCTTAAACCAAAATGACTTTTTTTTCCCTGCCAGATGATGCGCACATCTGACGGAATAGGTTTAAGCAGATGAAAACGGACTAAAACAAACTGATAATGAGCAAAGACAATGTACATACGCGTCATCTGGGTCCCGCGAAGGGAATGAGAGGAAACCTGTGCACCGGTAAAATCCCATACTATGAGGGGGGCGGCGAGCGCACTTTCTCAGAGAAGGAGGGAGGATTTTACCTGCATTCGCGCTTTGCATCGGTGCAATGACACCAAGACTTAGCGATCGGGCTGAATATTCATGCCGTGTGGGCTATAGAAGTGTAGCGCGATCGCATGCTGACAGTGTAACAAAACGTACAGGAGTAATAAATGTTGATCTGTTCATGTATTTACCTACTCGGGCATAATGGAGCATTCCATTTACATTTGCCGCGCACCTACGCTTTTAAGCAAGGGTACGGCCAACAGCGGGGGTTAGTTGAGTTGAGGCAAGTGGTGTATCAGAGCGAGCGAGTGAGAGACTGGGAATTTGTAACTGATTCAGTATCGAGTGGATAGCCTAGTGTATGGCCTTTTTTTTTTAATTTTTTTTTTTTTTTTTTTTAATTTTTTTTGTATATTTGGACTGAAAAGGCTGATAAATGCCATGTATATATTTTTGTAAAAAGTGTAAATAGTTATTTTTTTCTTCACCTTACTGGAGCTGAATAAACACCTTGCACTTTGGCACTTACTCCATTGTCCTGGGTTTTTCCTCTTTCTTTCCCTTGACCCCCATGACCACGCACTTTAACACCGGCCTAGTGGCCAGTAGAACACTAACTTGCTTAATAGCAGTGGGGTCACGGTTACAGGGTGACAAAGTGCAGTATTTTTGTGTTACAAATAATGTGTGTATATTGGCTAAACAAGCTAAAGATGAGACGTTTACTCTAAGGAGACCATGCAATTGTGTGACTTTCTCTCTCTTATTTATATTCCTCTTTTCTCTTTCTTCCTGCCTGGCAGCTCTATTCTGAGCACCCATCTCCTGAAATAAATCTCATCCCTTCTCTGCACATGCTCAAGCCATCTCAAAATCTCCTCCTTAACTTTGTCTACAAAAGATCATACCTGCCCTGTCCGTCTAATAAACTCATTCTTGTCAGTCTTCATCACCCTCAATTAGAATTGCAGCATCTTCAACACGCTCTCCAGCGCTCTCTCTTTTCTTTTAGTCATTTCCACTGTCTCCAAGCTTTACAACACAGCAGGCCTCACTACTGTCTTGTAAACTTTTCCTTTCATTCTGGCAGTGGGCAGCATAGAGTGGCAGGAGTGAATTGTGATAGAAGGATTTATCTACACCCACTCCATCCTGCTTGCACTTTCTTCTTTATCTCTCTAGCACACTCTCCATTACTGTGTACACTTGACCCAAGTATTTTAACTTCTCAAGTTCTATCACTCCAACTCCTTGCAACTTAACCCCTCTGCTGCTCCCAATCATACAAATGTACTCCGGTTTACTCATGTTACTTTCATTCCCCTTGTCCAATGCATACCTTCACCTCGAGGCTCTTGTCAACCTGCTCTTTGCTCTCACTACAAATCACAATGTCATCCGCAAACATCATATCTTATGGAGACCTCTACCTAACCTCGTCCATCAGCCTGTCCATGACCATTGCAAACAAGAAAGGATCTAGTGTTGACCCTTGATGCAGTCCCACTTCCACTTTAAAACCATCTATCATTCCTACTGGACATCTTACCGCTGTCACACTGTCACAATGTCTTCTTTTTTTTATCTCTTTATTTTGCTCCTTTATTTATTATTTTCTTTATTCTTTTTTATTTCTTCTACATCTATTATTGTTTTATTATTCTCTTCTTTTTTCCCTTCATATATTCCTACCCACCTCCTTTTACTCCCTACTTATCATAGCCTAGTGAATGAGATTTCTAGATAAGACTGCCACTGACATGACCTTGATGTTTTGTCTTTTATTTTGATAATTAATTGACTACATTAAATTGTGGGATTCAGTAAACCAAGCAAATAGGTTTGGCAGTGTTCATCCCATAAGCCATCCCTTGTGCAGGCACCTACAGGGGCTGGACAAAATAACTGAAACACCTGGTTTTAGACCACAATAATTTATTAGTATGGTGTAGGGCCTCCTTTTGCGGCCAATACAGCGTCAATTCGTCTTGGAAATGACATATACAAGTCCTGCACAGTGGTCAGAGGAATTTTAAGCCATTCTTCTTGCAGGATAGTGACCAGGTCACTACGTGATGCTGGTGGAGGAAAACATTTCCTGACTCGCTTCTCCAAAACACCGCAAAGTGGCTCAATAATATTTAGATCTGGTGACTGTGCAGGCCATGGGAGATGTTCAACTTCACTTTCATGTTCATCAAACCAATCTTTCACCAGTCTTGCTGTGTGTATTGGTGCATTGTCATCCTGATACACGGCACCGCCATTGGATACACATGGTCCTCCAGAATGGTTCGGTAGTCCTTGGCAGTGACGCGCCCATCTAGCACAAGTATTGGGCCAAGGGAATGCCATGATATGGCAGCCCAAACCATCACTGATCCACCCCCATGCTTCACTCTGGGCATGCAACAGTCTGGGTGGTACGCTTCTTTGGGGCTTCTCCACACCGTAACTCTCCCGGATGTGGGGAAAACAGTAAAGGTGGACTCATCAGAGAACAATACATGTTTCACATTGTCCACAGCCCAAGATTTGCGCTCCTTGCACCATTGAAACCGACGTTTGGCATCGGCACGAGTGACCAAAGGTTTGGCTATAGCAGCCCGGCCGTGTATATCGACCCTGTGGAGCTCCCGACGGACAGTTCTGGTGGAAACAGGAGAGTCGAGGTGCACATTTAATTCTGCCGTGATTTGGGCAGCCGTGGTTTTATGTTTTTTGGATACAATCCAGGTTAGCACCCGAACATCCCTTTCAGACAGCTTCCTCTTGCGTCCACAGTTAATCCTGTTGGATGTGGTTTGTCCTTCTTGGTGGTATGCTGACATTACCCTGGATACCGTGGCTCTTGATACATCACAAAGACTTGCTGTCTTGGTCACAGATGCGCCAGCAAGACATGCACCAACAATTTGTCCTCTTTTGAACTCTGGTATGTCACCCATAATGTTGTGTGCATTGCAATATTTTGAGCAAAACTGTGCTCTTACCCTGCTAATTGAACCTTCACACTCTGCTCTTACTGGTGCAATGTGCAATTAATGAAGATTGGCCACCAGACTGGTCCAATTTAGCCATGAAACCTCCCACACTAAAATGACAGGTGTTTCAGTTATTTTGTCCAACCCCTGTATATACAGTGGGGCCAAAAAGTATTTAGTCAGCCACTGATTGTGCAAGTTCTCCTACTTAGAAAGATGAGAGAGGTCTGTAATTTTCATCATAGGTACACTTCAACTATGAGAGACAAAATGAGAAAAAAAATCCAGGAAATCACATTGTAGGATTTTTAAAGAATTTATTTGTAAATTATGGTGGAAAATAAGTATTTGGTCAATAACAAAAGTTCAACTCAATACTTTGTAACATAACCTTTGTTGGCAATGACAGAGGTCAAACATTTCCTGTAAGTCTTCACCAGGTTTGCACACACTGTAGCTGGTATTTTGGCCCATTCCTCCATGCAGATCTCCTCTAGAGCAGTGATGTTTTGGGGCTGTCGCTGGGCAACACGGACTTTCAACTCCCTCCACAAATTTTCTATGGGGTTGAGGTCTGGAGACTGGCTAGGCCACTCCAGGACCTTGAAATGCTTTTTACGGAGCCACTCCTTCGTTGCCCGAGTGGTGTGTTTGGGATCATTGTCATGTTGGAAGACCCAGCCACGTTCCATCTTCAATGCTCTCACTGATGGAAGGAGGTTTTGGCTTAAAATCTCACGATACATGGCCCCGTTCATTCTTCCCTTAACACAGATCAGTCGTCCTGTCCCCTTTGCAGAAAAACAGCCCCAAAGCATGATGTTTCCAACCCCATGCTTCACAGTAGGTATGGTGTTCTTGGGATGCAACTCAGAATTCTTCTTCCTCCAAACACGAGTTGAGTTTTTACCAAAAAGTTCCATTTTGGTTTCATCTGACCACATGATATTCTCCCAATCCTCTTCTGGATCATCCATATGCTCTCTGGCAAACTTCAGACGGGCCTGGACATGTACTGGCTTAAGCAGGGGGACATGCCTGGCACTGCAGGATTTGAGTCCCTCTCGGCGTAGTGTGTTACTGATGGTAGCCTTTGTTACTTTGGTCCCAGCTCTCTGCAGGTCATTCATCAGGTCCCTCCGTGTAGTTCTGGGATTTTTGCTCACCGTTCTCATGATCATTTTGACCCCATGGGATGAGATCTTGCAAGGGGCCCCAGATTGAGGGAGATTATCAATGGTCTTGTATGTCTTCCATTTTCTTACAATTGCTCCCACAGTTGATTTATTCACACCAACCTGCTTGCCTATTGTAGATTCACTCTTCCCAGCCTGGTGCAGGTCTACAATTTTCTTCCTGGTGTCCTTCGACAGCTCTTTGGTCTTCGCCATGGTTGAGTTTGGAGTCTGACTGTTTGAGGCTGTGGACAGGTGTATTTTATACAGATAACGAGGTCAAACAGGTGCCATTAATACAGGTAACGAGTGGAGGACAGAAGAGCTTCTTAAAGAAGAAGTTACAGGTCTGTGAGAGCCAGAAATCTTGCTTGTTTGTGGGTGACCAAATACTATATATTTTCCACCATAATTTACAAATAAATTCTTTAAAAATCCTACAATGTGATTTCCTGGATTTTTTTTTCTCATTTTGTCTCTCATAGTTGAAGTGTACCTATGATGAAAATTACAAAATTATTAATTAATCTCATCTTTCTAAGTAGGAGAACTTGGTCAATCAGTGGCTGACTAAATACTTTTTGGCCCCACCGTTGAGGCATGGACTCCACTAGACCCCTAAAGGTGTGCTGTGGTATCTGGCACCAAGATGTTAGCAGAAGATTCTTTAACTCCTGTAAGTTGCGAGGTGGGGCCTTTATAGATCGGACTTGTTTGTCCAGCACCTCCCACAGATGCTCGGTTGGATTGAGATCTGGGGAATTTGGAGACCAAGTAAACACCTCAAACTCGTTGTTGTGCTCCTCAAACCATTCCTGAACCATTTCGCTTTGTGGCAGGGCGTATTATCTTGCTAAAAGAGGCCACAGCCATCAGGAAATACCATTTCCATGAAATGGTGTACATGGTCTTCAACAGTGCTTAGGTAGGTGGTACGTGTCAAAGTAACATTCACATGGATGGCAGGACCCAAGGTTTCCCAGCAGAACATTGCCCAAAGCATCAGACTGCCTCCTCCGGCTTGTCTTCTTCCCAAAGTGCATCCTGGTGCCATGTGTTCCCCAGGTAAGCAACGCACACGCACCCGGCCATCCATGTGATGTAAAATAAAACGTGATTCATTAGACCTTTCTTCCATTGCTCCGTGGTCCAGTTCCGATGCTCCTGTGGCCATTGTTGGTGTTTTCGGTGGTGGACAGGGGTCAGCATGGGCACTCTGACTGGTCTGTGGCTATGCAGCCCCATACGCAACAAACTGCGATGCACTGTGTATTCTGACACTTTTCTATCAGAACCAGCATTAACTTCTTCAGCAATTTGAGCTACAGTAGGTCGTGTGTTGGATCGGACCACACGGGCCAGCCTTCCCTCCCCAACTGCATCAATGAGCCACTGCACCACTGTTTCTTCCTTGGACCACTTTTGACAGATACTGACCACTGCAGACTGGGAACACCCCACAAGAGCTGCAGTTTTGGAGATGCTCTGACCCAGCCGTCTAGCCATCACAATTTGGCCCTTGTCAAACTCGTTTAAATCCTCATGCCCATTTTTCCTGCTTCTAACACATCAACATTGAGGATAAAATGTTCACTTGCTGCCTAATATATCCCACCCACCAACAGGTGCCGTGATGAAGAGGTAATTAGTGTCATTCACTTCACCTGTCAGTGGTCATAATGTTATGTCTCATCAGTGTATTTGCTCAAAGTAGAGCTAGATCCTAGCTAGATCAGACAGAGGCTAGACAGAGACAGATCCATCATACAGGATATTTGTCAAAGGGAGGAGGTTTTGTTTTAACCCTGCCTTCACCTGCCACCACCACCACAGGGATAGAGGTCAAAGATAGCTTTATTCTGTTGCTATGCATGCCAAAATCTATTACATGACTATAACCTCTTTGTGAGACTGGTTGGCATACTTTTCAGTTGTCAAAATATAATTTCCAAATGTGAATTCGCATTGATTTTTAGCTGTTTATGTTGTTTCATATTCTACAAAGGAGAAATTGTGTGTCCTGACTCATATTATTTTAACATCATTTGAAATATTTTTAGCCCTTCAAAGATTTTAGTGCTGCTTTTGTAGTAAGAGGATTATGTAACGTCTAGTAGTTAATCACTAAAATAAATAGTTCTTCAAGCATTTGGAACTGTCAGGATTTTTGCATTAATAATTGTGGTCACTCTCTTTTTCTCCCTATCAGTGTCTTGCTCTCACAATGGAAAATAGTGAAAACTCACAGTAGAAAACTTATAACAGAAAACTCACTGTAGAAAATGGTATGTCTGTTTGACAGACTGTTGTGCCCATGCAGCAATGGCTCTTTTCTTTAATCTGTGCTGTCAACCTAGGAACAGACAGGTTAAAGAGGACATGAGAAGAAAAGCTGTGCTGACATGTAACATTTAATAACTGTAGTAATTAGGGATGTCCCGATCACGTTTTTTTGTTCCCGATCATTAATTTTGATCCCGATCCGATACCGAGTCTCAAACCGATACTTGTTTTTTCTAGATATTGTCTAGATAAGAACTAGATAATACTGTTCACACAGTGCACACTTCAAGTACATTACAGTTATTCAAATTAATCCAATGTATATGTTTAACAACTGAATAGCTCTGCAGTGCTGTAGGAAAAAAAATACCTGCATCCAAGCTATTGCTTAATGTTCTTTTATTTTTACAAAATAAAAGTAAACAAACTCAGAGCAGCATTGTAGTAGTAAAACTAGAACACTCAATATGAAGTGAAGGTTCTTTTTGAGGAAAATCAGCATCTCTGCCATGTTAGCGGACAGCCGGTTCCTCTTCTCATCATATAATAATAAACTTGCTGTATTCGGCTGAGTGTTTATTTTTTAGGTGCCGTATCAAATTGGTAGATCGTTTGGTTAAATGATATCTGGTTTGTTTATGAGCCACCGTACTTGTAGGCATGTTGTAACTAAGCCAATCAGAGTGCTTAATACTGAGATGTCGTTCAGTCTTGTAACATGGTAACGCTGTATGTTATGGTCCCTGAAGTTTTCATACTCGGATTAAAAGTTATTGTTTTGTAAACCGGTGTGATCCTTGACTCACACACCATATAAATATTAAAATTCTACAGTAATTAACGCAGCTCTGCTACAACCGCCTCGTGAAACGCTCGCATTGCAGAGATTACACTTCGCTGTTGGACTCTCCGTTTACGACACCTGCTTGACCGCTGACGTAAAACGAAGGATCGGCTTAGGATCGGGCTTAGTAAAGCTGATACCGATCGGTTAAAAAATGCCTTGATTGGGCCCGATTCCGATCTTTGAGATCGGATCGGGGCATCCCTAGTAGTAATAGATGGATGGATGGATGGATGGATAGATAGCTTTATTAATCCCATAGGGAAAGTCAGTTATTACAGCAGCTCAACATACATTAAAGTACAAAGTATTAAAGTACACAAGTATTAAAGTACAGTAGTGTTAAAAAAAAAAGCAGTGGTTTTAAAAAAGTGAATAAAGCACAAAATCATTATGATAACTTTTATTTCCATAAATGCAAATGCACTGAAAATACTCCACTTTCAATTCTAATTTAAAACATTAACAAACTTTAGCCAGTTTGTGTTAATCCTTTACAGAAAGTTAAGAAAAATGAATATTAGGCTGTTCAAAAAAATAGCAGTGCCAGCATTTTTCTTTAAAAACTCAAAAAATGTATCTATAAACTGAAAAAAATGTTTGAGGTTTCACTTTACTTTAATATTTAACTAATAATAACTAATATTTAGTGGCATAACAATTGTTTCTGAGATCTGTGTTGCATGGAGTTGACCAGCTTCTGGCTCCTCTGAACAGGTATCCAGTCCAGGATGATTAGACGACATTCCACAGTTCTTCTGCATTTTTGGGTTTTGCCTAAAAAAAACGTGTTTCAGATGTCAGCCCACCAGTTCTCTCTGGGATTGAAGTCAGGGGATTGGGCTGGCCACTCTATTACCTTAATCTTGTTTGTCTGTAACCAGGATGGTTTGGGTCATTGTCATGTTGAAACACCCATTTTAAGGACATTTCTTCTTTGACATAGGGCAACATGATCTCCTCAAGTATTCTGATATATTTAAATTGATCCATGATCCCTCGTATGTGATAAATAGGTGTAACACGATGGTATGAAAAACATCCCCATATCATCATTTTGTACCACCATGCTTTACTACCTTCACAGTGTACTGTGGCTTGAATTCAGTGATCGGGGGTCGTCTGACATACTGTCTACGGCCACTAGACCCAAAAAGAACAATTTTGCTTTTACCAGTCCACAAAATGTTGAGCCATTTCTCTTTGGACCAGTCAATGTGTTCTTTGGCAGATTTGAACCCATTCAGGACACGTCTTTTTCTTAACAACGGGACTTTGCAAGGAGTTCTTGCTGGTAACTTGGCTTCACTTAATCATCTTCTGTACTCACTGGTAACTTCAGATGTTCCTTGATCTTTCTGGAGGTGATCATTGGCTGAGTATTTGCCGTTTTGGCTATTCTTCGATCCATTCGAACAGTAGTTCCATGCTTCCTTCTGCATCTTTCAGGTTTTGGTTGTCACTTCAAGGCATTTGAGATCATTTTAGCTGAGCAGCCTAGAATATGCTGCACTTCTCTGTATGTTTTTTCCTCTACAATCAACTTTTTAATCAAAGTATGCTGTTCATCAGAACAATGTCTGGAACAACACATTTTACCCAGTATTTCAGAAGGAAATGCGCTATGACCAATCTGTGCAACATTTGCCACTCTCCTACCTTAAATAAGGGCCAAAATTGACACCCGTTCTTCTGCAGAATGAATGACTTTACCAATTAAACTCCTCACTGCTATTATTTTGAACAACCCACTTTCAATCAATGCTTCGATTACTCAGAATGAGCGGCATGCATGTCCTAATTGTTGGGTTTGTTTTGTTGTCACTTTCAAGTAAATTTTTTGCTATGTAGAAATAGCATTTCTACTAAAAACTTTGATTTATCAGGTTAATGGTGTTGGACTGCTATTTTTTTGAACACCACTGTACACAGTATTAAAGTAACAAATATTACAGTACAAAGTATTAAAGTACACGAGTATTTAAAGTACACAAGTATTAAAGTACAAAGTATTAAAGTACACAAGTATTAAAGTACACAGTATTAAAGTACAAAGTATTAAAGTACACAAGTATTAAAGTACACAGTATTAAAGTACACAAGTATCAAAGTACAAAGTATTAAAGTACACAAGTATTAAAGTACACAAGTATTAAAGTACACAGTATTAAAGTACAAAGTATTAAAGTACACAAGTATTAAAGTACACAGTATTAAAGTACACAAGTATTAAAGTACACAAGTATCAAAGTACAAAGTATTAAAGTACACAAGTATTAAAGTAAAGTAATATTTTGCTTCTGAACTCTGTTCTGGTTTGTGACTAGCTCATTGTTCCTAGCTCGTGTTATTTTGATTTGATTTTATCTGGTCTGTCCGTCCGTCTGATTCTGTCCACCTATCCGTCCGTCAGTCCGCCAATGTCTTTGTTTGTAAGCTCTGTCTAGTCCTGGTTAGCCTGTTTAGCCTTTGTCTCTGTTTGTTAGCTCTGTTTGTAAGCCCTGTTAGTCTTTGTTTCTTAGCCTTAGCCTTTGTTTGTTTTGCTCTGTTTAGCTTAGTTCATGTTTAGCATTAAGCTTAGTTTAGATTTAGCATTGTTTGTGTATGTTTAGTTCTTGTTTAGCTTAGGGTTTAGTATAAGTACAGCATTGTTCATGTGTGTTTAGTTTAGATTAGCATTAACGTTAGCATTTAGCTTAGTTCCTCTATGTTTAGCTTTAGTTACATTAGTATTGTTAGCTTAGCATTTACCATAGGTTGTGTGTTTGCCTTGTTTAAACTTGTGTTGTGAACTTCTAGTCTTGTCCTTTGTTATTAATAAATCTTTGTTAAACACAATACAAACTCCACATGCTCTTGGAGATCAAGAGCTCTAGGATCACAGAGAGGCTGGAATCGTGACAGCTAGATCATGCCCATGAGTCTATCCTGATAGTAGCTCAGTGGTCGATGATGTCCCGAACTAGTGAAGTGTTATACAGCGTGATCGCTGCTGGTACAAACGATCTCCTATACCGTTCCTCATTACAGCGGAGTTGGATGAGTCGGTTGCTGAAATCTTGTGCTAATGTTGTTCTGATTACATATTAATTATTTTTAAGTTAAAACATGCAAAACATTGTATATTATAGCTAGTAAAACCTGCTTGCTACAGCATCTCAGCAGTACATACTCTGACATTCCCATACAGTGCTGTCAAAAAGTATTTGCCCCGGTAAATTAATGTCCTGTCATGAATCAAACATTTATAAATGATTTACTCACAATGCATTAAGTTTTATTCAGTGTGATCTTTTGTGATAACGACACTGATCATGCCATCATACAATGCACCTTTTATGAGTTTTACACACTGATGTGCTGCAGAAGCGAAATAGACATAGACAGTGGATGATGCGCACATCCGAAGGCATGTTCCAGACACAGGTCAGGACTGCATGCAGGCCATTCCAGTATCCATAAACTCTTCTTCTGCAGCCATGCGTTTAATAATATTATTTCTTCCGTCGCACATCACTTGCACTGCATGGTGAACTTGGATAGTGTTCCATCATTAGGATTTTGCTGCAGCAGCAGGTGGCCTTTTGTACCTTGACCCATTCTCCTATTTATTCTGCCCTCAGAGCCTCTATATTTCTGCCTGTGCTACCAAGCTATTTGCGATCGATGAAGCCATAGCCTGCAGTGTTATGGTTTATAGATGCTGTCCATAGTAAAGCCATAAATTTGGTACTAGCAGCCTGCTAAAGTCTGTAGAGTGAGACCTAATCCAGAGCCTTTTACTTTGCTAAAAAGCCTTGCGGCCTGAGTCATATGCTCCCTTTCAAAAGCTGGATGTTGTTTTCTGCAGAAAAAAACTGCACCAGCAGTGTTTCCAGCTGGGGCTTGTCATTGTTGCTATTTTAGCTGGAATCATCAAGGTAATTGGCATCTGTGGCCCAGCTGACATCTGGCAGCGTACTGCCAAATCACTGTTTCTGCATCCCTCACTCCCACAGTGAAAGTATCAGGACAATATTGGATTGGACTGAGTTATTGTTAATGCTTTATACAAGTGACATTCGCAAGATGTTTGTATTATTTATATGTGAAGATGTGGAGCCAATTTTTTTTTTCAACAAAATCTGAATCATTCATGGTTTTGTCATCTGGTTTATTGTGTTGACACTTTAAAGTGTATTTTATTTTAGTGCAAGCTAGAAACTTTAAATCTTTTAAAATAATATTCTCAATATTCTTAAATGATGTACTATGCCAAATCAGAAAAAGTTGGGACAACATGGAAAATGCAAATAATTAAAAGAGTTGGAGACAGGATGAATCTGAGATATTTTATGTTTTATCTGCTCAACTTATTTTCATTTATTAATTAACCTTCATTCCTGCATTTCAGGCCTTTAACACATTTAAAAAAAAGTTGGGACTGTAAAGCATTTACCACTTTGTAATGTTGCCGTTCCTTTTCATCACACTTAAAAAACGTTTTGGCACCGAGGATGCCAAGTGATTTAGTGTTTCAGCTTTTATTTTGTCCCATTCTTCCTGCAAACATGTCTTAAGATGTGCAACAGTACAGGGTTGTCGTTGTCGCATTTTTCATTTCAAAATTCTTCAGACATTTCATCTGACTACAATACATGTTTCCACTGTGGGATGGTCCATCCTAGATGCCTTCGAGCCCAGAAAAGTGGACGCTGCTTCTGGACATGGTTAACATAAGGCTTGAGCTTGCACCCTTGGCCTTTACACACTGAAATTCCTTCTAATTCCTTGAATCGTTTAATGATATTATGCACTGTAGATGGAGCAATATGCAAATTCCTTCCAATCTTTTTTTGAGGTACATTGTTTTTAAACATTTCAATCATTTTCTCACACATTTGTTGACAAACTGGAGATCCTCTGATCATCTTTGCTCATCAAAGTCTCAGCCTTTCCTGGATGCTGCTTTTGTACCAAACCATGATTACAATCACCTGTTGGCATCACCTGTTTGTAATCACCTCATTATTAGTTTTTTCACCTCATTACTAGCCCTAAATTGCACCCATCCCAACTTTGTTTGGAATGTGTTGCAGGCTTGAAATGCAGGAATGGAGGTATATTAACAAATGAAATTAATTTGAGCAGACAAAACATGAAATATCTTGGGTTCAAACTGTCTGCAATTAAATAAAAGTGATTTGGGGTTGTAATTAAATGTGATTTTACTCTGCTGTGTGATCTCTGTAAATTATGTCATGCTCTGTTGCATCAGAACACGTCTTTCTGCCCTTAGGCTTAATTCTTCAGAAGCTTAATTTGCAATTATAGAATTACTTATCATGATAATCTTGCAATTACCAGCCAAGTTCTGCCACTATGCAGCAGATTATTATTTTAAGTTTTTAAATCATGCCTTGTATACATGGACACTGCCATGTAAAATGGGGAGAAATGGGCTAAATATTACAACAAAGTTCGAAGCCAACAATTCTCTAAAATGGAATTATATGGTAGCAATACTTCTTAATTGGAATTGTGCACAATAATCCAAAGCTTGTGTGCATCTGTATTTTCCCATTAACATTGGCTAACTTTCCTGCAGAGGACATTTAGACAGTGTTATAAATGAGAACAGACAGTTCAGAATATTTATAGCATACACAACACACACACACACTTTGTACATAGTGTGAGTCAAATTTTTATTATGTTCAACAAAGTTCAGGCAAGTGCATTTAACAACATGGCAGCATTACAGCGGAGTATCTCTAATGTGTACAATCTGTGAGCGTCATACTGGTGTGCACATGCCTAAGTGGTAAATTCCCTGTTATTTCTTGAGTAAAATAATATAGTAGTATTTGGTCCTGGTTCTGATACCTTTTACGTATATTATATTTATTAAAAAAATAATAAGCCGCTCAGGTGGCGCAGCGGTAAAAACACACGCTGCAACCAGAGCTGGGATCTTGAATACATCGTATAGAATCTCAGCTCTGCCTTGCCGGCTGAGCGGCCACATGAACAACGATTGGCCTGTTGTTCAGATGGGCAGGACTAAGCCGGATATGGGTCTCTCTCTGTCAGACTGGTGCAATTACGACATCTGCTGGCTGATTAGAGGCACCTACACAGACATGAGGAAAGAGTGCTATTAGGGTGTCTCTCCGTACACAACGCTAGGTGGCACAACACTCGTCAATGTGTGGGTGATAAGATGCATACGGCTTGCTGCCCACGTGTCGGAGGGGGCGTGGGTTAGCTTCGATCTCCTTGGTCAGAACAGGGATCGGCATAGGCGTAGAGGAAGCATGATGCAATTGGGCAATTGGACGCGCTAAAGGGGGAGAAAATAATAATAAAATTTAAAAAGTTGTATTCCCTTAGGGCGGCACAGTGGCTCGGTGGGTGGCACTGTCACCTCACAGCAAGAAGGTCCTGGGTTCGATCCCCAGGCGGGGCGGTCTGGGTCCTTTCTGTGCAGAGTTTGCATGTTCTCCCTGTGTCTGTGTGGGTTTCCTCCGGGAGCTCAGTTTTCCTCCCACAGTCCAAAAACATGCAGTCAGGTTAATTGGAGACACTGAATTGCCCTATAAGTGAATGGGTGTGTGTATGTATGTGTGTGTGTCTGCCCTGCAATGGACTGGCGCCCCTCCAGGGTGTTATTGTGTGTGCCTTGCGCCCATTGAAAAGCTGGGATAGGCTCCAGCAACCCCCCCCCCCCCTTCCCGTGACCCTAATTGGATAAGAGGTTAAGAAAGTGAGTGTGTGTATCCCCTTAATAAACTTGAAGCCTTGCAATGAACTGGCGCCTTGTCTAGGTGGACTCTAATTTAGTTGTGAACACACCTAAGGAATATAAAATGCAGGATGCATTTGACCACAATTTGAAGTGCCCCAGCTAACTGTGTGAATACTTTTGTGAATTAGAGATT
Organism: Trichomycterus rosablanca; assembly: GCF_030014385.1. NCBI lineage: Eukaryota > Metazoa > Chordata > Actinopteri > Siluriformes > Trichomycteridae > Trichomycterus > Trichomycterus rosablanca. The sequence goes on along the minus strand of NC_085988.1, from coordinate 30,779,444 downwards.
TTAGTAATTATTATTTTTTGTAATGATGAATTTTATTGGCAGTGTATTACAATAAAACTTGTGTTATTACTCATACTTATTATGTGGCCCAAATTTGTCTACTGCATCATGGAGTCGTAGCTTTTGGACTAAGCAGTACACACTCTTAAGCTGAGACATAAGAAACCATTGAACACAGCCATGGAAGGAACACAATCCAAGAGTAGCAGAATTCCGAGTATCACTCATTGTCAGTTACATGCTAGCCCACATCCTTCTGTACTGTTGTGCTTTATTCCCAGTACAGTCACATCCATGGCTCTAAGCATTTCTGAGTATTGTAATGAGAACTCAACAGACATGTTGGATTGATTGAAGGACTGCTAGGTGGCAAGTACCACAATTATTTATGACCCTCAGGCCTGCAAAAATAAATCATGCACCATCGACTGACATGTTGTCTGTATGTGGCTCCCAGGGGACAATGCAGAAAACAGAAATGCAGGTCCCACTATTGAACCTCAGAAGATGTTATGGAGAAAAACTGTATTTGGCAGAAATGAAAACTAGTTGTCACAATATGGCAAGCTACTTAAAACACCTGCAGCCATGTTTTTGGAAGAAGAGTAAAGAAAGGAAACCCAGTACAAGTCAGGAACGGGATTGCTCGAGCAGCTCCCTACGCCCAGTGTGAGCTAAAATATGAGGCCTGCTCTGGAAAGGAGCTGTTACATTATGTCTGGGGAACCTCGCTCATACAGGGTGGTTTCCTTGTGACACCTAAAAAAGGCTGTGACACTGAGTTCCTAGTGACAGATAAAACTGTGCTGGCCCAAATACACCAGCAGAAAACTATACCAGACCAAGCCTAGCTTCACAGTTTCAAAAAAAGAAAAGTGGGTTCCTGTCTTGTTTCCTGTCCATACTGTTTGTCCTGTTCATTGGACATCAAATAAAACTAATATGTTGCAAACATCTCCGCTTGTGTCCTTTTGCCTCACCTAGACGGGCATTACATTACTGGCCAGACCAATTCTTTCCATATGCTTGATTATCACTGCCATTCCCATTGCCATTCTGATGCCATTCTTCACCAGTACACCCTACCTTTCCTTTGCAGCCTTCTGGAAACACTAGCTCATTTAGTTCTTCTAGTGATGTGACCAATAATTCAATGTCATCAGTATACCTGAGATTGCTAATAGTCACTCCACCAATCCTGATTCCTAGGGCAAATCCATGTAGCGCCCTTCTCATAACTTATTTTCCAAGGATGTTAAACAGACCTGGTTAGATGATACATCATTGTTGGACTTCCTTTCATACCCTCAACCATGCAGATGTGTGATTGTCTGTTCTGATAGCAGCATGTTGTTGACTATACAGATTATTCAGTAATTGGACCAGGTGAGCACTGCTCATCACCTGGCTAATGCCATTCCGTACAGTAAAGCATGGCAGTAGCAGCATCATGATGTGGGGATGTATTTCAGCAGCGGGCCTGGGGCGACTAGTCCTGATAGAGGGAAAGATGAATGCAGCTAAGTACACCAAGATCCTTGAAGAAAACCTGCTCCAGAGCTCCTGGACCTTAGATTGAGGCGAAGGTTTACCTTCCAACATAACAGCGATCTTAAGCACACAGCCAAGAGAACAAAGGAGTGGCTCCAGAGAAAGTCTGTGATGTCCTTGAGTGGCCCAGCCAGAGCCCAGAACTGAATCCAATCTGAATGAACATCTGTGGAAGGAGCTGAAAATGGCTGTGTACAGATGCTCCCCATCCAACCTGACGGAGCTTGCAAGGATATGCCAAGAGGAATGAACAAAAATTTCTAGAAACAAGTGTGCCAAGCTTGTAGCTTCTTTCCCAAGACGCCTTGAAGCTGTAATTGCTGCCAAAGGTGCATTAACCAAGTAGTAGGCTAAGAGTGTGTACAGATATGTAACCCCTTCATAAACCATTTTTGTCAGTAAAATAAAATTGCATATTTTCTAAACCCTGTTTTTACTTCGTAATTATTGGCAATTGTGTGTAGATGTTCGAGGCAAAAAAAAAAACTCTAAAAGAAAGTCTATTGTAGAATGAGTCTTTAACATAATAAAACGTAGAAAAGGTGAAAGGGGTGTTAATATATATATAGTATATAGTATATATATAGTATAGTATATATATACAGTATATACTGTATATATAGTGCCTGCTTCCTTTTTCTTGCTTTGTCCATGACGATTCGGAGGTTAGTGTTCTAATCCTGCATGTCTTTTCTTGGCCTAAATACAGCTTGTTCTTGGGCAATCTCTTATTTGGTTTGCATTTATTTCAGGATTACTCACAACAGGATCTTGCATGTGAATTATTGTGGCCAGTCTTGCACACTTTCCTGCAGACCGTATGCAGCTTGTTCATCTCTCCACCAAAGCTGTGCAATTCAACTGCTGTTATCGGGACCAGGAGCCTTTTGCTTAGCCAGTTCTAGCATGACGCCATCTCTTCCTTGACCACTATACAGTTCTTCACAGTAATCTGTGTATCTTAAGCAACCTTCTTTGGTTTGACAAGTTTCTTCAATTTTTTGTCCTTGATTGCTGTAGTTTGAGGCTGGAATTGTTTGGTGAGCTTCTTCACTATCTGGAACACAGGTCTGATGTTCCCTTTATTTGCATTTTCTTCCAGTTCACTACATAATTAATCCAACTAAGCATGTTTTTCTCATCTGACCACCTTCTGCCCTTCACATTAAAATTTTATGCATTCACCAGGGGACTTTGTTTTTGCTTTGCACTTATTATTATCCACTTAGATGTGTCACAGGAAATCCAGTTCTTGCATTTGTTGCAGCTCTTTTGTACTGTATCCTTAGCAGCTTTCAGCGTTACATCCTTCATCTGCTGCCACAGTCCATCTGGTGTGTGTGGTTCCTTAAGTCTCTCTAGCTCTTCAAATCTGTTGACAACCTCAACATGGTATTGCTGCTTGAACTGGACTGAGTTTTTCAAGGTTCAACAGCAGTGGCTTCCTGATTTTCCTCTTTTTAAATCTGAGCTCATTGTCAACATCACAAGGTTGTGATCAGAGTGACATTCTGCTCTGAGATGTGTGTGTGCCAACAATTATTAACCAAATGTTTTCACTGCATCTGGCCTCTTGATTCGGACTCTTCCAAGTGTATCTGTACCTGTTGTGTGGACATAAGTGTGTTGCTGATAACCAACCTATCACCAGCGCCTGAGCACTATTGTTTCTCGCACTATGGCCATATTTCACTGGGATTTTACTTTCCTCTGCATCTTCTCTGACTTGCATTGAAATCAGTAGTGATCATAAGTAAGTTTTGTTTAAGAGTCACTACAAGAACACATTTAATTTGTTTGCAAAATTATTCAGTCTTTTAATTGTGTTTGTCAGCAGTTGATGCGTAACACTAAGTAATAGTCATATCTCTTGGCTTTGTGACAAATGTTGCTGACATACTCTGCTACTCACTGGGTTGTAGGGTGTTATGAATGTAGCAATGTCTCTGTGAACTTAGGCAGCCCCTCCATGATGTTAGCGCCCCTTTTACCCTGAGTGCACTCTGTGTCTTATCCAACGTCTTGCAGTGCCAACTGCCAGACCACTTAGTCTCAGACAACCCACAAATGCTAATATTCAGTCTCTTCAATCCACTACCAGGTACTGATAACTTGCCAAGTGAATTGAGAACCCAAACATTTTACTGTCCTATCTTGACACAAAGTCGTCTGATGTTTAGCTTGTGTTTCTCTGCTTTAGTGTCTGCATTATACACTGATCAGCCATAACATTAAAACCACCTCCTTGTTTCTACACTCGCTGTTCATTTTATCAGCTCCACTTACCATGTAGAAGCACTTTGTAGTTCTACAATTTCTGACTGTAGTCCGTATGTAATTTAATGTTATGGCTATTCGGTGTACATTAGCAAATGTAACAAATTTAAAAACCCACCAGGTTGACCATAACTCACTGAACATCTTTGGGATGATTGGAAATTATTCATTTATCGTGAATGTCTTATTTTTTGCCTGGCCTAAGAAAAAAATTACTTTTGACTAAATGGGCATAAAACTGCATAGGCATTCAAGGTCTAGAAAGATGTTCTATAAAAATGGACTCCAATATAGCTTCGCAGAGGGAGCAACTCTATATTTATGGCCGTGGTTTTAAAATATAATATTCCAAGGTCATCAACAGATGTCTTTACTTTTAACCATATTATTTATATTATTTAAAATGAGGACTCATTAATGAAGCTTGGTTCTAAATAGATTAAATAATAATTGTTAATTATTTGTCAAGACCTTTATAATGAATGTTTCTGTCCTTTGCTAATTCTGTTTTTCACCAACTGACCTAATTTCTTTTTCTTTCTTGCAGCTTTCCCATTACAACCTGCCTCAAAGAAAGAGCAGTCATCTCACGAATTATGAATGTTGAACACGATGACCTTCTCACCACAGCAGCAGATGATGACAGGTCCTAGGTGGAACCGGGCCTTGTCCTATCCATTGTTTATACTGTTGTTAGCCTTGCAGCTGCTAGTTGTGGCTGGCTTGGTGAGAGCTCAGACCTGCCCATCTGTCTGCTCTTGCAGTAATCAGTTCAGCAAAGTCATCTGTACACGCCGAGGCCTGCGAGATGTTCCTGATGGTATCTCCACAAACACCCGGTACCTAAACTTGCAAGAGAACCTAATCCAGGTGATTAAGGTAGACAGTTTCAAGCATTTACGACACCTGGAAATCCTGCAGCTTAGCAAGAACCACATCCGTAGCATTGAAATTGGAGCCTTTAATGGCCTGGCTAACTTAAACACACTGGAACTCTTTGATAACAGATTGACTACTATACCAAATGGAGCATTTGAATATTTGTCTAAGCTCAAGGAGCTGTGGCTAAGGAATAATCCTGTTGAGAGCATACCATCCTATGCCTTCAACCGTGTGCCCTCACTAAGACGACTAGACCTTGGGGAGCTGAAAAGGCTCTCTTATATTTCTGAAGGTGCTTTTGAAGGCCTGAGTAACCTGCGATATCTAAACCTTGGCATGTGTAATCTAAAAGAGGTACCCAATCTTACTCCCCTGGTACGTCTGGATGAGTTGGAGATGTCAGGAAATCAGCTCTCAGTTATACGACCAGGCTCTTTCAAAGGACTTGTCCACTTGCAGAAACTGTGGATGATGCATGCTCAGATCCAGACAATTGAAAGAAATGCCTTTGATGATCTTCAGTCACTTGTGGAACTGAATTTGGCTCATAATAATCTTACCCTGCTTCCCCATGACCTCTTTACACCCCTTCACCATTTGGAGAGGGTGCACTTACACCACAACCCTTGGAATTGTGACTGTGACATCCTGTGGCTTAGCTGGTGGTTGAAGGAAATGGTCCCAGCCAACACCAGTTGCTGCGCTCGGTGCAGTACCCCTGCCAGCTACAAGGGACGCTATATTGGCGAATTGGACCAAAACTATTTCCACTGTTATGCACCAGTCATTGTGGAACCACCTGTTGATTTGAATGTAACAGAAGGCATGGCTGCAGAACTAAAATGCAGAGCTAATTCACTGACATCGGTCAGTTGGATTACACCCGATGGATCCATCATGACACATGGTGCTTATAAGGTGCGTATTTCTGTGCTCAATGATGGGACATTAAACTTTACAAATGTCACATTGCAAGATACAGGGACTTATATATGCATGGTTAGCAACTCAGCGGGCAACACTACAGCCTCTGCTACACTAAATGTGTCCTCAACAGAGAACAGCAGCTTCAGCTACTTCACCACTGTAACAGTAGAGACGATTGAGCCAGCAAATGATGAAGGACACACCGTGGTGCTGCAGAAAATTGGTCCTACTCCTTCGTCTGTGATGTGGGAGACAACAACTATACCAACTACAACAACCACAACTTCTCGGGTCTCCACAAAAGCTACGGATAAAACCTACACCATCCCAGTTACGGCAATGGGAGATGGTTCTCTCAACACTTTGGATGAGGTAATGAAGACCACAAAGATCATCATTGGCTGCTTTGTGGCCATCACACTAATGGCTGCAGTTATGCTGATCATCTTCTACAAAATGCGCAAGCAGCATCACCAGCAGAACCACCATGCACCAACACGAACAATTGAGATTATTAACGTAGATGAGGACTGCATGACTGTTGGGCCAACCATGGAGGGTCACCTTACTCTGCCACCTCTTGAGCATGAGCATATTAACCATTTCAATAGTTATAAAACAGTATACAATCACTCGTCTACTATAAACTCTATACATACCTCTGCACATGAACCTTTGCTTATTCGGGCCAGCTCAAAAGACAATGTACAAGAGACCCAGATCTGAACTCATTTTTTTTTACAATAAAAAAACTATCAGAACTCTAAAGTAAACTTTGAAAAACAGATATTTGACAATAAACAAGGGTTCAAGGTACTGAAGTCCAATGTGCATCAAAAAGCGAATGATGAAAGCAAATGACTTTGGGAACTTGGGTATGTTAATTGTTTTAAAACATTTTTCCCTAACAGAAATTATTTATTTATAAAATATATTGTGTTTATTTCAAGATAAAAAAAAAAATCAATTATTTTTTCAGCAATTATTTCTTCATGGTTTATGTTGGGTTTGGAAAGACTTGTTGGTTTACTAATCTGTTTGAAAAAAGTTATTCATGGGTAACTCATACTTTCTTCTAAGTTTGCTATACATTTATCACCTTTAAAATCCGGACATGTAATTTCAGAAGTTGTTCTTTTACACTACATAATTTAATAACCTATTGCTACTTTCAATTAATTTAGTGCTTGCTTAGAATTGGTAATGTTCTTGGTCTGATGAAATCAGGTGTGTGGCTGGCTTTTCCATTAATGGATTTGAGATATGAGGTATCTGAAATGTGTCATCATTTAATTGTCAAAAAAAAAGTCTAGGCCTGGGCAACAGTAGTGCAGTTTTATAGTAGTCAACTCCATAATTATTCCAGAATTATTGGCACCTTGGTAAAATGAGCATTTTTTTACATTCTTACATTTATACATGTGCCCTTCCAACTAAAACTTCAATTAAGCCCAGAGGTTTTCAATAGGATATAGGATTCACACTGATATGTTGGAGACAGTCACTGCAAAACATTGATTTTGTGCTCTTGTAACAATTTTGTGTTAATTTATGTGGATAGGTTCATTACTGTCTTAAAGGAATAATCTATGACCTGGGTCTTAAGCTTCTGGTCTGAGTAATCAAGATTTGAGGTAAAACAACAATCTGGATTCTCAGCAGAATTCACAATACTTGTGGACCATGAGCTGCACACCAGCCCGATACCATCAATGACCCACTGTATTTTCCAGTGGCTACATGTCTTTAAATAGACAAAAGTTCTCATTTAACAATTATACATAACACTGATTGTAGTTCCAGTGATGAATACAGTTTAGACTATTGCATTTAGTGGGTTATTCTCAGGAGGTTTTCTTTTATGCCACCCTTTTCAAATAGCTTCTTGTTATGCAGTTACTGTCTAATAGTTATTGTAAAACTTGACTATGGAAAGGATTAAATAAAGTGTGCTTTAAAAATACAACTTATTCAGACCTTGACTTTTAAATAAATTATAAACTGGATTGTGCCTATTTTTATTTCAAACTGGTTTAAAAAGTATTTTTATTAACATACCATTTGTATTTGCTTTTTCTTACAATGGTGGATAAATTTTTTTTTACATGCATTTACTTTTGTGCAATCACAAATTCACCCTGGTAATTAAGAAACTGACATTATTATATTTATTTAATTATTAATTTGTTTATTTATTTATTGTTTGTTTTATGATGATTTAGGAAATTAAAACCACATCCTTGTTTCTATACTCACTGTCCATTTTATCAGCTCCACTTACCATATAGAAGCACTTTGTAGTTCTACAATTACTGACTGTGGTCCATCTGTTTCTCTGCATGCTTTGTTAGCCTCCATTCATGCTGTTCCTCAATGGTCAGAACTCTCACAGGACCACTACAGAGTAGGTATTATTTAGGTGGTGGATCATTCTCAGCACTGCAGTGACACTGACATGGTGGTTGTGTGTTAGTGTGTGTTGTACTGATATGAGTGGATAAGACACAGCAATGCTGCTAATGTTTTTAAACACCTCACTGTCCCTGCTGGACTGAGAATAGTCCACCAACCAAAAATATCTAGCCAACAGCGCCCCGTGGGCAGTGTCCTGTGACCACTGATGAAGGTCTAGAAGATGAACTCAAACAGCAGCAATAGATGAGCGATCGTCTCTGACTTTAAATCTACAAGGTGGACCAACTAGGTAGGAGTGTCTAATAGAGTGGACAGTGAGTGGACACGGTATTAAAAAACTACAGCAGCGCTGCTGTGTCTGATACACTCATACCAGCACAACACACACTAACACACCACCACCATGTCAGTGTCACTGCAGTGCTGAGAATGATCCACCACCTAAATAATACCTGCTCTGTGGTGGTCCTGTGGGGTCCTGACCATTGAAGAATAGGGTGAAAGCAGGCTACAAAAAAGTATGAACAGAAACAGATGGACTACAGTCAGTAATTGTTCTACACTATAGTACTTCTATATGGTAAGTGGAGCTGATGAAATGGACAGTGAGCATAGAAACAAGGAGGTTGTTTTAATGTTATGGCGGATCAGTGTAGTTTATGCAGCTGCTTGAAGCATTGTATGTAATGTCTGTTTTATACAACTGCTTTAAAGGGTACACAGCACTCGGGAGTTGACTGTACATTAATGAGTAATATGTTTTAGAAGCCAATTCACTAAATATGATTTTATTTTAATTAATTTAAAATGAAATATGTGTGGTTAACACGTAATAAACTACCCAAATATAATATAAAATACTTTTCTAAAGTAGATGTTGGACTTGTACATTTGTCATAGATGACACTTTTCCATTTGAATTAATTACATGGGCTTTGCTCTGGATACAGCTTTTCACAGATACATGCTAGGTGTGTGTTACATTAAAATAAATCATACATGTGAGGGCAATGCTAGTACTCTTCAGATCTAAGGCTTTCAAAGATTTCCCAGGTGGGTCTTTATAGATGATTGGAATTGCAACTTTCTGATTCCTCCATTTCCCCCTGAGCTCATTTATTGCTTTCAGGGAGCAAATACTATTAATGGTATTAATAGAATAGAATGCCTTTATTGTCATTGCATATATATATAGGATAAGATAGACTTTATTGATCCCAAAGGAAATTGCAGCCTCAATTTACAAATGAACATATACACATCTAGATACAAAAATACACATGTGGGCTTTAAAGAACTTTAAAGAAAAAAAGAAGAGAGTTATTGCACAGTCCCTATAAATTGCACATTATTTACTAGGATGCAAAGTTTTTTATGGCGGAGGGGTAAAAGCTTTTCAGGAGTCTGGAAGTGCGGGCCTTGATACTCCTATAGCGCCTACCAGAGGGCAACAAGGAGAACAGGTTGCAACAAGGGTGAAATGGTCCTTAATGATGTTTGTGGCCCAGCGCAGGCATCGGATTCTGTAAATGTTCTCTAGTGAATGCAGCTGAGTGTTGATGGTTCTCTGAGCTAATTTGATGATTCTCCTTCTTGTCAGCCTCAGAGCAGCTGGCATACCACACCAGAATGTCATGGGTGAGTATGCTTTCCACAGTGCTGCGATAGAAGGACACCAGTAGCTGCTTGGACAGGTTGGCTTTCCGAAGTGTCGCTTCCATGCTTTTTTCACCAGAGAGGTGGTGTTGGCAGTCCATGTAAAGTCCTGGGAGATGTGTGTGCCGAGGAAATAATTGCATTTAATGCACAATTATAATATGTGCAACATAGTATTGTTTCCAACAACAACAATAAATAATAATAATAATAATAGGGTTTATGTTAGTCCATACCAGATGCCAAAGCATTCGTGTTTTTTCACATCAATTAATTTGCCTGCAAAACAACCTGTCAGTTCATGAAATGTAAAGTCAAGTAAATGTAAATTTATTTGTATAGCGCTTTTTACAATGAACATTGTCTCAAAGCAACTTTACAGAATCCATGACCGACAGACCAAAAACCCCTGTTCAGCAAGCCGAGGGCGACCGTGGCAAGGAAAAAAAAACTTAAATTACAGGAAGAAACCTTGAGAAGAACAAGACTCAGCAGGGACTCTTCGGATGGCCTGGAGCAGTGGTCCCCAACCACTTATTACCGGGCCGCACAGAAAGAATAAATAATTAGAGATCGCTACACAAGCAATGTAATTTTCAATACTCTTTGGGTGTTATTGTCCTCAATCACCACTAGGTGGGAGCAGCGTCTAGTTGCAGCAAAAAAAAGCTGATTTTCCATTTTATAGTTACTCTATTTGAAATCCCCCCGCCCCCGCCATTCCGTGAAATTATATTTCATATAAAACCGGTCCGTGGTGCAAAAAAGGTTGGTGACCGCTGGCCTGGAGAACAATTTAAATGAAATCCTCCTTGGCCTGCTGTTGGTGGGTTTTAACCATGGTTTTCTTTTGAGCACTATTTGATATGTAGGAGATCCAGTCATCTGGCCATAAAAATTTGGCCTTTATCAAAGTCATTTTGGTCTTTATTTGCATTTTGGTATTTTTTGCTGCATTCAACATGTGTATTACAAGTAGCTACATTAACCAAATATTCTATATATCCTTGAACACAATTGTTACAAAATAGACATTACTATGTGCATTTTGGGGGTAGACCTAATGTTGGCTTATCAATGTATGTTTAATAACGGAGCATTAATTGTGAGTTCAAAATTAGAGTATACATTGTAAGTTCAACAATAGAAATAGTTAAATAATAGATTATAAACTTTAGCATCATATTGAAAAAACTGCGCAATCCCCAGGTGGTTCAGAATGATAGTTTTAGAAAGCTCAAAAATTTTTTATCAAAGCTGAAACATCTATAAGCTTTGATCACAGCTTTGATCAGACCTCAAAAACGCCCAGTAAGACACACAACATACAGAAGATATTTCTTTTTTTTTTTCAATTTCTTACTCAGAGAGTTTGACAAAATTCAGAAAATATACTTTAATAAAGAAAAGAAAAAAGGCTGGTTAATTTTAATAAAATCTAGTAATAATATTAATAATAATAATAATAATAATACTTATAACTTTTACAGTCTTTTTAAATAATGATAACATTGAGCCTTATTTTCTTTTAAAAATAATGAATAATTAGTAAATAATATACAGTGTATCACAAAAGTGAGTACACCCCTCACATTTCTGCAGATATTTAAGTATATCTTTTCATGGGACAACACTGACAAAATGACACTTTGACACAATGAAAAGTAGTCTGTGTGCAGCTTATATAACAGTGTAAATTTATTCTTCCCTCAAAATAACTTAATATACAGCCATTAATGTCTAAACCACCGGCAACAAAAGTGAGTACAACCCTAAGAGACTACACCCCTAAATGTCCAAATTGAGCACTGCTTGTCATTTTCCCTCCAAAATGTCATGTGATTTGTTAGTGTTACTAGGTCTCAGGTGTGCATAGGGAGCAGGTGTGTTCAATTTAGTGGTACAGCTCTCACACTCTCTCAAACTGGTCACTGAAAGTTCCAACATGGCACCTCATGGCAAAGAACTCTCTGAGGATCCTAAAAGACAAATTGTTGCACTACATGAAGATGGCCAAGGCTACAAGAAGATTGCCAACACCCTGAAACTGAGCTGCAGCACAGTGGCCAAGATCATCCAGCATTTTAAAAGAGCAGGGTCCACTCAGAACAGACCTCGCGTTGGTCGTCCAAAGAAGCTGAGTGCACGTGCTCAGCGTCACATCCAACTGCTGTCTTTGAAAGATAGGCGCAGGAGTGCTGTCAGCATTGCTGCAGAGATTGAAAAGGTGGGGGGTCAGCCTGTCAGTGCTCAGACCATAGACCGCACACTACATCAAATTGGTCTGCATGGCTGTCACCCCAGAAGGAAGCCTCTTCTGAAGTCTCTACACAAGAAAGGCCGCAAACAGTTTGCTGAAGACATGTCAACAAAGGACATGGATTACTGGAACCATGTCCTATGGTCTGATGAGACCAAGATTAATTTGTTTGGTTCAGATGGTCTCAAGCATGTGTGGCGGCAATCAGGTGAGGAGTATAAGTGTGTCATGCCTACAGTCAAACATGGTGGTGGGAATGCCATGGTCTGGGGCTGCATGAGTGCAGCAGGTGTTGGGGAGTTACATTTAATTGAGGGACACATGAACTCCAATATGTACTGTGAAATACTGAAGCAGAGCATGATCCCCTCCCTCCGGAAACTGGGTCGCAGGGCAGTGTTCCAGCATGATAATGACCCCAAACACACCTCTAAGACGACCACTGCTTTATTGAAGAGGCTGAGGGTAAAGGTGATGGACTGGCCAAGCATGTCTCCAGACCTAAACCCAATAGAACATCTTTGGGGCATCCTCAAGCGGAAGGTGGAGGAGCGCAAAGTCTCGAATATCCGCCAGCTCCGTGATGTCGTCATGGAGGAGTGGAAAAGCATTCCAGTGGCAACCTGTGAAGCTCTGGTAAACTCCATGCCCAGGAGAGTTAAGGCAGTTCTGGGAAATAATGGTGGCCACACAAAATATTGACACTTCAGGAACTTTCACTAAGGGGTGTACTCACTTTTGTTGCCGGTGGTTTAGACATTAATGGCTGTATATTGAGTTATTTTGAGGGAAGAATAAATTTACACTGTTATATAAGCTGCACACAGAATACTTTTCATTGTGTCAAAGTGTCATTTTGTCAGTGTTGTCCCATGAAAAGATATACTTAAATATCTGCAGAAATGTGAGGGGTGTACTCACTTTTGTGATACACTGTATATGTATATATATATATATATATATATATATATATATATATATATATATATATATATATATATATAATAATGTTATAGTTTTAAGTCACTATAAGTCACTTTTATTTGTATGTAAAAAAATATATATAAAAAAAAATAAAGAGGTGCATAAATCTAGCTGCTTAAAGTGTACAAATAAACACCTTTGTCTTGAAGTCAGGAGGACTGTTAACTCAAGTCAAGTCAATTTTATTTGTATAGCGATTTTTACAATGAACATTGTCTCAATCAGGAGTGAGGCGTGGCAGGAGACTCAGTGTGTGCTCACGGAGAGGGGGGAGTGGCACACAGGAGCACACTGGAGCAAATGTGACATATGCCCCCTCCTGAAGGCACTACTCCTGGAGTGCCTTCCAAAACAAAAACAAAAATGAGGAGGTCCTGGTCCCTGAGGGGCAAATTCAAAGTCATTTAGAATGTCCTGAGGCAGTCTTGATAAAAGCGCTGTAACACGGGCTGCCGACTCAGGAACAGGGGCGCCATCAGGGGGCGCCAACTCAGGAACAGGAGTGCCGTCGGGGGGCGCCGACGAGAGACCAAAAGTGCCATCGGGAGGCGCCGACAAGAGACCAAAAGCGCCATCGGGGGGCGCCAACTCAGGAACAGAAGCGCCGTCGGGGGGCGCCAACTCAGGAACAGAAGCGCCGTCGGGAAGCGCCAACATGGAAACAGAAGCGCCATCGTGGGGCGCCAACTCAGGAACAGAAGCGCCATCGGGGGGCGCCAACTCAGGAACAGAAGCGCCAATGGGGGTGCCGACTTGAGAGCAAAAGCGCCATCTGGGGCGCCAACGAGACTTCAGAAGCACCTTCTGGAGGTGCCGTCCTGAGAGCAGAAGCGCCATCCGAGGCGCCGACTCGGGAACAGAAGCGCTGTCAGGGGGCGCCAACAAGGAAACAGAAGTGCCGTCAGGGGGCGCCAACTCGGGAACAGAAGCCAGCTGCGTGGAGCCTGGCGAAGCGGCTTCGGGAGACAGCTGCGTGGAGCCTGGCGAAGAGGCTTCGGGAGAAAGCTGCGTGGAGCCCGGCAAAGAGGCCTCGGGAGTCAGCTGCGTGGAGCCTGGCAAAGAGGCTTCGGGAGTCAGCTGCGAGGACCCTTGAGAAGAGGCGTCCGGAGTCAGCTGCGAGGACCCTTGAGAAGAGGCGTCTGGAGTCAGCTGCGGGGACCCTTGAGAAGAGGCGTCCGGAGTCAGCTGCGAGGACCCTTGAGAAGAGGCGTCCGGAGTCAGCTGCGAGGACCCTTGAGAAGAGGCGTCCGGAGTCAGCTGCGAGGACCCTTGAGAAGAGGCATCCGAAATAAGCTGCGAAAACACTGGAGAAACGTCCTTAATCAGCTGCAAAAACCCTTGAGAAACTCCTTGAGTCAGCTGTGAGGACCCTGGAGAGGCGTCCGAAGTCAGCTGCAAAAATCCTTGAGAAACTCCTTGAATCAGCTGCAAGGACCCTGGAGAGGCGTCCAAAGTCAACTGCGAAAACACTGGAGAAACATCACTCAGCTGCAAGGACCCTGGAGAGGCATCTGAAGTCAACTGCGAAAACACTGGAGAAACATCACTCAGCTGCGAGGACCCTTGAGAAGAGGCGTCCGGAGTCAGCTGCGAGGACCCTTGAGAAGAGGCGTCCGGAGTCAGCTGCGAGGACCCTTGAGAAGAGGCGTCCGGAGTCAGCTGCGAGGACCCTTGAGAAGAGACGTCCGGAGTCAGCTGCGAAAACACTGGAGAAACATCATTAACCAGCTGCGAGGACCCTGGAGAGGCGTCCAGCATCAGCTGCGAAAACACTGGAGACAGTTCTTGAATCAGATGCTTAGACTCTGGAGGGACGTCTTGAATCAGCTGCTTGAACCCTGGAGGGACGTCTTGAATCAGCTGCTTGAACCCTGGAGGGACGTCTTGAATCAGCTGCTTGAACCCTGGAGGGACATCTCGAAACAGCTGCTTGAACCCTGGAGGGATGTCTTGAATCAGCTGCTTGGAACCTGAAGAGGCTTCATGAATCAGCTGCTTGGAATCTGAAGATTAATCTTGAATCAGCTGCTTGGAACCTGAAGAAGCTTTGTGAATCAGCTGCTTGGAACCTGAAGATTCGTCTTGAATCAGTTGCTTGGAACCTGAAGATGTGTCTTGAATCAGTTGCTTGGAACCTGAAGATTCGTCTTGAATCAGTTGCTTGGAACCTGAAGATTCGTTTTGAATCAGCTGCTTGGAACCTGAAGATTCGTTTTGAATCAGCTGCTTGGAACCTGGTGAGGTTTCTTGAATCTGCTGCTTGGAACCTGAAGAGGTTTCTTGAATCAGCTGCTGGGAACCTGGTGGCGGTAGCAGCAGAGCTGAAGGAGAATTGTCTGTAGTAGACTGTGGCTTGAACTTTTCAGGCTGGAACATACAGCTTGGAACTTTGACAGGAAACAGAACTGGAGAGGACTTGGAACTGTTCGACTCTGTCTGGGTGGCAGGAGGGCCCAAATGTACAAAGAGACCATTTTTGAAACCCTGACCTGCTGACTGACACCTAGAACTGACAGAGACAGATGAACACGGAACAGGACTAGACAAACTAGAACTCATGGAACCTGACTTAGAGACATGACGGCCTTGGACAGACAGACAAGACATGACAGCATGATTGACTGAATAAGCATGACCAGACAAACTAGGACTTACTGAACCTGACTTAGACACAGGACAGACTTGGACTGGCGAACATGACACGGACTGAACTGACAGGGTACGGCCATAGACTTTCTTAGACAAAGACGTAGACTGACTATGAGTCAAGGAAACAGACGGAACCGGCCTAGGACTGACCCAAATTTGAGTACACGGAACTGGAGCCGGCAAATAAACAGGAGGACCCCTGGAGCCTTTGGGGTCATTACAAGGAGCAGGACTAAACAAAGGATCCTGACTGGCTCCTAACATGGATGTGGGACACTCACGAGCATTAGAAGCGGGCACTGGCACCCGGACCACATCAGCAGTGGGCACCCGGGGAAATGTAACCTCCCTAGTGGGCACTGGATGCCGGGTATAAGCTGCAGTGGGCGCTTTGCTGCGTGAAGTGTCTCCAAAGGGTACGGGAGGTTGGGTAACCTTCCCCACACCAAACCCGTAAGGTTCTTCACCTGAAAATTGAGCTCGCATGAGGCCCTCAAACTCTTGCACAGAGTTCAGCTCAGCTCCCTTCTCAGACCAGAGCTTCCTAGCCCATCTGCGAGCTGCACCACTCAGCCGAGACATCATAAACAATACTTGCTGTTTTTCAGTGGGCTGAGGGTCACGAAGGTGCTGCAAATAGAGCCGGCTCTGAAGAAGGAAGCCGCCGACACATGAGTCGCTTCCATCATAGGGAGCTGGCTTACTAAGTGTGAAGGTCTGATGGAACCACATGGAGTCAAACGCAGGGAATCTATTGGTGACCGACATCTCGCTGTGTCCTCCAGGAGGGGGATTATTATGTCACAAGGGGCCAAGGCTGAAACAAGGAGGGCGGACACACACACAGAGATGTGAAAAAACCAAATGAACATTTATTAATAACAAGACATAACAGAACAAATAAAGCGAAACCAAACTAAACACAGTTAAACAAGGAATAAACAGGCTTACTAAGGCTAACTGAGGCTAAACAGGCTAACACAAACTAGGTATAGAAAACAAACAAACAAACCAAATATACAGACCGGATGATACGGCAAGAAGCAAGGCACAAGAAGCAGGGCACATGGGACAAGGCACACGGAGCAAAGAACAAACCAAAGTACAGAAATCTGCCAATCTGCCAATCTGCCAATCTAAATGCTAATGCTAATGCTAATGCTAATGCTAATGCTAATGCTAATGCTAATGCTAATGCTAATGCTAATGCTAAACAGTCAAACAAAAGTCAAACAAAGTCCAGTCCAAATAATCCCCGTCAGCCTGTTTTCCAGCTCTCCTTTTAAATGGCCCCTGATTGGGAGCAGCTGGGGCTGATTAGCTCAGGGAGCCAATCAGGAGTGAGGCGTGGCAGGAGACTCAGTGTGTGCTCACGGAGAGGGGGGTGTGGCACACAGGAGCACACTGGAGCAAATGAGACATCATATCACATCTTTTGCTGGTTTTTGTTCTAATTCTGGACTAGGATACTGTGGATAACCGTCAGATTCACTCTGAAAGCTCCACATAAATGGAAGTCCACGGGACAATGGAAAACATTAACAGGTTTCCCATACATCCTTATTGGACTCAACGCCTTTTATACTCAACGCCAGTCCCAGAACCAATTGAGGTTGAGTTTCAAGGTACCACTGAATATAATATAATATGAATATAATATGAATATTATATATATATATATAATCTTAGTATGACTGTGTGGGGCCAGCCCCTAGCCTTCATGTAATCATGTGAGAAGTTTAAAACACATGTGCTTATGTTCAACACTCTTTCAATAATAAGCTGTGGGGCACAACTGTGATGGCCTCATGCTGACAGCTGCCAATAAAAACATTTACATGTTATCTGCGCTGCTACATAGTTAGCCATAGTCATCACAGTTCTGTTCCGACTAGGCATAACATTATGACCACTGACAGGTGAAGTGAATAACACTGATTATCTCTTCATCACGGCACCTGTTAGTGGGGTCAGAGCATCTCCAAAACTGCAGCTCTTGTGGAGTGTTCCCAGCAGTGGTCGGTATCTATCAAAAGTGGTCCAAGGAAGGAACAGTGGTAAACCGGCGACAGGGTCATGGGCGGCCAAGGCTCATTGATGCAAATGGGGAGCGTAAACTGGCCCATGTGGTCCAAATTGCTGTAGAAGTTAATGCTGGTTCTGATAGAAAGGTGTCAGAATACACAATGCATCACAGTTTGCTGTGTATGGGGCTGCATAGCCGCAGACCAGTCAGGATGCCCATACTGACCCCTGTCCACTGCCACAGTGCCAACAATGGGCATCTGAGCATTGGAACTGGACCACGGAGCAATGGAAGAAGGTGGCCTGGTCTGATCACGTATTCTTTTACATCACTTTGATGGCCGGGTGTGTGTGCGCTGTGTACCTGGGGAACACATGGCACCAGGATGCACTCTGGGAAGAAGGCAAGCTGGCAGAAGCAGTGTAATGCTTTGGGCAATGTTCTGCTGGGAAACCTTAGGTCCTGCCATCCATGTGGATGTTACTTTGACACGTACCACCCACCTAAGCATTGTTGCAGACCATGTACACCCTTTCATGGAAACAGCCCTGATGGCTGTGGCCTCTTTCAGCAGGATAATGCACCCTGCCACAAAGCAAAAATGGTTCAGGAATGGTTTGGGGAGTACAACAACGATGGTTTAAGGTGTTGACTTGGCCTCCAAATTCCTCAGATCTCAATCCAATCGAGCATCTGTGGGATGTGCTGGACAAACAAGTCCGATCCATAAAGGCCCCACCTCACAACTTAGAGGAGTTAAAGGATCTGCTGCTAACATCTTGGTGCCAGATACCACAGCACACCTTCAGGGGTGTGGTGAAGTCCATGCCTCGACGGGTCAGGGCTGTTTTGGCAGCAAAGGGGAGACCAACACAATATTAGAAAGGTGGTCATAATGTTATGCCTGGTCGGTGTGTAATGAATCATGTCTGCAATACAAGTTAATTTTTTTATTGAAATAAAAAAAACTAAATAAAAATGAATTCATTCATGGATTGGTGGACTAGTAGTTTAGTGAGTTAAGTGTTCTATTACATCTTTTATTTATTTTTGTTTTTTTCCCTTTTTCTCCCCCTTTAGCGCATCCAATTGTTCAATTTGCATCGTGCTTCCTCTCTGTCCATGCCGAACCCTGCCCTGACAGAGGAGATCGAAGCTAACCCATATCCCCTCCGAAACATGAGCAGCAGCCGGATGCATTTTTGCCACCCACACATTGATGAGTTTGGCACCACCTAGCGTTGCATGTGGAGAGACCCACCCTAAGGGCACTCTTCCTCATATCTTGTGCAGGCGCCTATAATCAGCCGGCAGAGGTCGTAATCGCATTCTGACAGAGAGAGACCCACATCCGGTTCTTTGTCCCACCCCCCAACTGAGCCACCGGCCAATCGTTGCTCATACAGCCGCCCAGCCTCGAACCGGGGAGACAGAGCTGGATTCGAAACGATGTACTCAGAATCCAGCTCTGGTTGCAGCGTGTCTTTTTACCGCTGCGCCACCTGAGCGGCTTACATCTAATTTGAACTCAAGGATATAGATACCTGATTTATTTTAGTAATATAGCCCCCAGTTGTTCTGGGCAGGCTTTCTTACAATATTTTGTATTGTGTCTGTATACATTTGTACCTAACACATTTACAGTCTTCTTGAAATAACAACAAGACAAAAGCGGTTTGTTGGCAGCTTTATGGATTTATGGGCAAACAGCTGGTTTGAGCTTGAGCGTGGGCATTTCAAGGAAGGAAATGTAATTCCACAACTATGACATTCTACATTCATTATTGTCATGTATGGTGTAGCTCTTAGCTGACCTGCAATGACGCCTGAGTTCATCCAAAGCCTTTGGAATAAATTGCAACACCGACTGTAAGACTGAATCCTTAAAACCAAACATTTGCGCCCAACTTCTTCAGTGTTTTTGTGGCTAAATGAAACCTGAAACAAAATGATTACATACATATTTGCAGTCTTTGCCCACTCTTCCTTGCAAAATGCTCCAAATCTGCCATACTACAAGGCCATTTCTTTGTGTACAGCCCTTTTCAGGTCCCCTCACAGAGTTTCAGTCTGGATTCAGGTCTGGGCTTTAGCTGGGCAATTCCAGAGGCCTGAAAATGTTGTGCCTCAATTGACTGATATTTGCAACTGCTCTTAATTCCCTTTACCTAGACTAAAGCACAAGCTCCAGCTAAAAACAGCCCTGAAGCATTATGCTGCCACCACCATGCTTTACTGTGTGTATGGTATTATTTTGGTGATGTGCAGTGTTGTGCAAAACATATCCTTCGGATTTATGGCCAAAAAGTTTAACCCTAGCCTCATAAGACCAAACCACATTTTCCATATGCTTTTGGCAGACTTGATATAGTTATTTTATTGTTATTATGATTTATTTTATTATTATTATTTTTTGCAAAATGTTGCCAGGCTTTGAGAGTAAATGCCATCTTGCCACCCTGCCTGACAGCCCAGACTCTTGACAAATATGGGAAATTTTTGTCACATGTAGTATACAACCAGTACATGCCAAACATTTCTGCAGCTCCTTTAATGTTGATGTAGGCGTTTTGGCAGCCTTCTGGACCAGTTTTTTTCTTGTCAGTTTTGAGGGGCGTCCAGTTCTTGTTAATGTCACAGTTGTGCCAGATTTTGTTTACTTGTTGACGGTCCTCACTGTGTTTCGTGGTATATATATACTGTATATATATATATACTGTATATACTGTATATATATATATATACAGTATATATATATATATATATATGTACAGTGTATCACAAAAGTGAGTACACCCCTCACATTTCTGCAAATATTTCATTATATCTTTTCATGGGACAACACTATAGACATGAAACTTGGATATAATTTAGAGTAGTCAGTGTACAGCTTGTATAGCAGTGTAGATTTACTGTCTTCTGAAAATAACTCAACACACAGCCATTAATGTCTAAATAGCTGGCAACATAAGTGAGTACACCCCACAGTGAACATGTCCAAATTGTGCCCAAATGTGTCGTTGTCCCTCCCTGGTGTCATGTGTCAAGGTCCCAGGTGTAAATGGGGAGCACGGCTGTTAAATTTGGTGTTTTGGGTATTGGCCAGTATTCTCTCATACTGGCCACTGGATATTCAACATGGCACCTCATGGCAAAGAACTCTCTGAGGATGTGAGAAATGGAATTGTTGCTCTCCACAAAGATGGCCTGGGCTATAAGAAGATTGCTAACACCCTGAAACTGAGCTACAGCATGGTGGCCAAGGTCATACAGCGGTTTTCCAGGACAGGTTCCACTCGGAACAGGCTTCGCCAGGGTCGACCAAAGAAGTTGAGTCCACGTGTTCGGCATCATATCCAGAGGTTGGCTTTAAAAAATAGACACATGAGTGCTGCCAGCATTGCTGCAGAGGTTGAAGACGTGGGAGGTCAGCCTGTCAGTGCTCAGACCATACACCGCACACTGCATCAACTCAGTCTGCATGGTCGTCATCCCAGAAGGAAGCTGACGCACAAGAAAGCCCGCAAACAGTTTGCTGAAGACAAGCAGTCCAAGAACATGGATTACTGGAATGCCCTGTGGTCTGATGAGACCAAGATAAACTTGTCTGGCTCAGATGGTGTCCAGCATGTGTGGCGGCGCCCTGGTGAGAAGTACCAAGACAACTGTATCTTGCCTACAGTCAAGCATGGTGGTGGTAGCATCATGGTCTTGGGCTGCATGAGTGTTGCTGGCACTGGGGAGCTGCAGTTCATTGAGGGAAACATGAATTCCAACATGTACTGTGACATTCTGAAACAGAGCATGATCCCCTCCCTTCGAAAACTTTCCAACAGGATAACGACCCCAAACACAACCTCCAAGATGACAACTGCCTTGCTGAGGAAGCTGAAGGTAAAGGTGATGGACTAAACCCAATTGAGCACCTGTGGCGCATCCTCAAGTGGAAGGTGGAGGAGTTCAAGGTGTCTAACATCCACCAGCTCCGTGATGTCATCATGGAGGAGTGGAAGAGGATTCCAGTAGCAACCTGTGCAGCTTTGGTGAATTCCATGCCCAGGAGGGTTAAGGCAGTGCTGGATAATAATGGTTGTCACACAAAATATTGACACTTTGGGCACAATTTGGACATGTTCACTGTGGGGTGTACTCACTTATGTTGCCAGCCATTTAGACATTAATGGCTATGTGTTGAGTTATTTTCAGAAGACAGTAAATCTACACTGCTATACAAGTTGTACACTGACTACTCTAAGTTATATCCAAGTTTTATTTCTATAGTGTTGTCCCATGAAAAGATATAATAAAATATTTGCAGAAATGTGAGGGGTGTACTCACTTTTGTGATACACTGTATATGCCTTAGAATTTTTTTGTATAGATGAAAGCCTTGGTCTGGCCAGTAGCCACATATGGGATGTGATGCCTGGACACTGGAGAAAGGAGAAGACACACTCAGGCTTTTGAGAACGAGTGCATCAGAAAACTGAAATCTGAAAATCCCTGGACGAAGATAAACAATTTTACAAGATGGCCAGAACAGAAAAGAAACTACTGAACCACATAAAGTCATGCAAGTTACGATGATGAGGCATCCACATAACAACATTGAAGGCAGCGTTATGCCAGGACTTGAGGAAGATTGGAAGGAAGACAAGGAAGACCAAGAATAAGTTTAATTGACAGCATCACAACATAAATGACCTGAGACAGAGGGCAATGGAGAAAGCTGACCCATCTGTACAGCCTACCATTGTAAAGTGATAACTACAAAGTGAGGTGATGTGAGGTGTGTACTAACTAATACGTTTGAATGTGATTAGTTAATTCTGAGCACAGCCACAATTTGTTTTTTCATTGTTTTATAATCCTGTTTTTTTTCCCTCAGCTGACAGATGGGTCTGCTTTCTTTATTGCTCCTGTCTCATGTCACTTGTAGCAGACTACCCCCGATAATGTTATTTACACTGATCATGCATAACATTATGACCACCTTCTTAATATTGTGTTAGTCCCCCTTGACCCATCGAGGCATGGACTCCACTAGACCCCTGAAGTTGTGCTGTGGTATCTGGCACCAAGATGTTAGCAGCAGATCCTTTAACTCCTGTAAGTTGTGAGGTGGGGCCTCCATGCATCAGACCAGGCCACCGTCTAACATTGCTCCGTGGTCCAGTTCTGATGCTCATGTGCCCATTGTTGGCGCTTCCGGGCACCCTGACTGGTCTGCGCCTATGCAGTCCCATTTGCAACAAACTGCGATGCACTGTGTATTCTGACACCTTTCTATCAGACCCAGCATTAACTTCTTCAGCAATTCGAACTACAGTAGCTCGTCTGTTGGATCGGACCACACGGGCCAGCCTTCACTCCCCACATGCATCAATGAGCCTTGGCCGCACATGACCCTGTTGCCGGTTTACCACTGTTCCTTCCTTGGACCACTTTTGATAGATACTGACCACTGCAGACTGGGAACACCCCAAAAGAGCTGCAGTGTTGGAGATGCTCTGACCCAGTCGTTTAGCTATCACAATTTGGCCCTTGTTAAACTCGTTCATATCCTCATATCCATTTTTCCTGCTTCTAACACATCAACTTTGAGGATAAAATGTTCACTTGCTGCCTAATATATCCCACCCACTAACAGGTGCCGTGATGAAGAGATAATCAGTGTTATTCACTTGACCTGTCAGTGGTCATAATGTTATGTCTAGTTCAACTAATTCAACTTAATGTTGGTCTTCCTTTTTTCTTATTCCTTATGTGTTTGTCACTAGTATATATGTTCTTAAATTACTTAAGTTTTCTGTTGTTGTTCTAAGAAATATATAATTAAGCATATAATGTATGTTATATAATCTAAGTGTTATAGAATCCAAGAATTGTCTAAATACTATCTGAGTTATTGATTGGTTGCTAGTCTTCAAATTGTCTGAGTTTCCTTTGCATTTTGTTTTGTAGTGTCATCTGTATTCTCTAGCCCTTATGCATAGTTATGTTTATATGTTTGCATAGTATGTTTTTATATCTATGCAACTGTGTTCTGCTTACTCTTCCAGCTTTTCAGACCTGCCCACTCGGACTGCCACCCCCATTTGACGGTAGTGAACAGTATGTAGGTGGCTTCCTTTTCCAGTGTAATTTATACCTGTGATCCTAAACCTACAAAGACAGAGAAGGTATTTTTAACCTGTCATGCCTGTCTTGTTTAGCCCATCACTGGGCAGAGCTGGTATGGCAAGTCAGGGTCTTGTTTGTTTGTTTATTGGAATTTTAACGTCACATTTTTACACTTTGGTTACATTCATGACAGGAACGGTAGTTACTCATTACACAAGGTTCTTCAGTTCACAAGGTTATATCGAACTCAGTCATGGACAATTTTGTATCTCCAATTCACCTCACTTGCATGTCTTTGGACTGTGGGAGGAAACCGGAGCTCCCGGAGGAAACCCACGCAGACACAGGGGGAACATGCAAACTCCACACAGAAAGGACCCAGACCGCCCCACCTGGGGATCGAACCCAGGACCTTCTTGCTGTGAGGCGACCCACCGAGCCACCGTGCCACCCGGCAAGTCAGGGTCAAAAAACCTTGAGGAACTATTAAAGGTATGGTTTCCTGGGAAGAACCCTTACAAAATTGGTGAAGTTGCCTTACCCAATCTCCAGTGTCTGCTGGAGATGTCGCTTGGCTTCATGTGTCTACTGGGAATGACACCCAGCTTCATGTGTTTGCTGGGGATGATGCTTGGCTTCATGTGTCTGCTTAGGATGATGTCCGGTTTTATGTGTCTGCAAGGGCCGACCCCTGGCTTTGTGTGCCTACTGGGGAGGGACATTGTCCAGTTTCTATTGCTCAATGGGAAAAGTCATTTATCCTTATTACCGCTTATTGATCTTCTGACCCCCTTGGTCCCCCACACTGCCCTTGCTAAGCTGACTGTTCCACTGGTCCCCTGGCTCCCTTGCCAGTCTCAGTCGACCCCTTGGCTCCTTCTCTGGTTTCAGCCAGTCCCTTGTCTCCCTTGCCGTTCCCTTTTTTGGTCTCAGACAGCCTCTTGTTCTCGCCGTCGACTCCAGCCTACTCTGCATGGTCCTTAGCATGAACTCTCCATGGTCCTTGACTGCATCTCCTGCCAGCTCTACAGGGTCCTTGACACCATCTCTGATTGGCTCTCCAGAGGTCTCTTCATCATGTCCAGGTGGTCTTCCTGAAGTTTTGCCAGCACATCCAGGTGGTATACTATTAAAGCATACAGTCAGCTCCCCAGAACTGCTGGCATGGGACCTCTTTCCAGTTTCTTTATCGTTAGCATTATCATAGCATAGGAATTAATACCTTTTTCCTGTTTGGTGGAAACAGATTAGGTTAGTTAGGAACCTCATTTTTGTTTCCATGTAGTTAACATTATCAATTAGCATTAGTAAATGGACAGTGTAGTATGTCCATGTTATCTTGTCTACCTGTCTGCTTAGTTTGTTTGTCCTTGGTCTTCCTGCTTCTTGTTCTGTGTGTGTGTTTCCCCTTGTCTATATGATCCAGGAATTACTTAAGTTTTCCATTGTTCTAAGCAGTATATAAATTAAGCAATTTTGAAATTCCCTTTGTTTTCTATAAGTATTATAGAATCCAGAATATAGAATCTTGGCAAACCTTTGCCAAGCACTACAATACGGAGTTACATGCACAAATGTGTTACTGTTACTGTGCAAAAAAGAAGCCTTATGTTAACCATGTCCAGAAGCGGCGTTGACTTCTCTTGGCTTAGGGGCATCTAGGATGGACCATCACACAGTGGAAACGTGTATTGTGGTCAGAAGAATCAGCATTCCAGGTCTGGAAAAAAAGGACTCTGTGTGCTCTGGACCAAAGATGAAAAGGACCATCCAGACTGTTATCAGCAACAAGTCCAAAAGCCAGGGTCTGTCATGGTATGGGGCTGTGTCAGTGCCCTTGGCAAAGGTTATTTACACTTCTGTGATGGCAGCATTAATGCAGAAAAGTACATTGAGATCTTAGAGCAACATATGCTACCTTCAAGACGTCATCTTTTCCAGGGACGTCCATGCATTTTTCAGCAAGAAACCACATGCTGCACACATTACAAAGGCATGGCTGTGGAAGAAGAGGGTACGGGTACTTGCACTGATTTATCTATTGCCACAATTTATATTTAGAGATCCAGTGATGGACCTTTGCACAACATGGCTTGGTGTTTGTCCTGACAAAGCAGTGTGAATTGTCGGCCCTTTTAGACTCCTGTGTGTTCCTATTCAAACTATGTCTAATCAGTTCAGTTTACAACAACTGAACTCAACTTCTAGACACATCTCAAGGATAATAACAGCAAACAGGATACTTTTGATCACACAAAGTGTCGGAATACTTCAAAGGTAAGAGATTTAAATTTTAACTGACATTTTTTTATTTTTAAATGTCAAAAAACACCTAAAGAACATGCTATTTATACAAAAGAAAATAAAGTGTTGTGGGACATGAAATAGTAACAAATACTGTTACAATATTTTCTTAATATTTTGCACCAGATTAAAAAGGACAGGATACAAAAGATTATTACCACATTGCTTTTCAAATCAAATGATACCCTTAGATTTGAAGCAATATTGATGAAAAAGAAAGAAAAAAATAGAGAGCTAGGAGGTACCAGAGCCATGAGGGCTTTCACAGGACATCAGCACACACCTCCTCCACTGTCAGTAAACCCGATAATGGCACGAGAAGACAGAACAACAGCAACCTAGCATCCTTGATCACAAATTTCTTTGACCTAGAACCCCAAGCACTGCACCTTTCATATAGTTTACCTTTCATACAGCCAAAACAACACTGGAGTGGCATCAGGGCAGGTCTTTACATGTTCGTTAGTGTCCCTGCTGCAGCCCATCCAAATCGCTTTAGATAAAAGCGTGAGCTAAATGTTGTGAATGTAAATGTTAAACCCTAATGAACAGTTGTGGGTCTAAATACTTACTTAATCCATTGTATATACACATAACATATTTTGAAATTATTGATTAGTTGCATTGATTAATATGTCATCTTGAATAATATTTTATCTATTACCATCTATTATTTCTATTCAGTCAGTAATTGAGTACACTTTCCTGTATTCACAACTTGTACTGAAAAGAGACAATTAAGTTGAAGGGCTTGTCAGTACTTACACACTCAGCTTATAATTGTAGTACTTGAGCACTAGCCTGGCTAATTGGGGCATTTTGTAAAGTGCAATAAAACTAGAATCTGTGATTTACACCAATCAACCATAACAATAAAACCACCTCCTTTTTTCTACACTTACTGTCCATTTTATCAGCTCCACTTATCATATAGAAGCACTTTGTAGTTCTACAATTACTGACTGTAGTCCATCTGTTTCTCTGCATGCTTTGTTAGCCCCCTTTCATGCTGTTCTTCAATAGTCAGGACCACCACAGAGTAGGTATTATTTGGGTGGTGGATCATTCTCAGCACTGCAGTGACACTGACATGGTGGTGGTGTGTTAGTGCAATGCTGAAGGTGTTTTAAACATCTCACTGTCCCTGCTGGATTGAGAATAGTCCACCAATCAAAAATATATTCAGCCAACAGAGCCCCGTGGGCAGTGTCCTGGGACCACTGATGAAGGTTTAGAAGAGGACCAACTCAAACAGCAGCAATAGATGAACAATGATCTCTGACTTTACATCTACAAGGTGGACCAACTAGGTAGTAGTATTGTCTAATAGAGTGGACTGTGAGTGGACACAGTATTTAAAAACTCCAGCAATGCTGCTGTGTCTGATCCACTCATACCAGCACAACCAACACCATGTCAGTGTCACTGCAGTGCTGAGAATGATCCACCACCTAAATAACACCTGCTCTGTGGTGGTCCTGACCATTGAAGAACAGGGTGAAAGCAGGTTAAAAAAGTATGTAGAGAAACAGATGGACTACAGTCAGTAATTGTAAAACTACAAAGTGCTTCTATATGGTAAGTGGAGCTGATTAAATGGACAGTGAGTGTAGAAACAAGGAGGTGGTCATAATGTTATGGCTGATCGGTGTATTTGTGTATTTGAATTTTTATTCAAGTGATGGGGTACAAATGAATTACATTGAAGGTTACAACTTAGTTGTATTTTGATGCATGTAACACTAAAAAATATAATACATCAATACAGCCATACATCAGCTCTTAGCAGAAGTGCCGTCATTCTCTGGGCCTGAAAGGTCTGCTGTGGTCAGATGGGACCATATTTTACAAAACGTTCCAACTGTCCCAAATCTGTAGTTTAAATTTACAAGCAAATAATAAAATTATCATAAAAAATAATAATGTTACATTAACTACATCTTAATCCACACACCTTTATAACATAATATAGTCATAAAATGTTGAAAGTTCAGTAGTTTACTGGCTGTTCATGCACTGACTAAACTTGACTGAAATGAATTCAGTTACAAATAAAGATTTTCATGCATCATTATTATTTTACACCACAATATATTTAAGCAGCAAATAGCACAGTTTTACCTTCATAAGAGGATATTTTTAGCATACAAAATTATTTCTACTGTGCATGAATTTGCTTTTTATCTGCATACCATTAAACTCTCCCTAACCTTGTTTCATTGCTGGCACTGCCTAATGTGTGTGACTATCTATAATCACCATACATAGCTGGCTCTTATTAAAATAAATAATTTTTGTGCACTAAAATAATTATGCTTTACATTATCTCTAGCCAGAGAAGGTTGAAATAATCCTAGGTCACTAGTTAAAATATGAATGGAATAGTACAGGCTTTTGGACTTGTTGCCGATAACAGTCTGGATGGTCCTTTTCGCCTTTGGTCCGGAGCACACAGCGTCCATTTTTTCCAAAAAACACCTGGAATGCTGATTTATCTGACCACTATACACATTTTTACTGTGTGATGGTCCATCCTAGATGCCTCTGAGCCCAGAGAAGTCGACGCTGTTTCTGAACATAGTTAAAATAAGGCTTCTTTTTTGCACAGTAAAGTTTTAAGTGGCATTTGAGCATGTAACTCTGTATTGTAGTGCTTGACAAAGGTTTTGCCAAAGTAATCCCTCACCCATGTGGTTATATCAGTTATTGTTGAGTGGCGGTTCTTGATGCAGTGCCATCATACATTTCAATAATTTTCTCATGCATTTGTTGACAAACTGGAGATCCTCTGGCCATAGTTGCTTATCAAAGACTCAGCCTTTCCTGGATGTTGCTTTTGTACCAAACCATGATTACAATCACCTGTTTGGAATCGCATGATTATTTAGTTTCATTACTAGCCCTAAATTGCCCCCATCCCAACTCTTTTGGAATGTGTTGCAGGCCTGAAATGGAGGAATGGAGGTATATTAACAAATGAAATGAAGTTGAGCAGATAAAACTTGAAATATCTTGGGTTCAAACTGTCTGTAATCAAATAAAAGTCAAACTAAATGTAAGGAACACTGCATTTTTATTTTATTTGCATTTTCCATACTGTCCCAACTTTTTTATTTTATTTAGGGTTGTAGAATTAGAATAGTATTATTGAAAACCATTGAAGTCCAAACCTTCAATTAAAAAGTCAACTGCTTGGTATGAGTAAAAGCTGGTCTTTACCATGTATATTAATATCAATTAATATTGATGAATATGTTCAACAAAATTCAACAGTTAATCTAGGTGTTATTTAAATGTCCATTTGGCTTACAAGTTTTTTTTTAATGTCATGTCATTATGTCATTCAAATACACTATATGAGCAAAAGTATTTTGACCATATTAAGCAAGAGACATGGCCCAAAAATCACAAATTTAGAGTGTGTCTGTAGAAATTAGAATAACATTATGACCACCTCCTTGTTTCTACACGCACTGTCTATTTTATCAGCTCCACTTACCATATAGAAGCACGTTGTAGTTCTACAATTACTAACTGTAGTCCATCTGTTTCTCTACATACTTTTTTAGCCTGCTTTCACCCTGTTCTTCAATGGTCAGGAACCCCACAGGACCACCACAGAGCAGGTATTATTTAGGTGGTGGATGATTCTCAGCACTGTAATGACACGGACATGGTGTGTTAGTGTGTGTTGTGCTGGTATGAGTGGATCAGACACAGCAGCCCTACTGGAGTTTTTAAACACCTCACTGTCACTGCTGGACTGAGAATAGTACACCAACCAAAAATATCTGCAGCAATAGGTGAGCAATCGTCTCTGACTTTACATTTACAAGGTGGCCCAATTGGGTAGGAGTGTCTAATAGAGTGGACAGTGAGTGGACACTGTATTTAATAGCTCCAGCAGCGCTGCTGTGTCTGATCTACTCATACCAGTACAACACACACTAACACACCACCACCATGTCATTGTCACTGCAGTGCTGAGAATGATCCACCACCTAAATAATACCTGCTCTGTGGTGGTCCTGTTGGGGGTCCTGACCATTGAAAAACAGGGTGAAAGCAGGTTAAAAAGGTATGTAGAGAAATAGATGGACTACAGTCAGTAATTGTAGAACTGTAAAGTGCTCCTATATGGTAAGTGGAGCTGATAAAATGGACAGTGTGTGTAGAAACCAGGAGGTGATTTTAATGTTATGGCTGATCGGTGTATGTCTTTTCAGTCAAA
Source organism: Trichomycterus rosablanca (assembly GCF_030014385.1). Classification (NCBI taxonomy): domain Eukaryota; kingdom Metazoa; phylum Chordata; class Actinopteri; order Siluriformes; family Trichomycteridae; genus Trichomycterus; species Trichomycterus rosablanca. The sequence goes on along the minus strand of NC_085988.1, from coordinate 30,749,159 downwards.
AGAACATTTGTGGGATCTGGCACTGATTTTGGACAAGAAGGCCTGACTCACAACTGATTTTTCAGTTTATTCCAAAGTGTTTTCTGGGATTGAGACTACCAAAAGGCTTTTTCAGTCAAAAAGTGGTCATTAAATTCAGATTCATTTATTTATGATGTATTTATGAATTAAATTGCATGGTACTGATTTACCTGGTTATGTAGCAAAAGGCAGGGATACAACTGAATGAGATTACACAACTTTATATCTTATACCAGCCAATTCAACAATGGGTATGCTTTTTGCAAAGTAAAGGAAAACCAGTTTGTCCAAAAGAAAACCCACACCAATGCACAAACTGCAAACAACAAGCCAACCAGAGATCAAGTCAGAACCAGTGATGAACCAGCCTAATCAGTTTTTTTCATGCTGGAGATTTGTATAATAATTACATCAGCCCCCTCCTTTCTCCCCCTATGTGCTTTACCTCATTCATTAATCCCTTTTGGTGTTTAATTACACTAATCTATCAACTGGGCAATTAACAATGTGCTGCTCATTTCCTTATAGGTCAAACAAATGGGTTGTTCATTGACTTGCTGCTGTTCGGTACACACATTTTGTTGATATGTGTGCTATACAATATTTGGTATGCTCATTAAATGATCAAGGGGGCATATATTATGAGGGGTGCTAGATGGGCAGTAAAGTCTATTCTCTCTTCATTAAGACAATGATGATTAGATTATTCCAGACTGACTGTGAGAACAATTAGTTCCATAGATAGATTCCATAGCATATGCACTGTTTGCTCAGGAAAAAGCATAAATTTGTGTAGCATTATGGCACAATAGAGTTAGTGCTGCAAAGAAATGTGTGTCCTGAGGATCCAGGTTCAGTTTTCACCATCAGTCACTGTATATTTTTATGTTACTTGTGTGTAAATGTATTCAACTTCTGCCACAGCCATCCTTCCAGTTCTCTAATTTTGTCTATGGGTCTCTTGGTCGTGAGAGAAGAAGAGAGTGCAGGCAGGGTGTACAGTGGCAGGAGTGATTTGTATTAGAAGGCTGTGTGAGTAAAAACAGAAATCTACATGACAGTGGTGAGGCCTGCCATGTTGTATGGCTTGAAGGCAGTGGCACTGACTAAAAGACAGGCGAGGGAGCTAAAATGGAAATAGCTAGGTGGCAGAGATGAAGATGCTGTGATTCAGGTTAGCAGTGACAAGGATAGACAAGATTAGGAAGATTATTAAAGGGTGCATTTAGGATGTTTTGGAGACAAAGTTAGAGAGGAGAGATTGATTTGGTTTGAGCATGTGCAGAGGAGGAATGAGAGTAATATAGTGCTGTGGATTGAGCTGCAGGGCAGGAAGAGGAGAGGTAGACCAAAGAGGAGGTTCATCAATGTGATGAGGAAGGGCATGCAGGTGGTTAGAGTGACTGAAGAGAGTGCTCAGGACAGGACAAGATAGAGACAAATAATCAGGTTTGGCAACACCTAACAGGAACAGCCGAAAAACAAAGAGAAAGAAGGTGTCTTGGCAGCTTTATTGTGTTGTTTGGCACTACCAGTTTGCTGGGTTGTCCAGTTTTGTTTTCTAGTAAGCGTTTGGGTTGTAAGTCATTTGTGGACTAAGTAGCTGGTGGAGCTGCACTCAAAATTCTAAAGGATTAGCAAAATTTGGTCGTGCAAGTAGAACTTGCAAAAATTTGTCAAAAGTTCAAAGGTTTTGACTCAAAAGCCTGTTTAAACTCTGAGGCTGAGCTGGCACACCACACTGACACTTTCTACCACTGTCCTTAGATGCATTTGTGTAATCTATCTGAAGTCTTACTATACTCTCTTGTTCTGTCCTGCTAAAGACCAATATATCATCAATGTAACAGAATAGAGACAAATTGTGATTGCCAAATATGGTGAGCATCAACCTAATAAATGTTGCTGGATTATTACAGAGGCCCTGGGGCATGTGATTGTACACATGAACAACAAAGTGCTGTGCTATGGGGACGCCGATGTCTGCTTCCTGCTCCTGGAACATGGGTAGTTTATACCCAAAGGAGGCTTCTAAGAGTTAGTGAAAGGCCACAATTGACTAGTAAACTAAGGCCAGAAACCAGATCATTAGGTTATCCATGGATATGGATGACTCAATGGACTAACAATTTTGGTGGTCCCTTTGGCCAAAGTATTTCTGGCAGAGTAATGAAATTGCAAGCTTTTAAGAATCTGTGACTATGACTAGAACAACAGTGTTGTCCTAGAAGGAAGGAGCTAGGTGAGACCAGGGGTGAAATGGGATTGGAAGAGAATGCAAGAGGCCCGCATATGTCACGGTCCATCGAAGGCCACCAGAACCGTATGCACAAAAACTCATGTGTTCTATTGGAACTCGGGTGGCCTGCAAAAGAGGAAGTGTGTCCCCATTGCAGGACTGATCCCCGAATAGAGGTTGGGACAAATAGCTTGCCTGGGGGGGCCATAACCGGCTTCCTGTATGTCCTCTTTGATTCCCCATCTAAGGGCGCTATTATACGGGATCACGGAGGGGGAGAGAATTGGAGACTTCCACTGCCTAAACAAGTCAGTTATGTAATGCAGCGGAGGATCAGTGAGGGACATCACTGGATTGAACGATAAAAAGCTGACTATATCATCTCTTTACTTTACATGCCCAAAGCCCTCCTCTGTAGAATAGCTTGGTCCTGTTACAAAACAAGTCTCAAATGTGGAACTTGACTGAGGTGTGTACTATAAAATACCCCTACCTTAGTTTTACATCACAAATAGCACCAACCCTTACATTAACTTTGTCTATTGTAGCACCCTTAACACTAAGCAGTAAAGTAAATAAATAAATAATACACTAGAAAAAGTAAAGTAATTTGTACTCTGTCGAACATCTACACCTTTAACACAAACAGGTAATTGACACATACATTGTATTGAAGTTAAACTGCATAAATCATTAAACTATGGGGCAAATTAGAAAAAAAGTGACAAACTAAGAGACAAGATGACTAACACTTCACGGTAACACAATTATAGAAACTTTAACATATTTTATTCAATATTTTACACAAAAATTATTAAAATTATATACACACCTTTTAAGTAACTTAAAATGTTAAACATTATGATAATATTAAACATTAACTAAGCTGACTGACTCTTCATCCCAATCCTTTTAAAATAAATGCCTGTTACCTGTCTTCTAAAATCTGCAACTGACGGGTCAGGTTCATCCTATAGTGCAAGAACATTACACTGTTACATTAGTATGACTTTGAAGCAACTATCACAATAATCTGCAAAAAATGCTTTGTATTTATTTTGTCTAAAAAAATGCTGGCTTGGCAAAAAAGATGATTACAAGAAAAGTGCTTAATATTTGTGGAATTTTGTGATTCTGTTGTTAAAGGTCATGAGAAAAACTTACAAATCCCTGTCTTTACTGTAAACATGATATAGAAACAGCTGCAGAAAAAACATATGAATAAAATCTGCATTTATCCCCTATCCCAGGGGTGCCCAATACGTTCAAACAGTTCAAAGTGATTGACATGAAATGTGGCCACTGTTTCTTCAATTTGCTGTTTGTTACCATAGCTACGCCTTAGCCCACCTAAAGCACTGCAAATCTAGAAATTTTTCATTCATCAGTAGCCAGTTTGTGCCATGTTCGCATTTTTTTTTGTAACCCACAATGTGAAGATGAGTGCGCAGTCAAGCTTTACCTGACATCAAAGAGTTTCTTCGCGTCTCGAATGGTGACAATGCGGCCTGCTGGACATGATCAGCTCTGTAAACACATTCACACAAAAACTGTGACTCACAACTTACAGAACTTCCAAAACATGTCATCGGAGCTGGAAAAGCAGCGGGCATCATGCATACAACTGAATAGTGCACGGTACATTAAACAAATTAAGAACTCGATAGCAGACTTTGAACCGCGATTTTGAGACTTTAGTTTGCTTGAGCCGATTGCAACATTCATGTGCTTTCCATTTGGTTGTAAAGCTAAAACTGATGTGCTGGCTTCAAAAACTGCATGAAGATAAAATTTTAACCTTACTATTTGACATTCATATGAATTCAAGGGCCTCTGCTGGACAATTTTGGAAGTTGCTGGCTGAGGAAAAAAATATCCAAACATAAGAAAATATTTGACAGCATTTTTTGGATCAACCCACTTGTGTGAATCAGCCTTTTCCCACATGAAAATAATTAAGTCTAATCAGTCCACCCTTACTGATGAAAACTTGCTTAAGAATTGGCATCAGTAGCTATTGTCCAGACTACATAAACCTGACTGACATCATTTAGTGCAAATAATCAGATTAAGGTTAGTGTGATTTTTCAGTCGCTTGCCCTGTAAAGCTGAATATCAATATAGTCAATAAAGTGCATTTAAAAAACTACAAAGCTTTGTAAAAAAATGAGGAGGCCAACCTTTTTAAAAAGTAGATCGCGATGACCTGTCAACGGAAAATAGTAGATTTCAAGCCACAAAAGTATGGGCACCCCTGCCCTATACCTATTTTAAAATATTTCTAATCACTGTGGCTTAAATGGTCCACAAAAGATTGTTGTGCTTTGTGAATCTCAGCAAAAGATTCTGCTGATGCCTTGCCAACTAACGAGTGACAGTTGTTAAAATGCTTCTCAACCAGTTACATTGTAAAGTCAGAGCTAATTGTTGTATCATAAATTAAGCTCTACTTAATTCATGGCCATAAAAATTGTGCCATGGACTATGAAATTACAGTACCCTTTTCTCATGTAATATGCAATTTGCCATGTGATTTAAAATTTAAGGTTTGTGTTTAGCGATTTAACGTTTTTCATATACATAGCATTCAAGTGCCTAACGTTTCATGGTTAATTTGCACTATGGGCCGCTCAGGTGCCGCAGCGGTAAAAACACATGCTGGCACACCAGAGCTACGATTGGCCTGTTGTTCATATAGGGGTGGGGCATTAAGCATTAGGGACTCTCTCATAACTGATGCAACTACAACCTCTGCTGGCTGGTTGATGGTGCCTGCACAGAGGCGGGGAAAAGAGTGCGGATCAGGGTGTTTCTCTCCGTACACAGAGCTTATCCGCAGCTGATCTTGTCTAGTTTAGGTGAAAAGATGCATACGGCTGCTGCCCACGTGTCGGGGGGACGTGGGATAGCTTTGTTCTCCTCAAATCAGAGCTAGGGCCGGCATTAGTGAAGAGGAAGCATGACGCAATCTGGCACAAAAAAATTTGCACTATGAGGCGGTCCTAGTGTAATCGAGCGCCTTTAGAGTTGCTGAGTTTATGAAGTAAGAAATAAACTGTACATAGACAAACTATCGGGTGCATAATACTGGCTAGTTCTTTTAAGGCACAGCACAGACTACAGAGAGATGATCACGTGTGTAGAGAAGCACACTTTCCATTGATTATGGATTTCCCAAATAGACAAAATGCACTTAATATATACACACATAAATCATACAGAAAAGTCTGTTACACTAGCAGTCCCACAGCAATTCAGTTAGCAATGTTAGTCAAAATGTCCAAGATGTAGAGGTTTAAAGCAGCTAAAATCACTATTCAGGTAGCTAAGTTTGGAAAACTACCAACCGATTCTGTGAACACAGAGGGGACGAGTATTTTCATCTGTGACATGGAGCCTCGCAGCATCACTGAATGTTACATTTAATTGTTAAAATCTAAATTCTAAAATATTTTAATGAATTAATTTTTAGTTTTTATATAAAACATGGGTGACCATGCTCTTCTGAAGACTCTCGATGTGCTCGATACAGGGCTGTGTCGCCCCTCCCCAGTACATAGGTTAGCGTCAGAGATATACAACCTTCAGCGGTCAATAGAAAACTTAAAGATGCAGTTGCCATCCATGGCATCTTCGCCCAATGCCTCTATTGCCTTAAAGCAACACTTATTACAGCCACCAGCTCTTGATCTCTCTGGAACGGCTGGCGGAAGGCCTAAATCAGCAATGTCTACACATACTGTGATGCCAGCTCCACCAGTGCAAGTATGCGAAAAGAATGGAAGCTGTATTAACTGGCATTTTTTTGTATTTCTTTTCCAAGACTGATCTCTCACAGCAGCACACATCTCCAAATGCACCATCACAGCAGCCAGGACTTTGTTCAGCAGCTACAGCTACCAATGATAATGCCACCAAGATAGTGGAAAAAAGCAAATGAATGGCACCAGTGAATAGCAGCAGCTAGAAATTTATTGTCACTGAACCAGCAAAGCAGCAAAGAGCTTCAGCAAACAGTGGGACAACCTGCACTGGCAACAAAGCAACACCAACGCAGGAGCTACAATCAATGCAAGAAAAGATCCTTGTCAGAGCTCCCTAGGGATCGGGCTTGATTGTGCATCATTATTGAGGGGCCGTCCGATGTGATGTGCTAGGTGAGGGATGGCACACATGGTACTTTACTCATAAAAACAACATGCTTTATTAACATGATTTCTAATAAAAATGGCATAATATGTTGTTTTAATGACATACTTTCTCATAAAAACCACATAATATGAAGGATTTATTTTTTATTGTGCTTGGCAGCATTAATCATTAGGATTAACCCTTTGTATTTTTTTTTTCTATCACCTGCACTCATTTAATGCTCATTTAGAGATCTGGTCCACATACCAGACTTGGCACAATTTCCATGCCAGACGCCCTTTCTTATGCCCTTCTTCAACTCTTCTCTTTTATCTGTGCCTGGGACCAGCAATAAAAGCGCATTGAAAAAATTCACCTCCCAGTAGCTAGGCTGTTTTGGCTATTTAAAATTAAATTTTAAACATCAACAGATGGCCCCTTTTTTAATTTCTGTCATTATTTGGGTGCTTCTGTTCTTCAATCTATTGATTGCTTTAACTTGGTCAGTGTCACAGCAGGTCATATTTCACCAGGAAACACTGGCCGCAAGGCAAGAATACCCTAGATGTGGCGCTTCTTTTCTTGAATGTTTAAATAAATTAGCTGTCAACTTCTTTGGGTTACTTTTTTTCCTTTGATTCATGCATTCTTTTATTGTCTTTTTCCCACGGCTTTATTTTATTCAGGGTAATGGTGGGTACACTTCAATGGACAAAAGGTAGAAACACCCTGGACAGGTTGCCAGTTCATCGCAGGGCAAAAACACATACACTCACCAACACCCCTACCACACACACATTCACACCTAGGGGCAATCTTAGTAGCCTCAGTTAACCTGAATGTTAAGTCAAGTTTATTTGTATAGCTCTTTTTACAGTGGACATTGTCTCAAAGCAACTTTAGAGAATCCAGGACCAACAGACCAAAAACCCCTGTTAGCAAGCCGAGAGTGACAGTGGCAAGGAAAAACTACCTTAAAAATACAGGTAGAAACCTTGAGAGGAACCAGACTCAGCAGGGACCCCCATCCTCTTTGAGTGGCCTGGAGGATAATTTAAATAAATAGGATTTACACAAATCATACATACACAAAATTAAATTGAAGTAAAAGTTATAACTAGCAAAAAATGATAATGTAAACAATTAGAGTTCATTATTCAGTCCAGTTTGTGATAAAGTCCATAGTGAGTTCTTGACCTTGGTGCAAACATGCCAGGTACCCATCACAACTAGCAAGAGCAGCGTTGTTGGCACGACAGTCTCGATTTGTAGGATTCAACCTCGGGTGGGTAAACAAGTTTCCGTCAGAACCGCCTAGCAGAACCATTTAGCAGAGAAATTACAGCATTGTTACAGCATAACTACAAGGGAGAGTGAGCAGGTAACACAGTCATGAATGCATGTCTTTGGACTGAGGCAAGGAAACTGGAGCTTCCGGTCGAAACCCAAGTGAACACGGACAGAACATGCAAACTCAGAAAGGACCTGGACAGCTCCACCTGGTAAGTGAACCCAAGACATTTTTGCTGTGAGGCGAAAGTGCCACCGCTGAGCCACCATGTCACCCTTGTTTCTTGGACTAAAATTAATTTTTTCTTCCAGTCGGCCCGGCTGGCTGGGCGTTTCACAGACACGATTGGCTATGCCTGAGGGCTGTGCCCTGTCCTGGGCATTGCTGCCTTGCACCCACTAAAACCGTACCCGCCTTGACTCTGACCTGGATAAAGCAGTCGATGAAAATGAAATATAATAATAAAAAAATACATTTCTATAGGTGAAGATATTGCTTCTGCTCCTCTTTCCACTGCCTCAGGTTTTTTGATGTGAGTAAACAAATAGCTTTTGCATCTTCATTCCTTAAAAGTGGAAATGGATTTTTTCACCAAATATTGTAAGGTTATTGCAGTCCCCAGTTCTTACCCTTTACTACAAACTTGTCTGCACAATTTTTTAGAGCTCAGTCAATAAAGTTTGAAGTCAGATATAAAGAAAAACAGGAACAGCCAAATAGAGAAGAAGAAGTAGAAGAAGAGCAGAATTCATAAACACGTTGTCTCAACATTAAAAGACAGGCAAAGGCGACACGGTGGTAGCACTGGGTACGATCCCCAGGTGGGGCTGGCTGGGTCCTTTCTGTGTGGAGTTGCATGTTCTCCCCGTGTCTGAGTGGGTTTCCTCCAGTCCAAAGACATGTAAGTGAAGTGAATTGGAGTTACAAAATTGTCCATGACTGTGTTCAATATAACCAGGTGTACTGATCTTGTGTAACAAGTAACCACCATTTCTGTCATGGATGTAACCGAAGGGTGTAAAACATGACGTTAAAATCCAAATGAACAAACAAACAAACAAAAGACAGTCAAATTCATGTCCATGAAAGACTAAAATAATACATTTAGGCACAAAGAGGTAAAGTCTTGTAGTGGATTAGTGCCCTGTCCAGGGTATGCCTGCCTTGCGACCAGTGTTTCCCAGTGAAACCAGACCTGCTGTGATACTCGCCAGAATAAAGCGGTTAAAAAATAATAAAAAAGTATTGTGAAAAAACATATTAAATTATAAAGAACATGTTTAAATAAAATATTTAAACCTCCAGGTTAGTCTAATCTTGCAGTTCTAGCATAATTTCTTATACTTTGATTAGTTTTGGTCCCAGTTGAAGGACAGTGTGTATCATCTCACCTGTGTCTTTGAGCTGCAGCGGTGCTTGAGGTCTGGAGCCATGCAGAGAAAAACACAGAGGTGTTTAGTCATTATAGACAGACTGACAGCTGTGGCTGGACACCAAGAACCTGCTGCTAGATTTATGCCAATCTGAGAATGGAGCCACAACCTGGCAGCTGTCTCATAACAGACATCACTAGGTCAAATTGAGGGCACTCAAGGGACAATTAAGTATTTTATAAATTGGATGAAGAGAGAATATTTACATGGTTTGACAATAACTCCTAGTCGTAAAACCAGACCCACCGCGGCTAGGGTAGAGCGGTGGCAAAACATAAAAAGAAAAGAAAAAAAAAAAACTGAGAATGAGGCATGTGACTGTCTTGACAAAATCACTATAGACTTCCTAGAAAAAGATATCCCCTTGATGAAAGCATATGTTATACTATACCGCAATATATGCCTCCGCATCAGTGGTGCCTTCTCATTTATTCACCTATGCTGCACATAATGATACCATGTGAACCATAACAGATGTTAGTTTTTGCACATTAAGCTGATAGCAAACTCAATGGCTTGACATATGTTTTATTTATGTATTTATTCATTTATTTAAATACACCGATCATTAAAACATTAAAACCACCTCCTTGTTTCTACACACATTGTCCATTTTATCAGCTCCACTTACCATATAGAAGCACTTTGTAGTTGTACAATTACTGACTGTAGTCCATCTGTTTCTCTGCATGCTTTGTTAGCCCCCTTTCATGCTGTTCTTCAATGGTCAGGACTCTCCCAGGACCACTGCAGAGTATGTGTTATTTGGGTGGTCGATCATTATCAGCACTGCAGTGACAATGACATGGTGGTGGTGTGTTAATGTGTGTTGTGCTGGCTGGTATGAGTGGATCAGACACAGCAGGGCTGATGGAGTTGTAAACACCTTACTGTCACTGCTGGACTGAGAATAGTCCACCAACCAAAAATATATCCAGCCAACAGCACCCTGTGGGCAACATCCTGTGACCACTGATGAAGGTAGGAGTGTGTAATAGAGTGGACAGTGAGTGGACACGGTATTTAAAAACTCCAGCAGCACTGCTGTGTCTGATCCACTCATACCAGTACAAGACACACCACCACCGTGTCAATGTCACTGCAGTGCTATATATACTGTGTTTTTTTTTTTTATAAAAAACAAGCATAAATGTGGACTCACCTGACAAAAGCACACACTTTCAGTGTCTTTTATTACATCTAAGATGAGCTTATGCCCAAGGAACTCATTATTGTTTCTGCATTTTTCTTAGCATGAAATATTTTCCGGTTTAATTTCTTGATGCACAGGTAGCGCAGTCGTAACAAACCACAAACCATCATCACAGCGACCTGGCTTCTCATCCCTTTGTGCTATTTAAATTGATATAGACTGGCTGTGTGGTCAAGTTATTCATTTAACCTTTTCTTGGTTATAAAAAAAAGTTCAATAGATTAAACATAGTTATATATGATTGCAATCAATGATGACCCTGATTAGGATAAACTTTTTGCATTTGACAAAATGTCCCAACTTTTCCATAAATGGGGCTTGTATGGGGGGCACCTTTACTCTCACTATTATAATAGTTGTGTTACATTTTTCCAACCAGTGGCAACCTCTTTTATATTAAAACAAAGTGATATTTGTATTTGTTTGTATGTTTTACACTACTTATTTTTAGTAGTTCATGCTTAGTCTGTCCATAATGTGTTAATCAGCTTTTCTGTAAATGTGCCAGATGCACCAGTTGGTACTAAAAGGTCACCTAAAGCTCACATTTTCAAAGGACAGTAAATGTCTTCTTTGAATCACAAACACTGAAAATGGATTATGTTTCCAAACATCAGTTAATTGCCTTTTGTTTAAATTGCAGAGCATGTCTTATTAATTTATTAATTTGCAGCAAAATCATGCCCCTGTGTACAAACAGAGGTATCTGTGTTTGGAGTGGAAGAGTTCCAGTGGCCAGCACAGAGACCTGACCCTAATCCTACTGAAAACCTTTGGGATGAACTAGAATGTTGATTGTAAGTCAGGTTTTTAACATTAGTGCCAAACCTCACAAAAGCTTTGAATGGGTATAACATTTCCACAGACAAAATATCTTTCCAGATGTGTGGGACAACTGCATTAATGTCCATGGTTTTGTAATGAGATGTTTAACAAGTTTATGGTCATGGCTGAGGTTCAGGTCTGCAGGGCACTTGTAGTAACACTGCAGTTGATTTTACTATACTGTACTAACATCCTACATCAAATACATTGTAACATTTTATTGAAGAATATAACACAAATTGTGTGTATGCTAATATGAATCATTGTATTTATTTAGCTATTTATTTGCTGATTTGGTTTACATATAACTATTTGTATCAGAACAGACCACAACATAATAATAATATAATAATAATAATCAGCCCAGACACCTGGGCTGATTATTATATTCTCCTACTTATAAATGGCTATAACACTGTTTTTCTTGTGCCAGAACTAAAGTATAACCACTTAAATCAGATGTGTCATAACAATGGATTTGCATTGCCTGCATTATAGATTAATGAGCCACTTTACAATGGATGTGCACAAAACATCTGCTAGTCTGCTCAAAAGTCTGTAATTACTGGGTGTCAAAGATGGTTTATTTATTTTAATGTGTTTTTTGTCCTCTAAAAATACAGATGTATCATTAGTAATTGTGGGTTACTTTTAACTAAAAAATTGAATTTTTACACATGCTATTTCTGTTTTTGCACTGATTTCACCTTTGTCTTTGCTTAGGTAGGATGTCCAAATACTTTTGGCCATGTAGTGTAGATTTTAACCCCGAGCTTCCTGCCAGCGGAGACACCTGAGGTCTATGTAATATTGGCTTGGCTGGCTTGTTAAAAATCATGTGTAATGTCAAAAAAGGAAGAGAGGTTTTTTTTAAATTAAACATAATTTACACCAAACACAGTGTTTATGAAACTCACATTATTCTAGGGTAATATTAAACTTTAGTCTGTTGACAACAGTGATTCACAACTATAAGCATCTGTCACAACATCTGCATTTCTGCCAATATCTGTAAAATCTCTCCTTCTCCCTCTTAGGCTGTATTTAATCCTCATGAGTAAATCAGAGAAATTGCTTATGATTAGTTCAGCAGGGGTCAGACTAATATTGCTAAACTAATTTTTATCTACTATACTACTTTGATGCTAAAGGTTAGCATCACAGCAAACTTGGACTAAATTCATATTTGTTAGGCTCTGTGGCATCAGGGGAATGTACCATCTCTCCCTGACGCCACAGGCCTTACAGAGCAGAAACGAGCTGTGCCTTTAAGTACCTGGCCAGCTCGTTAGGGCGAATGGGCTACACCTGTGCCTTCCCTTATTTAAGGGATAGGTGCAGAGCTGTAGCCGTCGCACCTTCTGCTCTTGTTGGCTGATTCTTTTTTCTTTCTTTGAGTTTGTTTGACACTGCGGTGTCCTTTTATGTTCATTGTTTTTTATCTTTAGGTTGTGCCGCCGCACTGTGCCGCCGCCGCCGTGCCGCTGCCGCCGGGCCACCGCTAGTGGGCGCCACCACGCCGCCGCCGCCGCCAAGCTGCCGCCATAGTGCCGCCGCTGTCGTGCCGCCGCCGCCGCCTGGTTGCCGCCCTCAGGTCGCCGTCGGGCCGCTGCCGCCGAGCCGTCGAGCCGCCGTGCCGCCGCCACCTAGAGACCCCATTATTGCGCCCAGAGGAACGTGACCCCCTCCCAGCTACCGCTGGTGACAGCGTCACGTTCCGCCCTCTGGAGCGCATGAGCAAATGGCCACTTCCCAGCCACGCTGGCTGGTGACAGCGCCTTTGCCTTTAACTTTTGAAACCCGCAAATCAATTACACCCGGTAGCTGGCATGGCTCTAGCCAGCATAAGTTGCTGGAAAGCGCCATGCCACGCAGCTATTGTCGGTGTTACCCCCCCTTCTTCGGCCAACAGCGCGAGGTGTTCCATCTCGCGAACCCACTCTTTGCTTCAATAGCGCCGGGAGCGAGTCTGCCACTAGCGCCGCTGTGGCAGGCTGTTAAAGCTCCCGGTCGGGAGGCAAGAGTCCTGGGTTCGCGCCTCGCGCTTCCCCTTTTCTTTTGTATGCTTTTTTTGTTCCTTTTCAGCCCCCGACGTCCGGCTGCCTTCGGGATTCCCCGAAGTGTTTTTTGTTATTGTTATTCCTTTTATTTTATGTATATTATGTTTATGATTTTGTAAATAAAACCCTTTTTAGTTAAACCTCCGCATCCTTGGGTCCTTCCTCCCCACCTCATAACAATATTAGTCTAAATTGTTTGTATAACTGAATATTTTTATATGTACATTTAGAAATAATAGTGTATGCAGTTAAACATACTAGCCCACCAGTGCTGAGATCTCAAGCTCTCGAGTTCGAATCTCAGCTGACTGTGTGTACGTAGGTGAGGGACTATGGCTGAAACAGAATTCCTTGCTGCTGGTGTAAGTGATGCTTTTGCTAAGCTGCTATGGCTGATAATGGATGGCAGTGTGTGGCACTCTGCATGTGTTACTGCACTTTTTATAAGATAATTAAAAAAAGTAATTATTATACTTTTACTTTTACAATCAGTTCCAGAAATAAGCATAATTCACTAATATGGTATAGGTTATAATGGGTTATGTTATAGGTTATAATAGGTTTAGTAAGGACATTTTTTCAATCATAAGAAAAATAAATAAAACGGCACAGTTTTTAACCTCTAAATAATAGTAAAATAAAAATAATAATAAGAATAACAATTATATATTATGTTTAGTAGTAGAAGTAGTTCTAGTAGTAGTAATAGTAAATGTAATCCTTAGTTATCTACAGTTATCTATTGTAAAATAAGATCACAATTTTTAAATTATTTTTGTTTGTCACACCTTCTGCTGAGGAAGCTCTCTCTCAAGCTAGTTCTGAGCAGTCATTGTACTTTGAGTTGGACTCATGACTCCTCCTTCCTCTCCTACACCCAATCAAGACTCAGTCACGCTCTCCAGATCACCTGAGTTTTAGAACCCGTTGCTCATTTGTAATTTGAGATTAAGTATTTAAGTCTGTGTTTGGCTGTGCCTCTTTGTGAAGTATTGCCAACCTTGCTGTTGCATACCGAGCATTATTTGTTTGATTTGTATATGATTATATTATTGTATTACCTGTTTATGACTTCTGAGTTTTGGATTTCCCTTTTGGTACTTTAGTTTGATATATTGGATTTTGGACTGTTTGCGGATTCCTCTTTTGCTGAAAAATATTTTGTATATTCTTTGTTGGTTCGTTAGTTTGTTATTTTTGACAACACTGCTCTTAGTGTTGTACTGTTTGAGTTCTTACAGTAAAGCTTCTCAGTGTTTTTATCCGCTAGCGTCTGATTTGTTCCTCCAGCGTAACAAAGTTAAATATATGGTCATATAGGATGCCTCAATTTGCCAAGAAAAACACTTTATATGGTATGTCATGATTATATGTTTTATTTATGTTTTATTTATTTATTGGAAAGAAAAGTGCATTTTAATTCAGTACTATAGGGTCTGTACACATAAAAACAATAAATTAATTAAAATTAAATTAAAGAAATTAAAGAAAATGTGTGTTTATTCATTTTACTTTCTGGATTTCAAAATAATTAAAAACTGCAGTATTAGAACTTTTCACTTTAGCTTAAAAAATGTTCATCAATGTTTTAAGTGTTTACCACTCTACAGGGCAAAATATCATTTAAAAGTATTTAAAAAATCACAGAAAATATATATTTTTGTATAAAGAGCAAGTTCACTAATCAGTGCTAAATGCTTATAACAAAAGCACCAATACAAGAATCTACAATAGAAAAGATACTTATAGATACTGTAAAAATAAAGTATTGGACAGCTTAACATACAACATTGTTATATTCAGATATTCAGTAGTTTATATTCAAGTATTGACTCCTACAAAGATGATGTGACAAGGCCAAAAAGTAGTTTATGCCCAAAAACCTAGCAATGTGCCTTATTTAAAACAATACTGCTAAGTGTAAATATAGCAATGTCATCATAAACTTACAAAAATGTGTAAATGCAGCCATTGTTAATAAAGGTAGTGGGTGAATAAGAGTAGTGAGTGGTGATAATATGGGGAACTGACAACTTTGCACATTGCTGATTTTATTTATTTTTTTCTATCCCAAGAAGGAATGTTCACTTCAGATCATATAGCATTATCATAACTGATTACCTGATCGATGTGATGGAGCATTTCTATCTTAATATATTTAATGCTGCAGCTGGTAAATTAATTTGGCAGCTGACTTACATTTAAGAGTCATGTCATTCTGCATTGCCATTATGGTTGACAAAGGGGCACAAAGGCACAGATATTTGATCTGTCAGTTTCTCTTGATTGACAAATATCTGTGCCTTGTAAGCATTAATTCGCTTCAGATGGAAGTTTTTATATACAGTGTATCACAAAAGTGAGTACACCCCTCACATTTCTGCAAATATTTCATTATATCTTTTCATGGGACAACACTATAGACATGAAACTTGGATATAACTTAGAGTAGTCAGTGTACAGCTTGTATAGCAGTGTAGATTTACTGTCTTCTGAAAATAACTCAACACACAGCCATTAATGTCTAAATGGCTGGCAACATAAGTGAGTACACCCCACAGTGAACATGTCCAAATTGTGCCCAAAGTGTCAATATTTTGTGTGACCACCATTATTATCCAGCACTGCCTTAACCCTCCTGGGCATGGAATTCACCAGAGCTGCACAGATTGCTACTGGAATCCTCTTCCACTCCTCCATGATGACATCACGGAGCTGGTGGATGTTAGACACCTTGAACCCCTCCACCTTCCACTTGAGGAAGCGCCACAGATGCTCAATTGGGTTTAGTCCATCACCTTTACCTTCAGCTTCCTCAGCAAGGCAGTTGTCATCTTGGAGGTTGTGTTTGGGGTCGTTATCCTGTTGGAAAACTGCCATGAGGCCCAGTTTTCGAAGGGAGGGGATCATGCTCTGTTTCAGAATGTCACAGTACATGTTGGAATTCATGTTTCCCTCAATGAACTGCAGCTCCCCAGTGCCAGCAACACTCATGCAGCCCAAGACCATGATGCTACCACCACCATGCTTGACTGTAGGCAAGATACAGTTGTCTTGGTACTTCTCACCAGGGCGCCGCCACACATGCTGGACACCATCTGAGCCAAACAAGTTTATCTTGGTCTCGTCAGACCACAGGGCATTCCAGTAATCCATGTTCTTGGACTGCTTGTTTTCAGCAAACTGTTTGCTGGCTTTCTTGTGCGTCAGCTTCCTTCTGGGATGACGACCATGCAGACCGAGTTGATGCAGTGTGCGGCGTATGGTCTGAGCACTGACAGGCTGACCTCCCACTTCTTCAACCTCTGCAGCAATGCTGGCAGCACTCATGTGTCTATTTTTTAAAGCCAACCTCTGGATATGACGCCGAACACGTGGACTCAACTTCTTTGGTCGACCCTGGCGAAGCCTGTTCCGAGTGGAACCTGTCCTGGAAAACCGCTGTATGACCTTGGCCACCATGCTGTAGCTCAGTTTCAGGGTGTTAGCAATCTTCTTATAGCCCAGGCCATCTTTGTGGAGAGCAACAATTCTATTTCTCACATCCTCAGAGAGTTCTTTGCCATGAGGTGCCATGTTGAATATCCAGTGGCCAGTATGAGAGAATTGTACCCAAAACACCAAATTTAACAGCCCTGCTCCCCATTTACACCTGGGACCTTGACACATGACACCAGGGAGGAACAACGACAAATTTGGGCACAATTTGGACATGTTCACTGTGGGGTGTACTCACTTATGTTGCCAGCTATTTAGACATTAATGGCTGTGTGTTGAGTTATTTTCAGAAGACAGTAAATCTACACTGCTATACACGCTGTACACTGACTACTCTAAGTTATATCCAAGTTTCATGTCTATAGTGTTGTCCCATGAAAAGATATAATGAAATATTTGCAGAAATGTGAGGGGTGTACTCACTTTTGTGATACACTGTATATCATGGTTTATCCCTCTCACATTTGCCAGCTCCTTTGTTGGCACACCTACTTTCTTTGGCAACGTTATATTGGGCTCACGGCCTGGTCCGTTTTTCTGCTGGCCCGTGATAGTTTTCTGAAAAGTCACCCCGGTGTCACAGCACTTTGGGCATCACAATGGAACCACCGTGGGAGAGCGGAATTGACCCAGAGGCAGTGTGATGTCCCTTTCCCCGAGCAGACATTGCGATTTATTAGCAAGAAGCAACCCACCCTGTTACAATATGAGTGGTCTCCACCAACATGACAATGTATTTATGCACAAGAAGATGAGGGATTACTAAATGATTTACTAAGTATTGAAATTATGTCAATCATATGCAATGTGAAGAAAGTAAAATAATACATCTTTTGGAATGAAAATTAATACGATCAGATTTAGCTATGCCTTTTAAAGCCTAATGTATACCGTGTCTTTGTGGCCCATGTAAATATGGCCCACTTGAGGAGGTGCATCCAGCCAGCAGTAACCTTTAATCCATCTTTGTTACCCTTACTGGCTAACATTTGACCTGATCTATAATTATGAGCCAGCAGGAAATGAACCACATTCTATAAACAATTATGACTTATACTTTAAACAGTGGTACACATCTTACAGTGAGTAATCAAGCACAGTCTGTGCATATAAAATATGTAGTATGATGCTTTTTATGAGACTTTTATACACGTTAAGATGTCTCTTGGTGTTACTGATCATTGCTTTCTAAAATTTTGCATGTTAGAGACAGACATTTATGAACACATTGACAAATGCAGTGAGGATGAAAGGCAGGATATTCATTAGACTAATTGTTGAACATGTAATGTCAAACAGTTGTAAAAAAAGACAAAAAAACGTTTGTAATGCTACATACTTCGTAATCTTGTACTAAAAAAAAAGTTTTACATTTATTAGTGTTTTCCAAAACCAATGTACTTCAGCTCGTTTGTAAACTTAAATGTAGTCTGACCCATTTGTGATTGAAGTTTAATGAAAGCACAATTGTGGATTCTTACATACAGCAGAGAAGCATACCGCAGGAAGAACAACTAAGTAATTTTACATAGATCTTTTATACCAATTTCACCCTCTCCATCGCCAACCCTTCCTCCTCAGAGCCACACACACAAAGAGAATAAGTAAGATACTATGAAACATTCAAAAATAAGAAGATACATATTGGAGTCTGCTATGTTCTGGTCTTGTGATGTGATAGTTTTCCTTAGATATCTTTTGTTTTTACATCCTTGTTATGTTTGCACGTTCTATCTGATTGTTCCGTTCTCTTCTGTGACCTCGGTCGCAGTGCTCTTAAAACCATCTTACTGAATATGTGTTTTAACATTCTACACTTAATGATTAACAAATATGTAAAAATACATTATATGATTTTATAAGAAGCCCCTTACTTATATTACTTTCTATCACACATTCATAAGTTACTCCAGTACTTCTTAATAAATAAAATATATGCTATTCAAATGTAATAGTAAAACTACTAAAAGTAAATCAATTAATGTATTCATGCAAAGTAAAGGCAACAAAATGCTCTACTAAGCATGTTATTACTTAACCAATCAATCTGACTGATTAAACATTTGCATAAATAAGTGACTCTGAGCAAGGCTAAGAACAGTACTTGTATGATGAACATGGTGGATGTGCAAAGAATATTTTCTTGATCAGATTTCTTATGCTGACCCCCGTCCCGATTGAGGAGAGTGAACTGACACACGTCCCTTCCAACACGTGTGCAGTAGCCAACTGCATCTTTTCACCTGCACGAGGCGAGTTCATATGCGGATCAGCCTTGTGCACTGAGAGCCAAACCCTGATCAGCATTATTCCTCAACACTGTGCAGATGCCATCAATCAGCCAGCAGAGGCCGTAATTGCATCAGTTATGAGGTCTCTTTCTGGCTCCCTCCCTGGATGAACAACAGCCAAACGTTGTTCACATAGCTGCCCAGACGGATGCTGGGCTGAGATTCGATACGATGTATTCAAAATCCTAGCTCTGGTGTGCTAGCGTATTTTACCGCTGCACCACCTGAACAGCTCAGAACATTGTTTTGTAATGTAATTCACATGACTATTGTCTTAATGCAGCTCACCATATAAATATAAACCCATTTCATCTCCCTGATAACATGCAGTGTGACTGATACCGCCTGCCTAAGGGCGAGCTCAGGATTCTCCTTGGCTGATTGCAGGAGGAGCTGAAAGGAAGAAGCAGGAAAATGTTTGCCTTTAGCCCCCCCCATACACCTATTGATGGTGCTTCAATTTTATGCCACTGGTGTATTTCTGCAGACTCTTGGTGATGGTCATGGGCTAAGCAAAGCTGATGTATCTAAATGTGTGCATGCTTTCACTAAAGCACTGCTGTGCCATGCACCAACATATATAACATTTCCATGCACTAGAGATAAGTCCTTACCACATCCGCCTCTGAAGCCCTATTTACATCTGCAGTAAAGGTTCTCTGTGTAAAGGTCCTTCTTAATTCTGGAGTGTGTCAGATGGCAAGGGACAGTGCATTTTCTGGTGGATATGTACTGGGTGACAGCAGTTATCCACTCTGAGGCTACTCACCCACTCATGTCTTGAATCACCAGACTGAGGCTAAGGAAAGATACAACATGGCATACAGCAGAACAAGAGCTTTGGGTATTTGGAAAATGTGTTTTGATGCCTACACAAATCTTCAGGGGGGCTTTGGTGTTCATCATATCGCTGTGCCATTATTGTTGTATGTGCTCTGCTGCACAACATTGCAATGTGAGTTGACATAAGCCTTCCTGATGAGGAAGATGAGGAGGAGGACAAGGAGAATGAAAGAGGTAAACATTCTTGTTCCTGTAGAATTACCAAGAGAGAGGAGAAGACTTCAGCAGAGTGGCTTGGAAACACAAAGGAAAATGATAAGCAATGTTTTTGACCAACTTTGGATAAGTGATCTATTTTTAAGTTTTGAATACAAACATAATAAAGACTTTAAGGCATTTATACCCCATTGACCAATGGTGCTCTTTACTCTGTCCAGCCTGTTGGACCAGGGCTGGTTAAATATTTCAGTAAGGCAAAGGTCATGAAAAACTATGTTTGTGTATTCACCACACAAATGATCTGGACCCAGGTGCAGAATTAAAGTTTTACAGAAAACTTAACCCAAGAATGCCAACCACAAGACCAATATGTGTCTGGGTGAAGGGAAAAAAAATCAATCAACCAGACACTGCTACATGAAGATATAATCATATGACTGCCAGAGGTTGAATTAAAACTGTGTAATCACTGTTAAAATTAAAGGCAAAAGAGGATGAAAGGTCTGGAGTTATGGAGCTATGGAGCTATGGTCTCTGCTATAAAGATACTCTTGGAAATGAAATGTGTGAAGTTCAACATGACAATCTATTGCTGTCTTCTTCAAACAGGAGAGATGCCATTCATAACTTTCAATTTTATACGTCCAAAAGCATAGCAAGCTGACAGCACAAACTGTACTTTTCTCAATTTCTTACCTAAATGCTTAAAAAAATACCCTTTTCCAAAGCACTGGGAAGAAATGGAAAGATATTGCCAAAAACACAGTTCCTGTAGTGCTATCAAATGATCTGGCATCGAGATCAGAAAAAAAAATGGCATGACTTTGCCAGCCAAGCTAAGAGAGGGCAAGGACTGGTGGAGGTCAATTATCTGAAACAGGTCTTACTGTGAAAGAAAAAAGAGTAATACTAGGCCGAACATCAACTAAAGGGATCTCTGGGGGGTAATATTGAATGATGCTCTTTGGGCTCATAAATGAGCAGATCATCAATTAGGTACTCCATGAATATTAATTAATTTATTGATTGATTGATTACTTTATTGATCCCTGAAGGGAAATTGCGGTATTACAGCAGCAATTTACAATTATCACAAACATCACACATCGACATTACAATGTACAGTAGTACAGGAAAGGATAAAAAAAAGTTTAAGACAGTAATTTAATACTAGTAAGATATATAAAAAAATATATTATAATATTAAAAATAAGAATATAAGACATCTAACAGAACAAAAACTAAAGGGGGGTAAGCCTAAAAGGTGCAGTTATAGACATTGTGTGCAATTAAAGCTGTGCAAATAAAAAAAACAGTACCATGTGCAAATTGCAAATCAAGTAGTACCATTTCCAAAGCTTATTGTCTTCATGGGTACTATACGTTCTGCGTCCTTCTCTTGCACCAGTGAGAGTCATTATAGGTTGCCACAGCAGTGGGCAGAAATGACTTTCTGTAGCTCTCTTTGTTGCAGCGAAGTTGGTGGAACCTTCCACTGAAAGTACTTTGCTGTTTAATCAGCAGATCGTGTAACAGGTGTGTGGTGTTGTCCATTATACTGAGCAGCTTGTGCAAGATTCTCTGCTCAACAACTAGCTCTAGGGGCTCCAGAGCAAAACCCAGCACAGAACCCAGCCTTCCTAATAAGCTTGTTCAGCTTCTTGGAGTCTTTGGCTGTGATGCTGCTTCCCCAGCAGATAGAATATGCATTTGTATGTTTAAAGGACATCTAATATTTAAAGGACAGGGCAGTGATAGCTCAGTGGTTAAGGTACTGGACTAGTAATAAAAAGGTTGCCGGTTCAAACCCCACCACCGCCACGATGCCACTGTTGGGCCCCTGAGCAAGGCCCTTCACCCTCAATTGCTCAAAATTGTGTTCAGTCATAACTGTAAGTCGCTTTGGATAAAAGCGTCTGCTAAATGACGAAAATGTAAATGTAAATGTAAATCTTAATGTACAGCAAGAACATAGACAAACGTATAACACATTCTACAGCTAACTCTGGAAGATCAAGTTTTCGTGAAACCGAAGTCTCAGTTTCTTGCTAACACCATAAACTACGTTAGCAAATGGATCAAGACAAGAACAAATCCTCGTCCCACTTGATCTGGCTGGCCCAGCCCGTTCTGGGCTTTGTCAACGTTTTTGATGGAGTACGTAAAAACATAATGTACATAACAGATGTATACAGTATATATGAGATTTATGTACAAATGAGGTATGTACCAATGAAATACAAAGCGGAAAAAGGATAAAAATGTTTGTAGTGCAACCTTGCTAGGAGGAGGGATGGGGGGGGGGGGGGGGGGGGGTTAACAGGGGACAGAGTTCAATATGGAGACAGCTCTGGGGAAAAAGCTGTTCCTCAATCTAGTAGTCCTTGTCCGGAGGCTCCTGAAGCGCCTGCCAGAGGGCAGAAGGGCAAATAGTCTGTGTGCAGGGTGGGAGGAGTCCTTAAGAATGCTGCGAGCTCGACGCAGACAGCGTTTCCTCTGGACATCCTCAATGGGTGGAAGTGGAGTCCCTGTGATGCGCTGGGCCGTTTTCACCACTCGTTGCAGTGCCTTGCGGTTTGCAACAGTGCAGTTCCCATACCAGACTGTGATACTGCTGGTCAGGATACTTTCTATTGCACAGTGGTAAAAGTTCACCAGGATGGCCGAAGACAGGTGGTGTTTCCTGAGTGTCCTCAGGAAGAAGAGGCAAAGCATGGCAAACCAACAGCACAAACTGATTTTTTTCCTAATTTCTTAGCTAAATGCTTTCCAAGCACTAGGAAGTTCAACATGTGCCTGTAGTGCTACCAAAAGATCTGGCATCGAGATCAGAAAAAGATGGCATGACTTTGCCAGCCAAGCTAAGAGAGGGCAAAGACTGGTGGAGGTCAATTATCTGAAACAGGTCTTACTGTGAAAGAGGAAACAGTAATACTAGGCCCAACATCAACTGAAGGGATCTCTGAGGGGTAATATTGAATGATGCTCTTTGGGCTCATAAATGCCCCAGCCACCTTCCAGCATATGATCAGTGAGATACTCCATGAATATGCATTTGTATATTAAAGGACATCATGATGTAAAGAAAGAACATAGAAAAACATGTAACACATTCTACAGCTACCTCTGGAACAGTGATTTTCCAGAGGTAAGAAAATGTCTCAGTTTCTTGCTATCACCATAGACTACCTTAGCAAATGGATCAAGACAAGAACAAGGCCTCGTCCCACCTGGTATGACTTTTACCACATTTGTATCTAACGCATTACTTTAGCTCGTTTGTAGTCTGACCCATTTGTAAGTCACTCTAGTACTTTTTAAGTTACATAAATTATATGCTATAGTGTAGTAGTAGAACTAGTAGTGGTAAATCAATGAATGTATTCTTGCAAAGTAAAGACAGTGAAATGCTCTACTAAGCATGCTATTACTTAACCAATCAATCTGACTGATTAAACATTTGCATAAGTAAGTAACCTAGAGCAAGGCTAACAACAGTACTTGTGTGATGTACATGGCGGGTGTGCAAAAAATATTTTCTTAATCAGAGTGTGCAAAAAATATTGTTTCTTAATGTCATTCATATGACCATTGTCTTATTGCAGCTCACCGTATAAATATAAACCCATTTGATAACGTGCAGTGTGATTGATATCACCTGCCTAAGGGCGAGCTCAAGATTCTACTTGGCTGATTGCAGGAGGAGCTGAGACAAAGAACAAGGAAATTTGTTTTGCCTTTAGCCCTACCATACACCTAGTGATGGCACTTCGATTTTATGCCACTGGTGTATTTCTGCAGACTCTTGGTGATGGCCATAGGCTAAGCAAAGCTGATGTATCTAAATGTCTGCATGCTGTCACTAAAGCACTGCTGCGCCATGCACCAACATATATAACATTTCCATGCACTAGAAATAAGTCTTTAACACATCCGCCTCTTAAGCCCTAACTACAGGGGTTGGACAAAATAACTGAAACACCTGGTTTTAGACCACAATAATTTATTAGTATGGTGTAGGGCCTCCTTTTGCGGCCAATACAGCGTCAATTCGTCTTGGAAATGACATATACAAGTCCTGCACAGTGGTCAGAGGGATTTTAAGCCATTCTTCTTGCAGGATAGTGGCCAGGTCACTACGTGATGCTGGTGGAGGAAAACGTTTCCTGACTCGCTTCTCCAAAACACCCCAAAGTGGCTCAATAATATTTAGATCTGGTGACTGTGCAGGCCATGGGAGATGTTCAACTTCACTTTCATGTTCATCAAACCAATCTTTCACCAGTCTTGCTGTGTGTATTGGTGCATTGTCATCCTGATATACGGCACCGCCATTGGATGCACATGGTCCTCCAGAATGGTTCGGTAGTCCTTGGCAGTGACGCGTCCATCTAGCACAAGTATTGGGCCAAGGGAATGCCATGATATGGCAGCCCAAACCATCACTGATCCACCCCCATGCTTCACTCTGGGCATGCAACAGTCTGGGTGGTACGCTTCTTTGGGGCTTCTCCACACCGTAACTCTCCCGGATGTGGGGAAAACAGTAAAGGTGGACTCATCAGAGAACAATACATGTTTCACATTGTCCACAGCCCAAGATTTGCGCTCCTTGCACCATTGAAACCGACGTTTGGCATTGGCACGAGTGACCAAAGGTTTGGCTATAGCAGCCCGGCCGTGTATATTGACCCTGTGGAGCTCCCGACGGACAGTTCTGGTGGAAACAGGAGAGTTGAGGTGCACATTTAATTCTGCCGTGATTTGGGCAGCCGTGGTTTTATGTTTTTTGGATACAATCCGGGTTAGCACCCGAACATCCCTTTCAGACAGCTTCCTCTTGCGTCCACAGTTAATCCTGTTGGATGTGGTTTGTCCTTCTTGGTGGTATGCTGACATTACCCTGGATACAGTGGCTCTTGATACATCACAAAGACTTGCTGTCTTGGTCACAGATGCGCCAGCAAGACGTGCACCAACAATTTGTCCTCTTTTGAACTCTGGTATGTCACCCATAATGTTGTGTGCATTGCAATATTTTGAGCAAAACTGTGCTCTTACCCTGCTAATTGAACCTTCACACTCTGCTCTTACTGGTGCGATGTGCAATTAATGAAGATTGGCCACCAGACTGGTCCAATTTAGCCATGAAACCTCCCACACTAAAATGACAGGTGTTTCAGTTATTTTGTCCAACCCCTGTACATCTGCAGTAAAGGTTCTCTGTGTTGAATGTGCAAGTCATATTCAACCACCAAGGCTTCTTTACGAACATGGCCTGGAAGTCCTCATGACTCTTTCATTTTGGAGTGTGTCAGACGGCAAGGGACAGTGCATTTTCTGGTGGATATGTACTGGGTGACAGCAGTTACTTACCCACTCATCTTGAATCACCAGACTGAGGCTAAGGAAAGATACAACATGGCATACAGCAGAACAAGAGCTTTGGGTATTTGGAAAATGTGTTTTTGGTGCCTACACAAATCTTCAGGGGGGCTTCAGTGTTCATCACATCACAGCTGTTCCATTATTGTTTTATGTGCTCTGCTGCACAACATTGCAATGTGAGTTGACATAAGCCTTCCTGATGAGGAAGATGAGGAGGAGGACAAGGAGAATGAAAGAGGTAAACATTCTTGTTCCTGTAGAATTACCAAGAGAGAGGAGAAGACTTCAGCAGAGTGGCTTGGAAACACAAAGGAAAATGATAAGCAATGTTTTTGACCAACTTTGGATAAGTGATCTATTTTTAAGTTTTGAATACAAACATAATAAAGACTTTAAGGCATTTATACCCCATTGACCAATGGTGCTCTTTACTCTGTCCAGCCTGTTGGACCAGGGCTGGTTAAATATTTCAGTAAGGCAAAGGTCATGAAAAACTATGTTTGTGTATTCACCACACAAATGATCTGGACCCAGGTGCAGAATTAAAGTTTTACAGAAAACTTAACCCAAGAATGCCAACCACAAGACCAATATGTGTCTGGGTGAAGGGAAAAAAAATCAATCAACCAGACACTGCTACATGAAGATATAATCATATGACTGCCAGAGGTTGAATTAAAACTGTGTAATCACTGTTAAAATTAAAGGCAAAAGAGGATGAAAGGTCTGGAGTTATGGAGCTATGGAGCTATGGTCTCTGCTATAAAGATACTCTTGGAAATGAAATGTGTGAAGTTCAACATGACAATCTATTGCTGTCTTCTTCAAACAGGAGAGATGCCATTCATAACTTTCAATTTTATACGTCCAAAAGCATAGCAAGCTGACAGCACAAACTGTACTTTTCTCAATTTCTTACCTAAATGCTTAAAAAAATACCCTTTTCCAAAGCACTGGGAAGAAATGGAAAGATATTGCCAAAAACACAGTTCCTGTAGTGCTATCAAATGATCTGGCATCGAGATCAGAAAAAAAAATGGCATGACTTTGCCAGCCAAGCTAAGAGAGGGCAAGGACTGGTGGAGGTCAATTATCTGAAACAGGTCTTACTGTGAAAGAAAAAAGAGTAATACTAGGCCGAACATCAACTAAAGGGATCTCTGGGGGGTAATATTGAATGATGCTCTTTGGGCTCATAAATGAGCAGATCATCAATTAGGTACTCCATGAATATTAATTAATTTATTGATTGATTGATTACTTTATTGATCCCTGAAGGGAAATTGCGGTATTACAGCAGCAATTTACAATTATCACAAACATCACACATCGACATTACAATGTACAGTAGTACAGGAAAGGATAAAAAAAAGTTTAAGACAGTAATTTAATACTAGTAAGATATATAAAAAAATATATTATAATATTAAAAATAAGAATATAAGACATCTAACAGAACAAAAACTAAAGGGGGGTAAGCCTAAAAGGTGCAGTTATAGACATTGTGTGCAATTAAAGCTGTGCAAATAAAAAAAACAGTACCATGTGCAAATTGCAAATCAAGTAGTACCATTTCCAAAGCTTATTGTCTTCATGGGTACTATACGTTCTGCGTCCTTCTCTTGCACCAGTGAGAGTCATTATAGGTTGCCACAGCAGTGGGCAGAAATGACTTTCTGTAGCTCTCTTTGTTGCAGCGAAGTTGGTGGAACCTTCCACTGAAAGTACTTTGCTGTTTAATCAGCAGATCGTGTAACAGGTGTGTGGTGTTGTCCATTATACTGAGCAGCTTGTGCAAGATTCTCTGCTCAACAACTAGCTCTAGGGGCTCCAGAGCAAAACCCAGCACAGAACCCAGCCTTCCTAATAAGCTTGTTCAGCTTCTTGGAGTCTTTGGCTGTGATGCTGCTTCCCCAGCAGATAGAATATGCATTTGTATGTTTAAAGGACATCTAATATTTAAAGGACAGGGCAGTGATAGCTCAGTGGTTAAGGTACTGGACTAGTAATAAAAAGGTTGCCGGTTCAAACCCCACCACCGCCACGATGCCACTGTTGGGCCCCTGAGCAAGGCCCTTCACCCTCAATTGCTCAAAATTGTGTTCAGTCATAACTGTAAGTCGCTTTGGATAAAAGCGTCTGCTAAATGACGAAAATGTAAATGTAAATGTAAATCTTAATGTACAGCAAGAACATAGACAAACGTATAACACATTCTACAGCTAACTCTGGAAGATCAAGTTTTCGTGAAACCGAAGTCTCAGTTTCTTGCTAACACCATAAACTACGTTAGCAAATGGATCAAGACAAGAACAAATCCTCGTCCCACTTGATCTGGCTGGCCCAGCCCGTTCTGGGCTTTGTCAACGTTTTTGATGGTTTATCAAGAATTTCAGCACCTTTTAGGCTTTGCTGACCAAGCTCACCAGGAAGAACTAAGGCTGTTTTCTAAACGCCGAGAAAGCCTTTGATGAATTGCACCTCAGAGCAGACCCTGAGGTCTCTTTCATTTTGGAGGTGTATGCCTCTGACATATCGGTTGAAGCAGTTCTATCCCAATGCATAGGGCCTGGCAACAAATTACACCCCTGAACATATTTCTTTCACTGG
Organism: Trichomycterus rosablanca; assembly: GCF_030014385.1. Lineage (NCBI taxonomy): Eukaryota > Metazoa > Chordata > Actinopteri > Siluriformes > Trichomycteridae > Trichomycterus > Trichomycterus rosablanca. The sequence continues at coordinate 30,721,157 of NC_085988.1, read as the reverse complement.
TTTTCTTCCAGGTGGGAGAAACTATAAGCTGGGTAATAAAAAGGGCCAGCCTTTGATGTTTTTTTAGCACTGCAGCTCATCCAACGCTGCAAAAGAGCCTGGTGTAAGGCCTGCAACACCTTTAGGGCAACCACCACATCCAGATTAACTGTCTGTAAAGAAAAGAGGCACTTGGGACCCTCTTTCTGACCTGGGCAACTAATCATCAGGCAGGTTATTACTGTATCCTATGTCCTATGACTGTCACTTCCCCAGCCCATGAGGATTAACCCCACAGTCCAAGTATCTCGCTTCAAGCTGGTATTATGTAGTCCCTTTAACCATCCATCCAACCACAAACCTCCCCCACCCTGACTGATAGCTGGGTTTCTTAGAATACACCATTAGACATTTGCTTGACGTTCACCAGGGGAAATATGCTACCCAGTATTTAGTAAATTGGGAACAATACAACATGTAGGAATGATCATGAGTGCCAGCGTATTCCATATTACATATTGGACACTTAGCTTATCTGGGTCTTTTGCCACAACTGTGCAGCAGGAATGGGTTCTAACTGGGGGATCCTGTAATGGTTTAATCTGTTTTATACTGCTTCACCAACAACAGGAAGCACAGAACGACACAATGTAGTTCGAAATGAATTACATTCCCCTTGGGTTACCACGCTCATCAGCGTTCATTTAATTCACCTGCACTCAGCACTATTTCAGCATGCGCTTGGATCAGCTCACTGTTGACTTTTTGTCCTACACTGACACAGCCAGTAAAGTAGATGGCAGGTTCTAAGCGATCTCTAAAAAATAAATAAATAAATAAATAAAAAAAGTATGGCACTCAGGTGGCGCAGCGGTAAAATACGCTAGCACACCAGGGCTGGGATTTTGAACGCCTTGCTCTGCCATTCGGCTAGTGGTTCCTCAAAACTGGTGCAATTACAACCTCTGCTGGCTGATTGATGAGTTGGAGAATAATGCTGATCAGGGTGCACCTTCGTGCGCAAGGCTGATTTGCATATGAACTCGCCTCGTACAGGTGAAAAGATGCAATCGGTATTGCACACGTCAGAGGGGATTGGGGGTATAAAAAGACCTGTGAATTATTTTGCTCTGTAGTTGCTTCCGGGACCAATTCAGTTTGTTATGATTTGTAAAAGCTTTAAACTCATTAATTATTTTTCTGCGCTCCAAGTGTTTTTGTGAGTTATTTCAACAAAACCTACTGAATTAATGTTGTATTTTTTAAGTACTCTTCACAAGGTGGTGAAGTTTTTATTCAACACAGTTTCCTGTTATTACTTACTTGATGCACTTCCTCCGTATTCCTTACCTCCTTTTCAGAGCTTTAGGATTGCTACTGCCCATCTTGTTTTGAAATCTCCATCAACATCTCTCATGTAATATTCCTAATGAGACCACTGTACTGCCTTCTTGTTATAACAACAACCAAATTCAAATGTGTCTGTAATGGTGCTCACCCAGTGGTGGATTTGAACACAGAACCCCTGTGTACCACACAGGTGCCTTTACTGGGTGAGCTACCAGACTAGTTAGGAATAAAACCCAAATGCTTAATAGTCTAATCATGGAACAGATAATTAAACTCAAAAACAAAAGACTTTCTGAGTAGGACTCAAACCCAGGCTGCTACATTACCAATCAAACACTCTACCAAGCAGCCATGCAGGCTCTATAGAAAGTATCTCTACTTAGGTGGGTTAAAACCCAATAGGCTCAAAGAAATACAAAAGGAAAATACAAAAACCACCCGTTTTGGGGAAATGTTTGAGCGGGAAAACTGAGAACAAAAGACACTGGCCACCTCAAGGTTTATGAGGAAAAGAGGAAATTATAACAAGAGGCTTTCCCAACAGCAGAGTAGAACTACGATAGATTAACTGAGAACATGAAGAAACTAATATGTATGTTACAAGAGAGAGGACCTCGAAACGAGAGAAATGAGGGTGAGAGTGAAAGCTCTCAGCCCTCTATCCAGAATACCAGCTGCTCAACATGAGACAAAGACCCAGCAAGTTCTGCTTCTCCGTCTTTTTATAGACCTGTGCACGGGTGTTGTGCTTTAGGCCTGATTGCTGGCTCACTGTTGACCCCTAGTGGCCGGAGTCTGGCGAGCCCCAGAGCCAACCCTTACAGTGTCCTTGTTTAGTTTTCAATGGCTTTGCTCTAAATGATATCTGTATCAACGTTCAGAACTAGAAACCTACAGGGCTGCTCAAGGTTCATGGCATGACCTTCTTTTAAGATATAAGCATGCTTATGAGTTGAAATGTATCTGCTTCAGTGCCATTCAGCATCCTACAAACCTACCTCTTTAAACAATGCCATTCAGCGTCCTACAAACCTACCTCTTTAAACAATGTCTGGGACATTCTCTAAATAAAGTAGCAAATGTCCTTCAACTTAGCAGCTTTAATATAATTGTATTTTGCACACACCCACACATACTTTACTTGTATGTAGTATTAACTTTAACTGAATTAAATATTAAAACATAAAAAGTCTTTCTGCTTTATGTTCAGTATTATGTAGTATTAGTAGTATTTCTGTATTTATTATTTTAACCTATACTAAGCATACACTAAATATTATAATTATTTAACTGTGTTGTGGTCTTTAAAACATAAAAAAAAAATTTATTTACAATTGTAATAGTTGTGTTTAACCTGCTAGATATACGTAATATGGCTATTTAACTGTTTAATTTAATCCTTTGTTTCTTCTTCATATATAATATGTAATATCTAGTTTCGGCAGTCCTGGATTTATCAGACCAGCTGCAAAACACTTATAATGAAAAGATAAACTGTCTGCCCCTGTTATGACCTCTAAACACAACTTTGATTGAGGGGGCGAGACTGTCGAGTTTCTTCTTCAACATGCATGCAGCTAATCAATACATTTACCTGCTGGAGGTGGGGGCAGTCTCACAGAGAGCAGTATTGCACGTGGAGAGCCATGCTCTGGCATCTGTGATCAGCCATCCCTTGTGCAAGCACCTTGACTGGATAGCAGAAGCTGCACATGCACCAGTGACAAGGATCCCTGTTATTGTCCTTCCCCCCAACAGTAAGCAGAGCAGAGATTCTAACTTGAGAGCTTGAAATCTCAGCACTGGTGGGCTAGAGTGTTTTACCACTGCACCACTTAACTATCCTAGTTTAAGTATTTGTACTTCTTCCATTTCTAGATTTTTAGTAACTTTGTCGTTATTTGTATTCTTTTCCTTTAATATTCATATATATATATATATATATATATATATATATATATGAATATTAAAGGAAAAGAATGTGTGTGTGTGTGTGTGTGTGTATATATACTGTATATATATATATATATATATATATATATATATATATATATATATATATATATATATATATTTATATATATACAGTATATATATATACAGTGTATCACAAAAGTGAGTACACCCCTCACATTTCTGCAGATATTTAAGTATATCTTTTCATGGGACAACACTGACAAAATGACACTTTGACACAATGAAAAGTAGTCTGTGTGCAGCTTATATAACAGTGTAAATTTATTCTTCCCTCAAAATAACTCAATATACAGCCATTAATGTCTAAACCACCGGCAACAAAAGTGAGTACACCCCTAAGAGACTACACCCCTAAATGTCCAAATTGAGCACTGCTTGTCATTTTCCCTCCAAAATGTCATGTGATTTGTTAGTGTTACTAGGTCTCAGGTGTGCATAGGGAGCAGGTGTGTTCAATTTAGTAGTACAGCTCTCACACTCTCTCATACTGGTCACTGAAAGTTCCAACATGGCACCTCATGGCAAAGAACTCTCTAAGGATCTTAAAAGACGAATTGTTGCGCTACATGAAGATGGCCAAGGCTACAAGAAGATTGCCAACACCCTAAAACTGAACTGCAGCACAGTGGCCAAGATCATCCAGCGTTTTAAAAGAGCAGGGTCCACTCAGAACAGACCTCGCATTGGTCGTCCAAAGAAGCTGAGTGCACGTGCTCAGCGTCACATCCAACTGCTGTCTTTGAAAGATAGGCGCAGGAGTGCTGTCAGCATTGCTGCAGAGATTGAAAAGGTAGGGGGTCAGCCTGTCAGTGCTCAGACCATACGCCGCACACTACATCAAATTGGTCTGCATGGCTGTCACCCCAGAAGGAAGCCTCTTCTGAAGTCTCTACACAAGAAAGCCCGCAAACAGTTGCTGAAGACATGTCAACAAAGGACATGGATTACTGGAACCATGTCCTATGGTCTGATGAGACCAAGATTAATTTGTTTGGTTCAGATGGTCTCAAGCATGTGTGGCGGCAATCAGGTGAGGAGTACAAAGATAAGTGTGTCATGCCTACAGTCAAGCATGGTGGTGGGAATGCCATGGTCTGGGGCTGCATGAGTGCAGCAGGTGTTGGGGAGTTACATTTCATTGAGGGACACATGAACTCCAATATGCACTGTGAAATACTGAAGCAGAGCATGATCCCCTCCCTCTGGAAACTGGGTCGCAGGGCAGTGTTCCAGCATGATAATGACCCCAAACACACCTCTAACACGACCACTGCTTTATTGAAGAGGCTGAGGGTAAAGGTGATGGACTGGCCAAGCATGTCTCCAGACCTAAACCCAATAGAACATCTTTGGGGCATCCTCAAGCGGAAGGTGGAGGAGCGCAAAGTCTCGAATATCCGCCAGCTCCGTGATGTCGTCATGGAGGAGTGGAAAAGCATTCCAGTGGCAACCTGTGAAGCTCTGGTAAACTCCATGCCCAGGAGAGTTAAGGCAGTTCTGGGAAATAATGGTGGCCACACAAAATATTGACACTTCAGGAACTTTCACTAAGGGGTGTACTCACTTTTGTTGCCGGTGGTTTAGACATTAATGGCTGTATATTGAGTTATTTTGAGGGAAGAATAAATTTACACTGTTATATAAGCTGCACACAGACTACTTTTCATTGTGTCAAAGTGTCATTTTGTCAGTGTTGTCCCATGAAAAGATATACTTAAATATCTGCAGAAATGTGAGGGGTGTACTCACTTTTGTGATACACTGTATGTATATATGTATATATGTATATATATATATATATATATATATATATATATACAGGGGTTGGACAAAATAACTGAAACACCTGGTTTTAGACCACAATAATTTATTAGTATGGTGTAGGGCCTCCTTTTGCGGCCAATACAGCGTCAATTCGTCTTGGAAATGACATATACAAGTCCTGCACAGTGGTCAGAGGGATTTTAAGCCATTCTTCTTGCAGGATAGTGGCCAGGTCACTACGTGATGCTGGTGGAGGAAAACGTTTCCTGACTCGCTTCTCCAAAACACCCCAAAGTGGCTCAATAATATTTAGATCTGGTGACTGTGCAGGCCATGGGAGATGTTCAACTTCACTTTCATGTTCATCAAACCAATCTTTCACCAGTCTTGCTGTGTGTATTGGTGCATTGTCATCCTGATACACGGCACCGCCATTGGATGCACATGGTCCTCCAGAATGGTTCGGTAGTCCTTGGCAGTGACGCGCCCATCTAGCACAAGTATTGGGCCAAGGGAATGCCATGATATGGCAGCCCAAACCATCACTGATCCACCCCCATGCTTCACTCTGGGCATGCAACAGTCTGGGTGGTACGCTTCTTTGGGGCTTCTCCACACCGTAACTCTCCCGGATGTGGGGAAAACAGTAAAGGTGGACTCATCAGAGAACAATACATGTTTCACATTGTCCACAGCCCAAGATTTGTGCTCCTTGCACCATTGAAACCGACGTTTGGCATTGGCACGAGTGACCAAAGGTTTGGCTATAGCAGCCCGGCTGTGTATATCGACCCTGTGGAGCTCCCGACGGACAGTTCTGGTGGAAACAGGAGAGTTGAGGTGCACATTTAATTCTGCCGTGATTTGGGCAGCCGTGGTTTTATGTTTTTTGGATACAATCCGGGTTAGCAACCGAACATCCCTTTCAGACAGCTTCCTCTTGCGTCCACAGTTAATCCTGTTGGATGTGGTTTGTCCTTCTTGGTGGTATGCTGACATTACCCTGGATACCGTGGCTCTTGATACATCACAAAGACTTGCTGTCTTGGTCACAGATGCGCCAGCAAGACGTGCACCAACAATTTGTCCTCTTTTGAACTCTGGTATGTCACCCATAATGTTGTGTGCATTGCAATATTTTGAGCAAAACTGTGCTCTTACCCTGCTAATTGAACCTTCACACTCTGCTCTTACTGGTGCAATGTGCAATTAATGAAGCTTGGCCACCAGACTGGTCCAATTTAGCCATGAAACCTCCCACACTAAAATGACAGGTGTTTCAGTTATTTTGTCCAACCCCTGTATATATATATATATATATATGTATATGTACGTATGTATATTCATATATATATATAAAGATAAAAATATGTATATATAAATGTATAAACACAAAAATATCTGATATATATTTGCAAAGTTTATCTCATTTTAAACACTATACACTGCAATCTGCACAATGTCACTTACTGTTGCTAATTGGAACATCCAAGGCCTGAGCTCCTCAGCCTTCGGATTAAAAAGCGTACACACTGACTTCCACACACACATTAAAAACCTTGACATCATCATCCTACAGGAAACATGGTGCAAGGCTGACACGGTCACTCACTGTCCCCGTGATTACAGAGAAATCATACTACCCTCCCAAAAACTTAGCACAGTGCACCAAGGCAGAGATTCAGGAGGTCTTATAATCTGGTACAAATCACACCTACACACGCTAATAAACACCATGAAAATTGGAAAATACCACATTTGGCTGAAAATAAACAAAACTATACTATCATCACAGAAGAATCTGTTTCTCTGTGCCATTTATATTCCTCCGTCAGAGTCTCCATACTACTCTGAAGACATGTTCTCAGAGCTGGAGAGAGAGACCTGCCATTTCCAAGCCCAGGGAAACGTGCTTGTCTGTGGAGACCTGAACGCCAGAACAGGAACCCAACCTGATATTATAAATGAACAGGGAAACAGATTCATCAATAACAACCAAATTCTTAATACCAATTCGACCCTAAACCACAGAAACAATTATGATCATGTTACTAACAAAAATGGTAAAGACCTCCTGCAGCTCTGTCGAACTTTAGGTCTGTACATCGTCAGCGGTAGAACTCGAGGGGACTCATTAGGAAGGTTCACGTTCTGCTCACCTCTTGGTAATAGTACAGTAGACTATGCAATAACAGATTTAGACCCTTTCTCTCTCAGTGCATTTACTGTTAAACCTGTAACCCCTCTGTCTGATCACAGCCAAATTACTGTGTTCATCAAAAAGACAGAAACTAACCCCACCACACACACACGGCCCAGTAAGCTGTACAACATCTCCAGATCCTACAGATGGGCCGAGAACAGCGCAGAAGAGTTCCAGAAAACAATTAGCAGCACAGAAATCCAAACTAGCTTAGATAACCTTCTGGACACTGCGTACATTCACAGTAAAGAAGAAGTAAATCAGGCAGTTAAAAATATTAATCAGATCTTTAAAAATACAGCAAATAAAGCCCAATTAAAAATTAAATCTAAATCAAAACCTAAATCTACAAAAGATGACAGCTGGTTCGACAAAGACTGTCAAATCCTAAGAACAGAACTCCGTAAAATATCAAACCAAAAACACAGAGACCCAAACAACAGTAACACACGACTTCTTTACTGTGAAACCCTCAAACAATATAAACGTACACTCAGAATCAAAAAAGCTCAGTACACCCAAAAACAACTAACAATTATTAAACAATCAATCAACACACATCAATTCTGGGACAATTGGAATAAATTAAAACATAGAGAACAGGAAGAATTGGCCATTCAGGATGGGGATATCTGGACAACCCATTTCCAATCACTCTTTAAAAATGTAGAATTAGATTCAAATCCTGAACAAAATCAAATTATTAGTAAGTTAGAGGAACTGGAACGGGCTGTTAAAGACCACCAGAATCCTCTAGACTCTCTCATTACTGAGCAGGAACTTAAAGACAACATTAAAAAACTAAAATCAAAGAAATCATCAGGACCTGATGGGATCCTGAATGAAATGATCAAACACAGCAGCTCCAAATTTCACCTGGCAATGTTAAAAGTCTTTAACCTGGTTCTGAGTGTCGGCTCATTCCCTGAAATCTGGAATCAAGGTCTCATAACACCCATCTACAAAAGTGGAGATAAATTCGACCCTAATAATTACCGGGGCATCTGTGTGAACAGTAACCTGGGGAAGTTATTCTGTAGTATAATTAACTCACGATTATTACACTTCCTTACCCAACACAACGTCCTGAGTAAAAGTCAGATTGGATTTCTACCAAATTACCGCACAACAGATCACATTTACACCCTACACACCCTGATCGAAAAATATGTAGTTCAAAATAACTCTAAAATATTTGCATGTTTTATTGATTTTAAAAAAGCTTTTGATTCCATTTGGCATGAAGGATTGTTTTATAAAATGTTGGCGAGTGGTGTAGGGGGTAAAACATATGATCTTATTAAATCCATGTACACAGAAAACCAGTGCAGAATAAGAATTGGCAGTAAGAGAACACATCTCATCTCTCAGGAGCGTGGAGTGAGACAGGGCTGCTGTTTAAGTCCAACTCTATTTAATATCTATATTAATGAATTGGCCTCCATGTTAGAGCACTCAGCCACGCCCGGTCTCACTCTACACGACTCAGAGATTAAACTCCTGCTGTATGCAGATGATCTGGTCCTGCTGTCCCCCAGCGCCCAGGGTCTCCAGCACAAACTGGACCTGCTGCAGCAGTACTGTCAGACCTGGGCCCTGACCATCAACCTCAAAAAGACCAAAATTATGACCTTCCAGAAAAGAGCCAGACCTCAGGGAACCAAACACACATATAAATTAGGACATCATGAAATTGAGCACACTAAAGATTATACTTACCTCGGACTAAACATCAGTTCCACAGGAAACTTTAATCCGGCAGTAAATGAACTGAGAGAAAAAGCTCGCAGGGCCTTTTACGCTATAAAACGTCAAACATTCGTAGAAATTCTGATTAGAATCTGGCTTAAAATTTTTTAATCAATAATTGAACCGATTGCTCTATATGGCAGTGAAGTTTGGGGTTCGCTTACACACCATCAATTCCGTAATTGGGACAAACATCCATTAGAGACCCTGCACACAGAGTTCTGTAAAAGCATCCTAAAGGTGCATAGACACACCACGAACAATGCGTGCAGGGCAGAATTAGGCCGATTTCCTCTAATTATAAACATACAGAGAAGAGCAATCAACTTCTGGAACCATCTAAATGAGAGCGACCCCCAATCTTATCATTATAAAGCCCTGAAACACCAAGAGCTGAGCAAACATACTAGTCCCCTGATCCAACTGGTCCTGAGTCACTACACCGATACACCACTAACACACACAGATACACCACTAACACACACAGACACTGTAATAACACACGCCGACACACCACTAACACACACTAACACAATAAAGACTCAGGAACAGGAGAAATCTGTAAACCCAATTAGAATAAACCAAATTACACAAAAACTCAGAACTAAATATCTGAATTATTGGGAAACTGAAACTAAATCTCAAAGTAAAATGCAGTGTTATTTGGCCCTAAACAGACACTACAGTGCAGCAGATTATCTGAGCACAGTATCCGACCCTAAACTAAGAAACACCCTGACGAGGTACAAACTGAGCGCACACGACCTGGCCATGGAGACGGGGCGACACACCCGGTCCTGGCTGCCCCGGGAGGAGAGGTTGTGCCAGCACTGCACTCTCAGTAGAGACGGAGCTGCACTTCCTCACCCAGTGTACCAAGTACCACCACATCCGCTCCCAATTCTTCCCTAAATTTAATAACGTCATCCCCAACTTCACCTCCCTCCCAGACCCCGACAAACTGCCCCACCTACTGGGGGAGCACAGAGAGAGCTGCACACTAGCAGCACTGTATACTCACACCTGCCACCAGGTGAGGGACAGTGGGTGACCATGTCTCATACACACACACACACACATGCACACACTAACTGATCGTTTTTACTACCTGATTAATGTAAATATTATAATTTTTATTGTTATTATTTTGCACTGTTTTTATTAATATTTTATTCTACAGTATTTTATAATTTTTTTTTTGCACATGTAACTGTTTTGTATATTTTTGTTCTTTCTTATTTTTATTTTTTATATTTCTCTGTAACTTCCTTTGGCAATACGAATGTCATTATTTGTCATGCCAATAAAGCTTCTTTTGAGTTTGAGTTTGAGTTTGAGTGTGTGTGTGTGTGTGTGTGTGTGTGTGTGTGTGTGTGTGTGTGTGTGTGTGTGTGTGTGTGTGTGTGTGTGTGTGTGTGTGTGTGTGAGAGAGAGGTTTAAGGGGTTTCTTGCATGCACAGCCCGTTTTAAATCACCCCACAGCATCTTAATAGGATTAAGATATGGGCTTTGACTTGGCCATTCCAGAACTCTCCATTTCTTTCTTTTGAGCCATTCCTTGGTGGATTTAATGGAATGTTTTGGGTCATTATCATGTTGCATGGTCCACCTCCGCTTGAGCTTCAGTTTTTGGACGAATGGTCTTACATTTTCCTCAAGCACCCGCTGGTTACAGTCAGGGTGCCCAGTATCTGCAGAAATACTAAGTCATAATGCTAGATATAATATACAGGGTTATATAACTGTTTAATATAATCCTTCATTTCTTATTCATAAATGGGCTTTAAATAATATTTAATATCTAGTTTTGGCAACCCTGGATTTATCAGACCATCATCAACTGCACAACATTTATAATGAAATCATAAACTGCCTGTCCCTGTGATAAGTGATTAAAATGAAATATGTTTTTTGCATTGTACTACTGAGAAAAAATTATTCTAGCTTGCAAAGTTCTGCTGTGTTCATTTCTGAAATATATGTATACCTTTTTTGCTTTAATGTCCCATGTGAAGGCATCTCCCGTGTGTGCACAGCAACAAAGGCACACCCCTCTTTTTAAAAGTCATGGTGACAGGCAACTCTGTTAGAGGCACTGTAGCATAAAAAGTGGTTTCCAGTGCATGTTCCATGCATCGCCAGATCCTTATCTCCACTCTTGCTGACTTAAGCATTGCTGACAGAGTCACATTCTGACCTAATTTTCTTCTACAAGATCAATCATTCCACACAGCCAGGAGAAGTTTAGTATTATTACCCATGGCCCAACAATGGTAGTTCTACAGAGATTATTTTGCAGTCCACTCCTGTTCTCTTGACTTAGCAAATAGATCACATACAGATAGATCTTTTTTTAATCCACATAAATTTTACAGAAGATCTCTTTTTGGTCTTGACAAAACAGTTGATTTTCCTGCTGGGAAAATACTGACAGTCACAGACATTTTGGTTTATACAGTTTAAAACAGGAGTAACAGTGGCTGGCAGCACACACACTATTGTACACTGATCAGGCATAACATTATGACCACCTTCCTAATATTGTGTTGGTACCTTTTTTGCTGCCAAAACAGCCCTGACCCGTCGAGGCATGGACTCCACTATACCCCTGAAGGTGTGCTGTGGTATCTGGTACCAAGATGTTAGCAGCAGATCCTTTAACTCCTGTAAGTTGCGAGGTGGGGCCTCCATGGATCGGACTTGTTTGTCCAGCACATCCCACAGATGCTCGGATTGAGATCTGGGGAATTTGGAGGTCAAGTCAACACCTCAAACCATCATTGTTCTGCTCCTGAAACCATTCCTGAACCATTTTTGCTTTGTGGCAGGATGCATTATCCTGCTGAAAGAGGCCACAGCCATCAGGGAATACTGTTTCCATGAAAGAGTGTACATGGTCTGCAACAATGCTTAAGTAGGTGAAATGTGTCAAATAACATCCACATGGATGGCAGGACCCAAGGTTTCCCAGCAGAACACTGCCCACCCTGCCTCCACCAGTTTGCCTTCTTTCCATAGTGCATCCCGGTGCCATGTGTTCCCCAGGTAAGTGACGCACACACACCCGGCCATCCACGTGATGTAAAAGAAAATGTGATTCATCAGATCAGGCCCCCTTCTTCCATTGTTCCGTGGTCCAGTTCTGATGCTCACGTGCCCATTGTTGGCACTTTCAGCGGTGGACAGGGGTCAGTCTGGGCACCCTGACTGGTCTGCGGATATGCAGCCCCATACACAACAAACTGTGATGCACTGTGTATTCTGATACCTCTCTATCAGAACCAGCATTAACTTCTTCAGCAATTTGAGCTACAGTAGCTCCCCTGTTGCCAGTTTACCACTGTTCCTTTCTTGGACCACTTTTGACATATACTGACCCAGTTGTCTAGCCATCACAATTTGGCCCTTGTCAAACTCGCTCAAGTCCTTATGCTTGCCAATTTTTCCTGCTTCTGACACATCAACCTTAAGGATAAAATGTTCACTTGCTGTGCAATATATCCCACCCACTAACAGGTGCTGTGATGAAGAGATAATCAGTGTTATTCACTTCACCTGTCAAGGGGGATAATGCTATGCCTGGTTGGTGTATAGTGTGACCTGTAGCATAGAGGTGTAGGCTACATCTGCATGTGACATGCCAAAAAAATCTAATCAATATGATTATTACTATGAAGTCCACTGAGCGTGTGCATTAATAGAAAAAAAAACCCTGAAAATGTTGACCTTTTGTACAAAGGAATTGACTAGGCCCTCTTGGTTCAATACTTGGGCTTAAAGATACTTAAACTCTTGAAAACTTGGGCACAATGTTTGGTTTCTCTGTGCTAAAAAAGGACCATCCTGGTTGTTGGCAAAGTGTAGTTTAAAAGCAATTGTCTGGTATGGTATGGAGGTGTGCAAATGTCAATGTCATCTGCACTGTTATCTGCAAAAGTCACTATTATTGCTAAGGGATACATAAGCATTTTGATGCAACATATGCTGCTATGTAGACATGTCATTTTCAAGGAAATTCTTGCTTGTGTCAGCAAGACTATACTAATCCACATTCTGCATGTGTACAACAGTGTGACTTGTAGTAATATAAAACAGAGGAGGCAGAAGTAAAATTTAAAGTACAGCTTATATTTTTTTAAAGTTGAAGTATAGCTTATATTTTTATAGTATAGCTTATAAAAATATAAGTATAGCTTATATTTTTTAAGTATAGCTTATTTATTTTTTCTCAGACCGAACTAAAAAACTACATGCTACTAAATGTGCTTAAAATAAAAGTAAAAGTACTTCTAAATTAATTTCTGAAACAGTGTGTCTCTTATTAAGGGCAAATTGTACATATCCATGACAGTGAGACTTTACAGTGAGTAAAGTCATGAATGAGTTTTTATTTCTGCCGCACTTCCTGGAACTGGACCAGTGACAGGATTGAAGACAGGACTGTATGGCTGGCCATAACCAGTCACAAGACTGAGGTTCTTCGCAGACACAGGAAATAAACCAATGTCCTTACCTGGCACAGTGATCAGAACAACATCTTTAGAGGGTACATGAAAAAGAGTGACCTCCTAAGGGCACATCTTGTCATAATCAGGGCCATCAGAGTGCAAAGTGGCACTATCAGGGAGCACAATGGTGACCTTGGTGCAATCAGGAAGAGCAATGACAACCTCAGCATCATTAGCAGGATGGCACCATCAGGGAGCAAATTGATGTTTTCAGGAAGCAAGGTGGCGACATTGATGCCATCAGGAAGCAGGGAGGCACTGTCAGAGACTAGGCTGGCACAATCAGAAACAGGTAACTGGGCAATCATTTTTCAATCACTGGTTTCCAAGCTTCCTGCACATCAATACTGACCAGGTCACTTGGAAAGATGTTCCCACCCAAAAAATGTTTTGGTGTTGATGCCACCCCTGGATTGAGCATTTATTTTTAAAAAATTGCTTTAAAATTGCTTAACTGAATTAAATTATGTGTGGTCCAATAATAAATAATCTGCCCAATCACCAAAAGTGCACTCTATCTTTTTTGTTTGGTTTGGGGTGGAGGGCAAACTGAATGTACAAGCCCAAATCAGAAAAAGTTGGGACAGCATGGAAAATGCAAATAATAAAAAAGTTTCTTACATTTACTCTGACTTTTATTTCATTGCAGACAGGATGAACCTGAGATATTTCATGTTTTGTCTGCTCAACTTAATTTCATTTATTAATAAACATCCATTCCTGCAACACATTCCAAAAAAAGTTGGGAGAGTAAAGCATTTACCACTTTGTAATGTTGCCATTCCTTTTCACCACACTTAAAAGAGGTTTTGGCACCGAGGATACCAAGTGATTTAGTGTTTCAGCTTTTACTTTGTCTCATACTTCCTGCAAACACGTCTTAAGATGTGCAACAGTACGGGGTCGTCGTTGTCACATTTTTAGTTTCAAACCTCTCCACACATTCTCTACTGGGGACAGGTCAGGACTGCAGTCAGGCCAGTCCAGTACCTGTACCCTCTTCTTCCGCATCCATGCCTTTGTAATGTCTGCAGCATGTGGTTTTGCATTGTTTTGTTGAAAAGTGCATGAATGTCCCTGGAGAAGATGACGTCTTGAAGGCAGCGTATCTCAATGTTATTTTCTGCATTAATGCTGCCATCACAGGAGTGTAAATGACCTTTGGACACACTGAAATTCCTCCTGATTCCTTAAATTGTTTAATGATATTATGCACTGTAGAGGGAGAAATATGCAAATCCCTTCCAATCTTTTTTTGAGGTACATTGGTTTTAAACATTTCAATCATTTTCTCACACATTTGTTAACAAACTGGAGATCCTCTGATCATCTTTGCTCATCAAAGACTCAGCCTGTCCTGGATGCTGCTTTTGTACCAAACCATGATTACAATCACCTGTTGACATCACCAGTTTGAAATCACATCATTATTTAGTTTTTCACCTCATTACTAGTCCTAAATTGCCTTCGTTCCAAGGAGGGAGGTATATTAATAAATGAAATGAAGTTGACAAAACATAAAACACCTTGGGTTCAAACTGTCTGCAATCAAATAAAAGTCAAAGTAAATGTAAGGAACACTGCATTTTTATTTTATTTGCATTTTCCATACTGTACTAACTTTTTCTGATTTGAGGTTGTAATTCTCATATTAAAATATGAGTGTTACAGGTGGCAAAGACTGTCCATCATATGGTGCTAAGTTGCTTAGCATTATGGACAGAAGGAAGAGAACGGAGTAATAGTCCTACATAGAGAGCAAAAGGAAGCAGCTTACCAGGCTTTAAGGTACTAGACATGTTCACGAAGCTTAATACAGGTAAAAAAAAAAAAGAGAATTGGCTATTCACTGCTGTTGTAACAGGGTGAATCATGCCTTGCTATTAAGATTCCACATGTAGCTCTGCACCTGCAAGAATAAAAAAGTAAATAAAGTTTCAGGATGCTTAACAAAAGTAGAAAAATACTGTGGCTGAAAAAGCCACAAACACAAAAGTTAACGGAAAAAAAAAAAGATTTTCAACTAGTTTTCATTGCTGTACTATACTTTCTCTACCCACTTTCTTTTTTGCTGACTGCAAACATTTTGTGTTTTTCATTTGTTATCTAGTTTCCATTATTTAGGCCACTGCTTTCATTTTTACATTATCCTTTTTGTTTGTAGAATTTTTGGCCATATCATTTACTACCTTGGCTAAGCATCCTGCAAATTGGCTTCATTTTATATTCTTGCAGGTGAGGGGCTGTAGCCGCACAAAATCAGCACCTGGTGGGGCATTCTTAGTTTCTCACTCGAAACCAATTCCATTTATCCTTCATACACCACCCAGGCACACCTTGCTTTTACAAATGTGCTTTCGCTCTGACACTATGCTTGTGTCTTGAAAAGTCTCTGATAATAAGTCAATTTGATGTGTTAAATTAGTCCCTGCTCTTTAGTTTTTTGTGTGTGTTCTGCTCTCTTGGTTTAATGCAGTATGTTTCTTGTTATTCACTGTTCTTCCGATTAGCGATTATCATAGCCATTAGCTTAGCATTGGTAGCCTAGTTGGCTCTAAGTCATATCATGTTGGGCGAAATAATTGGTGGTGGTTAGCTTTTTTCTGCATATATTTGTATTGTGTTCTGTTAATAAGTTGCACTAGAGTCTTAGGGGGGAGGCATGTGTCAGGCAAATATTCCCTCCTCGGATGCGATCGGTCCCCAGCAGCGGAAGACTAATTGGCTACGCTAAGTCAGAAGAAAACAGGAGAAATACAAAAATAAAATAGGAAAAAATAATAACAAATGTTTAAAATAAAGCAGCTTGGTGGCTCGGTGGGTAGCACAGCAAGAAGGTCCTGGGTTCGATCCCCAGGTGGAGCGTTTCGGGTCCATTCTGTGTGGAGTTTGCATGTTCTACTCGTGTCTGCGTGGGTTTCCTTCGGGAGCTCTGATTTCCTCCCACAGTCCAAAAACATGCAGTCAGGTTAATTGGTGACACTGAATTGCCCTATAGGTGAATGAGTGTCCGCCCTGCAATGGACTGGCACCCTGTCCAGAGTCCACCCCGTTCAGGTTGTTACTGTGTGCCTTGTGCCCATTGAAAAGCTGGGATAGGCTCCAGCACCCCCCTGCGACCCTAATTGGATAATCGGTTAAGAAAGTGAGTGTTTAAAATAGTGTTTGAATTTAAAGTATCATGATGTGCAGCTATCTTGCTAAGGAAATGAAAGTGGGTGCAGCCATTTCCAGGATGCCTTGCATCACTCTTGCTAGAGCTATTAAGCATGGTGTTCTCTCAATGCACCAAGCCACTCGCTACAAATGATAAATAAAACTGTGAATATTAGTGTTGAAAAAAAGTGTGTTAGTGACGGTATCAAGTTATTTGGTGTATTTTGTGTTGTTTTTGTGTACTTCTGTTAATTTACCGTTTACATGTGTAGCTTTGATGATTCAAATTCAAAGCAAACTTTCCTCAGGCAAAGAGCAAAAATGATTCCCAATGCCTTGTCCCTGTCTTTGTTGATGCCACATTGGTGTTAGAAGTGGGATGGCTCAAGGGAGCTGGAAAGATTTGATGGTGGACAAAGATCATCAACAGCACTCTGCGGGAGTATTGAGCAGCATGTCTACCCAACCCTGTCATCATTGCCGGTGGTAATGATTGTGCACGTCTGGCGGTAGCCACATGTCGAGCCACTGGCAGGACAAAGGCGAGACAGCCAGAGATGGAAGCCAGTGGTGAAGCATGGCAGGCACTGCAGCTGGGTTCTGACAGCAGTGCGACGGTGGCTCCTTGGAGAGCGGCGCCATAAGACAGAGGTAGAGAAGGCTTATGATACCAAGTGAAAAACTGTGGTATTGTATGAAGAAATCAGAAGTGGCAGAGAAGTAGTGCATAGTGTAGTAGTGTGAGATTAGTGCATAATACACCGACCAGGCATAACATAATATGACCACAGGTGAAGTAAATAACACTGATTATCTCTTTATCATGACCTGTTAGTGGGTGGGGTTTGAGCGAGTTTGACAAGGGCCAAATTGTGTAGCCCACTGGGTCAGAGCTCTCCAAAACTGCAGCTCTTGTGGGGTGTTCCTGGTCTGCAGTGGTCAGTATCTATCAAAAGTGGTCCAAGGAATAAACAATGGTAAACCGGCGACAGGGTCATGGGTGGCCAAGGCTCATTGATTCACGTGGGGAGGAAAGGCTTGCCCCGTGTGGTCTGATCCAACAGACGAGCAACTGTAGCTCAAATTGCTAAAGAA
The DNA here is from genome assembly GCF_030014385.1 of Trichomycterus rosablanca. Taxonomy (NCBI): domain Eukaryota; kingdom Metazoa; phylum Chordata; class Actinopteri; order Siluriformes; family Trichomycteridae; genus Trichomycterus; species Trichomycterus rosablanca. The sequence goes on along the minus strand of NC_085988.1, from coordinate 30,703,376 downwards.
GTTAATGCTGGTTCTGATAGAAAGGTGTCAGAATACACAGTGCTTCGCAGTTTGTTGTGTATGGGGCTGCATATCCACAGACCAGTCAGGGTGCCCATGCTGACCCCTGTCCACCACCGAAAGCGCCAACAGGTGACCTGGTCTGATGAATCACGTTTTTGTTTACATCCCGTGAATGGCCAGGTGCGTGTGCGTCACTTACCTGGGGAACACATGGCACCAGGATGCACGATGGGATAGAATGCTTTGGGCAATGTTCTGCTGGGAAACCTTGGGTCCTGCCATCCATGTGGATGAAAGTAAGACTGTATCAAGAGTCAGGTCTGATTTCTTTTTTCTTTGCAATGGTCATAGAGAGGCTGATGGATGAAATTAGGCAGAAGGCTAAATAGAATATGATGTCTTACTGTTAGGACCCTGATCAAGGCCATGAACCCTCAATTGCTTTAACTGTATTTAGTCATAATTATGAGTCGCTTTGGATAAAAGTGTCTGTTAAATGCTGCAAATGTAAATGCTGAAGTTTGTGGATGACAATGTAATTTGTAGCAAGAGTAGGTAATAGGTTTAGAAGAGATGGAGGTATGCACAGGAGAAAAGGGGAATGAAAGTTAGCAGGAGTAAAACGGAAGACGTATGTGAATGAGAGGGAGGGCAGCAAAAAAAAGTATAGTTGCAAAAAGTTGAGGTAATGAAAGTGAACATGTTTAAATTCCTGAGGGTCGAGTGTACAAAGTAATGGAGAGTGTGGTAGAGAGGTAAGAAGAGAGTGCAGACAGGGTGGAGTGGATGGCATAGAGTGGCATGAGTTATTTGTGATAGATCTGCCAGAGTGAAAAGAAAGGTTAACAAGGCAGTTGTGAGACCTGCTTTGTTAAATGGCTTGGAGTCAGTGGCACTGACTAAAAGACAGGAGAGGGAGCTTGAGGTGACAGAGATGAAGATGCTGAGATTCTCATTGGAAGTGACAAGGTTGGACAAGATTAGGAATGAGTTTATCAGAGGGCGACAAAGTTAGAGAGGTGAGATTGAGATAGTTTGGGCATTTGCAGAAAAGGGATGAGGATGGAGCCACCAAGTAGGAGGAGGAGAGGAAGGTCAATGAGAATGTTTATTAATGCAGTGAGGAAGGACATGCAGTTGGTCAGGGTGACAGGGGAGAATGCTTAGAACTGGGCAAGATAGAGACAAATGATCTGCTGTGTCGACAAGCAGACAGAAGACGCACAACACACAAAAGCATCACAGTGTCAGCTTGCATTTCCCTCATCATCTGAATTAAATAGGATGTTATGATAGGACACCTAGACAAAGAAGCCAGACTGCCAATATATTTGGGAAAATGTTCTGCGGACAGATATGACCAATGTAGAGCTTTCGGTAAAGCATGTCATTGTACCATTTATAGAAAATGAAATGAGTCCATGAAGAAAGAACATGAACCCTCTGGTCAAACACTGTGGATGTTTGCTTTGCTGCTTCTGACACATTGTAGGGTGTCAAAAAACTGGGTTTTCATCAGAGGTCATGGGTCTTCCAGTAGTACAATTAGCCAAAGCATTTTGAAAAGGCACTTCAGAAAGCACCCAGAAAAGGATCAAGACAAAGAGCTGGAGAGTTCTGAAGTGGTCCCAGCAGTAAGTAATGATCAAACCATCAAACATATATGTAAAAATCTCAAAACAGCTGTTTGAAGTAGGTACACTTAAAACCTGAAAGTCTGAGTTATTTGTAATAGAAGGGTATCTGCCAGAGTGAAAAGAAAGGTTTACAAGGCAGTTGTGAGACCTGCTTTGTTAAATGGCTTGGAGTCAGTGGCACTGACTAAAAGACAGGAGAGGGAGCTGGAGGTGACAGAGATGAAGATGCTGAGATTTTAATTGGAAGTGACAAGGTTGGACAAGATTAGGAATGAGTTTATTAAAGGGCGACAAAGCTAGAGAGGTGAGATTGAGATAGTTTGGCCATGTGCAGAGAAGGGATGAGGATGGAGCCACCAAGCAGGTGGAGGAGAGGAAGGTCAAAGAGAATGTTTATTAATGCAGTAAGGGAGGACATGCAGTTGGTTGGGGTGAGAGGGGAGAGTGCTTAGAACTAGACAAGATGGAGACGAATGATCCACTGTGTCGATCTCCAACAGGAACTTCCAAAAGAAGACACACAACACACAAAAGCATCACAGTGTCAGCTTGCATTATCCCTCATGATATAAATCAAATAGGATGTTATAGTAGGACACCTAGGCATAGAAGCCAGACTCTCAATACATTTGAAAGAATGTCCTGTGGACAGATAAGACCAATGTAGAGCCTTTGTTGAGCCCATTGAAGAACATGAACCCTTTGGTCAAACACTGTGGATGTTTGCTTTGCTGCTTCTGACGCAATGTAAGGTGTCAGAAAACTGGGTCTCCATCAGAGGTCATGGGTCTTCCAGCAGTACAATTAGCCAAAGCATTTTGAAAAAGCACTCCAAAAAGCACCCAGCAAAGGATCAAGACAAAGAGTTCTGAAGTGGTCCCAGCAATAAGTAATGATTAAACCAGCAAACATACACCGACCAGGCATAACATTATGACCACTGACAGGTGGAGTGAATAACACTGATTATCTCTTCATCACGGCACCTGTTAGTGGGTGGGATATATTAGGCAGCAAGTGAACATTTTATCCTCAAAGTTGATGTGTTAGAAGCAGGAAAAATGGGCAAGCATGAAGATTTGAGCGAGTTTGAGAAGGGCCAAATTGTGATGGCTAGACGACTCCAAAACTGCAGCTCTTGTGGGGTGTTCCCAGTCTACAGTGGTCAGTATCTATCAAAAGTGGTCCAAGGAGGAAACAGTGGTAAATCGACGACAGGGTCATGGGCGACCAAGGCTCATTGATGCACTTGGGGAGTGAAGGCTGGCCCGTGTGGAATGATCCAACAGAGGAGTTACTATAGCTCAAATTGCTTAAGAAGTTTATGCTGGTTCTGATAGAAAGGGGTCAGACTGCATGCCTTGAGGGGGACCAACACAATATCAGGAAGGTGGTCATAATGTTATGCCTAATCGGTGTATGTGTAGATATCTCAAAACAGCTGTTTGGAGTACGTACTCTTAAAACCTGAAAGAATTGGAGCAGTTGGCAAAATCAGAATAGTCAATGATTCCATCAGAAAGGTGTAAGAAAATTGTTTGTGGTTACTGGAAAATGTAATAAAAAAAAAACCAAATTGGGTTCCAAAGAGTGTGCTTCCAAATATTATGTTTATTATATCAATAATTTGGTCCAGTCTATTTTTGTGTGAAATAATATCAGATTTGACTTTTCCTCAGCATTTTTGTGCTGTTCCAGTGCAGACAAAAGAAATAAACATCTACATTTCAAAGCATGTATAATTGCAATGATGCATGTTCTGAGAGAAGTGCAGGGGTGCCAATATTTTTGGCCATGATTGTATATGGTCATCTGACTCTCTTACTACAGGATTGTTGAACATCCCATTTCAAACCTGTCCTTGGCTTGCAGTTATTTTTTTCCAGTTCTTCTTAAATGTGTTCTTAAGGATTAAGGTCAGGGCTCTGTGCAGTGACTGGAGTTTCTCCACACTGAACTTGTTATAAAGAAAACATCATTTGTGTCACTATTTTTAGTGGACATATTAAAGAAATGTTATTCATCTATGTGTGGTAAACAATCAAATCTGCATCATCCCTGGAGCTAGTAATGTAGGGCTGTATGGAATGGTGATTTTTGTAATTACATGATAAATGCATAAATTAATTCCCAAAGAGAAATGATCTATCGTAAGCTAGAGGCACATGTGATTTTAATTTATGTGAGTATTGTATTTTGTTTGTCCCCTTTAACCATGATAGATTGTTCCCCATACTCTGATGGAATTAAATGCATCAACTAATTAGTTTTCTGTTGACAATGCCATAAAGGCACAAGTCCCTGTCCGCAGCAGCAGTGATGTGAATAATCTCAGCTAAATGCCTTCGCTGGCCAGAGAATCATGCAGGCAAAATACTCTCCCCCAAAGTAAACCGTATGTGCAATAAAACTTTATTTAGATAGATCCATTTACACCTACCACTACAGGGCTGTACAAAAGTATTTGCCCCCTTTCTGACTTACCTCTGTTGAAGTGAATGTACACAATTACTCAAAAAGAAAGACCCCAAAAATGACATCCATATGGCGCCCAGGTGGCACAGCAGGATATTCCGCTAGCACATCAGCGCAAGTTGGGACAGTATGGAAAATGCAAATAAAATAAAAATGCAGTGTTTCTTACATTTACTTTGACTTTTATTTGATTGCAGACAGTTTGAACCCAAGATATTACATGTTTTGTCTGCTCAACTTTAATTTCATTTGTTAATATACCTTCATTCCTGCATTTCAGGCCTGCAAAACATTCCAAAAAAAGTTGGGACAGGGGCAATTTAGGGCTAGTAATGAGTTGAAAAAACTAAATTGTGATGTGATTCCAAACAGTTGATGTCAACAGGTGATTGTAATCATGGTTTGGTACAAAAGCAGCATCCAGGAAAAGCTGAGTCTTTGATGAGCAAAGATGATCAGAGGATCTCCAGTTTGTCAACAAATGCGTGAGAAAATGATTAAAATGTTTTTATTGTTTAATCTCAAAGTTTTACAACCCCCAAGTTATTTGACTATACTCACAAGCCTTTTATGACTCATTTAGCAGGACTAAAATAATAAGAGTATTAACAAAGCATAAGCAGGTCTCCTTTTAGTCTGTAATGGCTCTCACTTTATCATCTGTTGTGAATCAATTTCAGCGTGTTCATGTCAAAACTAAGACTATAGCACCTTTTAAAGACCAGTATGTTATCTTTTTTGTGGGAAGCAAGAAAAGCCTCAGGTTTCCTTTAATAATTGTGTGAGGACTGTACTTCCCATGGGATACATGCACCAGAAACCACACCTCCCATGGTCTCCCTCAGACCGCTCCAAAACTCGCCGTTTTGATTCAAGAATTGGTTCTGTGACATTCACAAATATTGCCCAAATGTTCTCTGCTTTATGCTCATAGTAAATTGGCCAAGTTTAGTGCACTGGTCACATTCAGCTAGACCACACATTGGGATTTGGATCAAATCATCAGCATTTGAGACTTTGCCATTGGCCAAGATAGAGTTTTGAGTGTACAATTTTAATTTGGTTGTATATAAAGAGTCCAACCTCTTCACTCAAACACATCTCATGAGTGTATAAAGGTATACAGGGATCCTACACATGGCTAGGTTATCTAGCAAACATGCAGCATGTCAGATAATAAGCATGTTTAGAAATTGGGTGTGGGCCTGGTCCACCTGTAGTACGGAGATGAGTGAGTGTACTGTTTACTGTGTTGAGTACTAGAACTGTGCCATGTACAGTCTACCCCTATATCACAACATTTGTTGGCTTTTGTAGTTTTCCCTGTTAACAGTCTGGATCAGCCCCGGTTCTGGACTGCTTTGCTTGGGGGGCAGTAAAACCTAATGAGGGGGCATGTTGATAGTCATGTTTTTGAAGCCAGAAATATATTCAAGGCTTGATTTGTGCATGAATGATGACAGCCAAGCTATTGATACTGGCTTAAAGTGATGTATGAGGTAAAGAAATAAAAATGCATGTTTTCGAACATAAACTTAAAACCCAATGATTAAAAAATACATGTTGATTATGTAAATGGAGAAAAAAGATTATCTAATTGTATTTCATTTTAATACGCCCCCTTAATTAAATTTCCATTACTAATAGAACAACTCTATTTCTTGAAAGGCTTTAATACAAATTTAAGTCAAAGCTGACAAATGTACCTACACACAGACTGAGAATATTCAAACGTGGAAATAGGAATGAGTGAGAATATTTATATTATTGGGAAATTAAAATATAAAGAAAACAAAAGAATACTAATTCTGTAAAAAAAAAGTGTTTACCAGTATACCTGCCTCTCGCTCACACTAACAGAACATATACTGCCGAACTGAACTGTTTGGGGCAGTCTGCCGATTTTTATATGACTCAAAGAGCCAATCAGGAATAAGCAAGGAAATATCTTCACACTGTAAAACAAAATGCATTTTTGTGATTGGTTCAGAGATAATTTTAAAAATAGCCGTTGCTTGCATTGTGCTTGGGGGGGCAAAGACACAATTTGGGGGGGCAATGCCCCCCTCAGCCCCCCCCTAGCGCCGGCCCTGGTCTGGATTGGCTTTTTTCGACATCTTTTTCATGGTCTTTTTCTCATATGAGATGAGCTTGGGCCCAGAGCAAGGGCACAAGCCTAAGGTAAACACCCGTTATTATTTTCTTTATTTTTATTTTTTTAACACACCTTCAAGACTTTACAGAAAGAATGAAACACCTGAAACACTATCTCTCAGTACTAAAACATCTTTAATAAAGTATATATAATATAAGTATATTATTGCTGTTGTTGTTTTATTATTATTATTATTATTATTAGTATTATTAGTATTATTACTACTATTGTTGTTATATGATGCGTTGTATTATATTTATTATAAATAATGATAATAATAATAATAATAACAATAATAATAATAATAATAATAATAATATCAATAACAATAATGATAATAATAATATCAATAATGATTATAATAATAACAATAATAATGATGATGATAATAATAAAAATAACAATAATTATAATGATAATAATATCAATAATAATGATTATAATATCAATAATAACAATAATAATAATTATTATAATAATAATAATTATAATAATAATAAAAACAATAATTATAATGATAATAATAACAATAATAATAATCATAATGATTATAATAATAATAACAATAATAACAATAATAATATCAATAATGATTATAATAATAACAATAATAATGATAATGATAATGATAATAATAATAATAACAATAATTATAATGATAATAATAATATCAATAATTATGATTATAATAATAATAATAACAATAATAATAATTATTATAATAATAATAATAACAAAAAATTATAATGATAATAATAACAATAATAATAATAATGATTATAATAATAATAACAATAATAATTTTACATATGTATTTAATCATAATACAGTCATGTATCCTGTGGTCTCTTGGGTGGCACAGGCACAGGTCTAATTTGGGTCTAGTCCACTATTGCTGGGATCCAGAGTTTAAATCACCAGCTGTACTGTCAGCCAGTCGAACGTCTACATATAGACCTGATTACACAAACTTTCTTGGACTATTATTTTTAAATTACTAAAAGTAAAATTAAAAACCCTGCTAATTCTTATTGTTTTTTAACAATTTGGGCTAAGACGTGACAAGAGGGCGGACACACACACAGATGTTTCTAAGATTTATTTTAAACAATAGACAAGAAACAAAGCAGGATTGAACAAGACACTAAAACATGAACTATGCTAAAGCTAACCTAAATGCTAATCGCTTAGCTAACGCTAATCCAAACACACAAGAGCAAAGCTAAAGCTGAACTAAATGCTAACACTAAATACACATGCAACCCAACTCAAGAATGCTAAACCTAGAACTAGACTAAGACAAGACATGAACTAAACACGACTTAAACAAGAAGCATGAGCAAACTAACAAGGGCATGAACTAGACAAGCGCATGAACTAGAAAAGAGCATGAACTAGAAAAGAGAATTCCAAACCAAACCAAAAGAACATGGGCTAGGAAACAAATCAACATGACAAAGGCAAAATAGCCTCGACTGACTGATCCACAGCTGCCTTCTTATATGCCATTAGCAGATTACTTGAGATGAGGTGCAGCTGTGGATAATTAAACAGAGACCAATCACAATGAGGGGGGTGTTGGCTTAACACAGAAGACAAAGACAAACCACCTCTAACATATGATTCAGATTCAGATTACTTTATTTGTCCCCGAGGGGCAATTTAAAGAGCATAAAGATAGCTTAAGAGCACACACAACTCTCAAGACACATAACAGCACACACATGGTAATATGCTCTTGGAGAGGTGGGCGTGGCAGGTGCACATGAGTTCCAGGAGCACACTGAGTCTGGATTTGTGACAGTTTTAATGATTTATAGCAATATAAACTGTTTAATTTGAATTTAAGATGTTGTTAAGTCTAATACTCTACCAGGTATTACTGGGTTTGACAAACAGTTTAGCATGTAACAACTTATGAATCATGCAGCTGATGAAGATAGCTGATGTAAAGAACTGCTCAGGCAGATATTTAAATATCTAATATGCCAGGACACAATTCTGCAAATACGTCTAGAAAATCAGTTAAAATGAGTCTGTATTAGCTTGCGCTTCACTGACTCTTGATAGTTGATAGTGGTTACAGAAGAAAAAAAAAGAGCAGGAGATCTGTGAAACAGTGACCTTTTTAATACTGACTCTACACTTGAGGGTCAGCAGATTTGATGGGTACATGCTTTGCACAGCATAAATTGCACATGCATTTATTTCTCACTGGCAAAGAAAAACTAAAACCTTTGATCTCAAATGCACCTGCCAAACCACCCGAGCATACTGTAATGTAAACATTTTTCTATATAAATTGGAAATTAGACAGGCACAATACAGCAGCACATGGACAGCCTGTAATTATTTATTTGAGTGTGTATGTAGCTTTGGTTTGATTTCTCTTAAGAGGAGCCAAGATCAGTTTGACTTTCCATTAGACCACACTGGAACCAAGATCAATAGTGTTTTAATTGCAATCCAATGTTTTTGACTCTCCTTGCACACAGTCATCACAGAATGAATTACCTTACATTCTGGGAAGATTATGTTGATTGATTTCCAACTTTAAAGTAATGGCAAGTTGTTTCTATTTTGCCATTTGGCTCAATTTCAAAGCTACTGTATGCTATGGCATATTTTAGTACAATGTGTGCAAAGGATTTACAATTTGATTCACTGAGAAACATGCTCAAAATCAATTTTTCCGTTTATGTATTCAGCTTCAATAACAGCTCGATTGTCACGGCTTCTGTGGGACCAGCATCAACTAGAAACACTGGGAGCGAGCGAGGCAGAAACATTGCAAGGATTTACAAGGCACCACCACTGTGTACTATGTGTGCTTGTGGCTGGTTTGTAAAAAAAGGAGTAAATCAGAGTACCTTCCCTCTCAACAGAAAAAAAGCAAAGAAGCAATCTATTTGTCCATACATGTGTGTGTATAATTCAAATAATTCAAATGTATGTGTTTAAAACTACAATACCAAATCAGAAAAAAACTTACTTTTACTTTGACTTCTATTTAATTGCAGACAGGATGAACCTCAGATATTTCATGTTTTGTCTGCTCAACTTCATTTCATTTACTAATAAACATCCATTCCTGCATTTTAGACCTGCAAAACATTCAAAAAAAAGTTGGGACAGTAAAGCATTTACCACTTTGTAATGTTGCCATTCCTTTTCACCACACAGACATTTTGTTCCATTGCAAGTACGGGGTCGTCGTTGTCACATTTTTCAGTTCAAAATTGTCCACACATTCTCTATTGGGGACGCGACAGGACTGCAGGCAGGCCAGTCCAGTACCCGTACCCTCTTCTTCCGCAGCCATGCCTTTGTAATGTGTGCAGCATGTGGTTTTGCATTGATTTGTTGAAAAATGCATTCAAGTCCCTGGAAAAGATGACGTCTTGAAGGCAGCATATGTTGCTCTAAGATCTCAATGTACTTTTCTGCATTAATGCTCCCATCACAGAAGTGTAAATGACCTTTGCCAAGGGCACTGACACAGCCCTATACCATGACAGACCCTGACTTTTGGACTTGCTGCTGATAACAGTCTGAACGGTCCTTTTCGTCTTTGGTCTCAGGGACATGGCGTCCATTTTTTCCAAAGAAGACCTGGAATGCTGATTCATCTGACCACAATACACGTTTCTACTGAGTGATGGTCCATCCTAGATGCCTTAGAGCCCAGAGAAGTCGACACTGCTTCTGGACATGGTTAACATAAGGCTTCTTTTTTGCACAGTAAAGTTTTAAGTGGCATTTGTGCATGTAACTCTGTATTGTAGTGCTTGACAAAGGTTTGATAAAGTAATCCCTCGCCCATGTGGTTATATCAGCTATTGCTGAGTGGCAGTTCTTGATGCAGTGCTGTCTGAGTGATTGAAGATCACGGGCGTTCAGCTTAAGCTTGCACTCTTGGCCTTTACGCACTGAAATTCCTCCCGATTCTTTGAATCGTTTAATGATATTATGCACTGTAGAGGGAGAAATATGCAAATCCCTTCCAATCTTTCTTTAAGGTACATTGTTTTTAAACATTTCAATCATTTTCTCACACATTTGTTGAAAACTGCAGATCCTCTGATCATCTTTGCTCATCCAAGACTCAGCCTTTGCACTTTCCATACTGTCCTAACTTTTTATGATTTGGGGTTGTAATTTAAAGGGGGTAAAATTAAGCTGCAACAAGCATGATTTCTAAACATAAAATAGGTTGGCCACATTAATAAATCTGAGTCATATGAGCATTGAAGCAAGTTTTACACTAATACCTACAGTATATCTTAGTCATATGGCTGCCTAATTTTTGCCTTATCTCTTCATTATATAACTTCTTTGTCATTTTAGATGTAAACAAAGTGTAAGATCTGTACTGTACCACATTTTCTGTATACTGTGTACGTCAATATGTTTAAAACCCAGTAAATGTTTATTTATGAACTGACAGTTATGCAAAATGATATAAATCTGCTGACTCTACAACTGAACTATTACGTCACTAAACACTAAACAGAAACTTTTGCAATGCCCTTAAGGGGCTGGTAGTGTAATCCTCCAAAACTGTGTTTCTGTCGAAAACTATTTGCATATTGAACTGTGTAATGAGTTTTTACAGACTCTGCCCTCTAAGGGCCTATACTTAAAGCAAGCTTAAGGATAGTTGTAGCATGAGCAAAGTTATGTTGATCCTTTGATTTTCAAGATGTCACTGCCTAATTGGGGTCAGACCAAAAGTTGCACAAAGCCTGAATACTGGTAGTTCTGAATTTTGTCTGCTTTATAAAAATGCTTTGTAAAATTATGACTAACATACAGTATATTAAGTATTTTAGTGCATTTACTCTCCTTTTGCTTTGTAAAACCATGGTTCGAATTCTGGAGGGGATGGCGGGGAATCAAACCCTCCTAACTAATACTAAGAAATAAAAACAACAGTTCAGAGGGGTTGTAAGTTAGCTAAACTGTAACTTCAGGCAACATTTAGAAACTAGCAGATGTAAGCATTCATCAATATACAGTTGATGCAATCTAACTCAGAAACTCAGAAAGCAATAAAGTGTATTAAACAAGCTAGATAGCTAGCTCCTTGTGAAAACACGGCCAATAATGGGAGTAAAAGCAGGCAGATGAGATGAGAAATGGTATGGTTCCCTTTAGAGGTGTCTGAAATCGTATTCTTCCATGATAGCCTACCTTAACGGATTACGTAAACACTCGTCCATGGTTTGACACACATTTACTTTCCAATAGTGGTGTGTGATACTGCAAGATTTGGTATCAATCCAATACCAAGTAAATACAGGGCCCGTATAGCCGATACCGACACTTTTTAATAATTAAGGTAGATGCATCTTCAAATTGCTAAATCTGAATGAATTTTCATTCATTCATTCAAGTGTATTATTGTAATACATACATTTTTGTAAGTAGCTGCTCTCAGTAAGGTTGTAAATAAATTCAGTTGTTTAAAGCGGTCTGATTTCTTGTTTCTGGTGCTTTACTTTCTCACAACGTTATCATAATGGCATATCACCACAAAGCGGCTAACACACAGTTGTGTTTGCTGGGTGAATACATTTGTAAATTTTTAATAGTGACCGAATACATGTGTCCTTGTTCATTTAAAATAAAAATCGATGCTTTTCTGTTTACATTTATAAGCACAAAGTCAAAAGAAAAGAGCTCTCATTCACCAAAACACGGAATAAAAGCCTCACTATGCATGCTCTGATTCATGTGCATAAGGTGCGTCCGTACTTTATGTACGTATAGTTTACATTATTATTATTTCCATAAAATCACCCCTATTTCTGTATCTGCAAAGCAAAGTATTCAAAAACTTGTACTAATGTCTGTTAGAATTGTACCAACATAACAACGTGACAGTACCACAACAAAACACAGCAGAGCAGGAGGGGAGGAGCAAGGTGAGCATGTAAAATGTGAGAGGAGCGAGTCTGTACAGACGTGGTCTTCACTTTCTGACGAAACGGGAAAAAAGTGCTGAATGTAGCGGAGAAAAAGTAAGACTAAAATATAGATCCCATCATACTAGTATCGATCCGATAACAATACCAACGGTGGTTTCGATAGTATCGATATTTGGATCGATCGCCCACCACTACTTTCCAGCAAATGTCAATTCTGTGCAAAGCAATTTAAACATTTAAATTTAAGTCTTTGTAATCTGGAGCTAGATAATAATTACTTGTGATATTTCCACTCACACACACATGTAATCTACTATAGTAAAATTTGATATTAAATCCACGGTGATGTAGATTCTGCTTAATCCAAACAGTTCCACTTAAGATGTAATGTTTTACAAGTCTGTAATGTTTTACAGCACGGCATAACTGTGGAAATGGTGGTCCTTTATGCTAATAAAGATACAGTAGCTTTGGACTGAACAGGTATCTCATCTGTGTTTAAATAACAAAGTTAAAAAGTTAAAGTGCATATATACTGATCAGTCATAACATTAAAACCACCTCCTTGTTTCTACACTCACTGTCCATTTTATTAGCTCCACTTACCATATAAAAGCACTTTGTAGTTCTACAATTACTGACTGTAGTTAATCTATTTCTCTACATACTTTTTTAGCCTGCTTTCACTTTGTTCTTCAATGGTCAGGACCCCCACAGGACCACTACAGTGTAGGTATTATTTAGGTGGTTGATAATTCTCCACACTGCAGTGACAATGACATGGTGGTGGTGTGTTAGTGTGCGTTGTGCTGGGATGAGTGGATCAGACACAGCAGTGCTGCTGGAGTTTTTAAATATAATCTTCACTCACTGTCCACTCTATTAGACACTCCTACCTAGTTGGTTCACCTTGTAGATGTAAAGTCAGAGACGATCGCTCATCTGTTGCTGCTGTTTGCGTTTGTCATCTTCTAGACCTTCATCTGTGGTCACAGGACGCTGCCCACGGGGCGCTGTTGGCTTGACATATTTTTGGTTGGTGGACTATTCTCAGTCCAGCAGTGACAGTGAGGTGTTCACTTCAGTGCTGAGTATGATCCACCACCCAAATAATACCTACTCTGTGGTGGTCCTGGGAGAGTCCTGACCATTGAAAAACAGCATGAAAGGGACCTAACAAAGCATGCAGATAAACAGATGGACTACAGTCAGTAATTGTAGAACTACAAAGTACTGGAGCCTATCCCAGCTTTTCAATGGGCTCAAGGCACACAGTAACACCCTGGACGGGGCGCCAGTCCATCGCAATTCAGTGTCTCCAGTTAACCTGCCTGCATGTTTTCGGACTGTGGGAGGAAAAAGGAGCTCCTGGAGGAAACCAGACACAGGGAGAACATGCAAACTTCGCACAGAAAGGACCCGGACCACCGCGCCTGGGGATCGAACCCAGGACCTTTTTGCTGTAAGGCGACAGTGTAACCCACCGAGCCACCGTGCCGCCCACTTTTTATTTATTTATTTTAGTTCTATTCATGGATAAACTTTTTATGAATGTTGATATAGACTATTAGATAATTTGTGTAATCACTAACGTTTTTAATTTTTAATATGTTTAACAAATAAGGGGTTTTACACTTTTTGCTTGCTTGTTTGTTTGATTGTATTTCACTTGTGGCAAGGTAACAAAACAATTAGTGTGGGTGCCTCAGTAGTCCAGATTCCCATGGATCTGGGTTTAAAATGTACCTATTATTATATCATATAATTAGTCTGTTTTGTGTGTACGCAGTGATGGCATAGTTACCTTTAAAAAGTAACTTAGTTACTTTATTGATTAAAAAATATCAATATATTATATAAAATATATAATAAAATATTATAAATTTAAAACTTATTTTAAAAGTAACTAAGTTAGATTACAAGTTACTTTATTAGTTACATTCAGCAGCTGCCGTAATGCAACTGGAGCTGCGTAGGCGATTGAAGCGGAATAAGAAACAAGAAAGACGCGGAAAACTAAGTCCTCTGTTCACAGGTGAGAGTAAGATAAATAAAATAAAAATTTTAAGACAAATAAATAACAAAAAGACAGTAAATATCCAAAATTTTGGCGAGTGGGGTTTGTAATGAGTCTGTAACTATAGTGATATTACGTCACCACGTCCCCACGTGTAGTACGTAGCGGTGTTGTGTGCATACTGCACACTTCTGTACTGAAAGTATGTACTTCTTTACCGGCCGAGTAGTGCATACTTCCTCCAATCTAGTGCATACTCTGTAAGTATGCGATTTCGGACGCAGCTCGTGACTTAATTGTCGCATAGGCCAGACGTCACTCCCCGAGTTGCAAAAATAGTAACGCACAGTAACTTGGATAAGTAACTTTAATCTGATTACTGGATTGGAAATAGTAACCCGTTAGATTACTTGTTACTGAAAAATGTGGTCAGATTAGAGTAACGCATTACTGACATCAGTGTATGTACGTATGAGTGTATGTTTAATGCCTTGCAATGGACAAATTTTCATTCTGGACCCACCACAACTCCAATTAGTCTAGTAAAGAAATCCGAATTAGGTCATTTAAAAGGTCAGCAGAAATGAGGTAGTTAAACTACAGCTGGCTGTCTGGTCCTGCATGGAGTGTGATATTTAGTCTCAAAAGCTTTATTCTCATCCAAGCCCTGCTGTTTCAGGTCAGTTTTCTTGAGTTCTGTCCAGCAATTGCCCTTTTCACAACACAGGCATCTTTAAATAAACAACACATGAGAGCATATTCCCTCTCGGTCCATCTCTGTTTCATTATTTATTTTACTTTCTAAATTTTCATTTTAAATGAATGTTTAAATAGGAGTGGTCATAAAGTAAATAACACTGTAATTAACAGTTTACATTTAAAGAGACAAAATATTTAGAGGTCGTTTTATCTCAGATAAAATGAAATGCACAGACCAAACCATAAGTCGTATGGACATGAGTCTTGGTCAAGAGGTCATAGTCCCTCCTGCTACTCAGGCGCTCGGGCTCAGCCCGATTTGCCCGATGATGGCACTGTAGTGTAGCATCAAACTTTGAAGTGCATATCTCCCACCCTGTATGATGCAGATACAAAATTGTTCTTTTTTTCTCTTTGATTACTTGTTTTGTGCTCTAAAAAAGCCTCAAGAATCATGTAGCTCCACCCACTTCACAGAATTGTTTGAGTACAAACTTGCCTCTGGATTTTTACCTCACATACACAAATGTGATATCAAAATAACCCTAAACAAATTAAAATAACCCTAAGCAAATTAAAATAACCCTAAGCAATCAAAATATGGGTGTAGAAAGCCATGCATAAAGCACGCATATACTGCTCTAACTCAACAAGCCGATACTTTATATATATATATATATATATATATACAGTGTATCACAAAAGTGAGTACACCCCTCACATTTCTGCAGATATTTAAGTATATCTTTTCATGGGACAACACTGACAAAATGACACTTTGACACAATGAAAAGTAGTCTGTGTGCAGCTTATATAACAGTGTAAATTTATTCTTCCCTCAAAATAACTCAATATACAGCCATTAATGTCTAAACCACCGGCAACAAAAGTGAGTACACCCCTAAGAGACTACACCCCTAAATGTCCAAATTGAGCACTGCTTGTCATTTTCCCTACAAAATGTCATGTGATTTGTTAGTGTTACTAGGTCTCAGGTGTGCACAGGGAGCAGGTGTGTTCAATTTAGTAGTACAGCTCTCACACTCTCTCATACTGGTCACTGAAAGTTCCAACATGGCACCTCATGGCAAAGAACTCTCTGAGGATCTTAAAAGACGAATTGTTGCGCTACATGAAGATGGCCAAGGCTACAAGAAGATTGCCAACACCCTGAAACTGAGCTGCAGCACAGTGGACAAGATCATCCAGCGTTTTAAAAGAGCAGGGTCCACTCAGAACAGACCTCGCGTTGGTCGTCCAAAGAAGCTGAGTGCACGTGCTCAGCCTCACATCCAACTGCTGTTTTTGAAAGATAGGCGCAGGAGTGCTGTCAGCATTGCTGCAGAGATTGAAAAGGTGGGGGGTCAGCCTGTCAGTGCTCAGACCATACGCCACACACTACATCAAATTGGTCTGCATGGCTGTCACCCCAGAAGGAAGCCTCTTCTGAAGTCTCTACACAAGAAAGCCCGCAAACAGTTTGCTGAAGACATGTCATCAAAGGACATGGATTACTGGAACCATGTCCTATGGTCTGATGAGACCAAGATTAATTTGTTTGGTTCAGATGGTCTCAAGCATGTGTGGCGGCAATCAGGTGAGGAGTACAAAGATAAGTGTGTCATGCCTACAGTCAAGCATGGTGGTGGGAATGCCATGGTCTGGGGCTGCATGAGTGCAGCAGGTGTTGGGGAGTTACATTTCATTGAGGGACACATGAACTCCAATATGTACTGTGAAATACTAAGCAGAGCATGATCCCCTCCCTGCGGAAACTGGGTCGCAGGGCAGTGTTCCAGCATGATAATGACCCCAAACACACCTCTAAGACGACCACTGCTTTATTGAAGAGGCTGAGGGTAAAGGTGATGGACTGGCCAAGCATGTCTCCAGACCTAAACCCAATAGAACATCTTTGGGGCATCCTCAAGCGGAAGGTGGAGGAGCGCAAAGTCTCGAATATCCGC
This sequence comes from Trichomycterus rosablanca, assembly GCF_030014385.1. Taxonomy (NCBI): domain Eukaryota; kingdom Metazoa; phylum Chordata; class Actinopteri; order Siluriformes; family Trichomycteridae; genus Trichomycterus; species Trichomycterus rosablanca. The sequence continues at coordinate 30,686,493 of NC_085988.1, read as the reverse complement.
CAGCTCCGTGATGTCGTCATGGAGGAGTGGAAAAGCATTCCAGTGGCAACCTGTGAAGCTCTGGTAAACTCCATGCCCAGGAGAGTTAAGGCAGTTCTGGGAAATAATGGTGGCCACACAAAATATTGACACTTCAGGAACTTTCACTAAGGGGTGTACTCACTTTTGTTGCCGGTGGTTTAGACATTAATGGCTGTATATTGAGTTATTTTGAGGGAAGAATAAATTTACACTGTTATATAAGCTGCACACAGACTACTTTTCATTGTGTCAAAGTGTCATTTTGTCAGTGTTGTCCCATGAAAAGATATACTTAAATATCTGCAGAAATGTGAGGGGTGTACTCACTTTTGTGATACACTGTATATATATATATATATATATATATAATGTATATACACTGCCTGGCCAAAAAAAAGGTCACACACTCTAATATTTTGTTGGACCGCCTTTAGCTTTGATTACAGCACGCATTCGCTTTGGCATCGTTTCCACAAGCTTCTGCAATGTCACAACATTTATTTCTGTCCAGAGTTGCATTAATTTTCCCCCAACATCTTGTATTGATGATATGAGATTTGGTCCACTGCGCAAAGTCTTCTCCAGCACATCTCAAAGATTCTCAATGGGGTTCAGGTCTGGACTCTGTGGTGACAAATCCATGTGTGAAAATGATGTCTCATGCTCCCTGAACCACTCTTTCACAATTTGAGCCCGATGAATCCTGGCATTGTCATCTTGGAATATATACTGCAGGGTTTTTGCATGGCACTTTGTAACTAATAATAAAAAAAATTCTAAACTGGTTTTAATTCTTGTATCTTGTAATTTTGTGTGAGAGGTTTTGCATATTGTATGTGTTGTTCTTATTAGTATTCTAGTTTCATATAAACTTAAAAAACTATGCAAAAAAAAAAAAAAAGGATTTAAAATTAACCAGTAATGGATTGGTGCAATGTCTAATGTGTACTGTGACTTTGACCAGTAATCACAGATAGTAATTCCATGACCCTGACATGTGTGTGTGTGTGTGTGTGTGTGTGTGTGTGTGCGTGTGTGTGTGTGTGTGTGTGTGTAAACTTTGTGTTTGGTGTCAAAATGCCAAATTTATACTGTATATTTATAATGTATATCTACATTTATATTGTACTCCTTTACCACAGACACGGCCTCATAACACAAGAGGCGTACTGTTTTCTCTTCTTGAAGCACAAACCTTTATTCACTTTTCCATCTTATATTAAATTTCCTTTCTTCTGCTTCAATTTCCTCATCTTGTACATTTTGAGATTACTTGTAAATATTTATCAACATCACTTTTTGAAAAATCACCTCAGTTAAACAATGATGTAGAAACACTTCCATCTAGTGGCGGGATGCGGTCACTTTGCAGGTCACAAAATCGGCATGCATTGTGAAAGATGCAGTTTATGTATGATTTTACAGTGTATTTTAAGACAATCATCAGTCTTTTAAGCTCTCGCGGGCACATAAAATGATGTGGTGGGCCGGATTTGAGTTTGACACGTGACTTAAAGCCTTGAATATCACTCTGCTTTAGCAAACAACCACACCTACAGGCACAAAACTTTTTTTAAACAAAAAAAAACACAGAATGCAGTTACTCTTTGGACGCAAATCATGTTTTATGTTTGTGAGTGATTTGTTGAATTACATGTGTTACACCTCCTGATAAAGCAGCAAATTATTAGTGTTTGCACTGTTGTGTGCTTTGATGTGCTGCTGTCATCCTTCTCCAGGGAATTAGCCAGTGGGCCGCTGTGCTGCCTGGAGGGTTGATTGGAGGATAGCTAATCGATCGTAGCGCTTCGGCAGCGGCGTTGACAATCACCACGGCAGATCCTGGAAAAGTGGTGGGGCTTACAGTTCAAGAATGGGGACCGGCATCTAGTCTTCGGCTTTGGTGCAAACTGGCATTACCTCTGATTTACTTGTGGTGGTTAGCGCTATTTGATTAGTTGCATCTCGTTTAGTTTGTCCTCGCTGTGTATTTTGTGTTGCTGCTTGTGTTAGAGTGTGTGAGTGCATGTCCTGTCATCCATATTTTGTATGCTATATGTTGTATATAGTATTGTAGAAAGCGATTGCAAATAGTCACCCTGTATCTTTTCTTCTACCTGCACTTATCACTATTAACAGGTTCATGTGCATTCTCTACATCATCTTCACATTTAACTGGTCCAGTCTTTTCCCTAGACAGTTTGGAACTATAAGTTACACTGCACATCTATCTTATTAAGATGTTTTAAGTGTGTCTGGATTAGTGCATCGCCCACCTCTCAATGCACTCTCCATTTCTTTTCTGTGCACTACAAGTGGCTTTGGCATGAAGCATACTCAGCAGGATGCTGACTAAATGACTAGAAGCAGATGGCTGAAAAGGAGGGTATGATAAAGGGACAGAAGGCTAATTGATCTCATTTCTTGACAGAATGTGGACGAGGCAAAAAGGAGGGTGCACATTGCTCTCTTTCAGATAGAAAAGAGGTGCATGTGGAATGGTTGGTAAGAAGCCCCTGACTCATCACTTCTCCTAGGTAAGTGGATATAACGATATATATCTATCAGAGAGAAGGCTAGATAGTGATCTTAGCCAGTGGATGGATATAATGAACCGTAGTTTGACGTCACATCAGATGGATAGAAATTCCCTGACTGCAATGGCAGACAGGCGCAACATACTGGATTAGTTATTAAGGGATGGTGTTAAAGGTGAAGTATGCATCTATATATACTCACTCACTCACTCACTTTCCTAACCGCTTATCCAATTAGGGTTGCCATGGGTGTTAGAGCCTATCCCAGCTTTTCAATGGGCACAAGGCACACAGTAACACCCTGGATGGGGCGCCAGTCCATCGGAGGGCAGACACACAAACACACACACACATTCAGAGCTCCCGGAGGAAACCCACACAGACACGGGGAGAACATGCAAACTCCACACAGAAAGGACCTGGATCGCCCCGCATGGAGATAAAATCCAGGACCTTCTTGCTGTGAGGCGACAGTACTACCCACTGAGCCACTGTGCCCACATCTATATGTATAAAAAAATCTACCTGAGGATCAGTAATGACTATGTGTGATGATAACTGCCAAAGGCAATTTGCACTATTTCTGACAAAGCACCTGTAATTATATTTCTAATGCAGATTTTAAAGATGTAACCAAAAATATCCACATTTCCACTGTTAACAGGCCTTATGCAGTGTATGCTTGTACTGTTAATCCAGTATCAAGGGGGACTATGTACTCCGGCCCATTTTAATACAGCAGTTTAGCTGCAGTTAAGCCTTTAAACCCAGCATGTTCAGAGAGTGGAGTAAACTCAGCATGATTATCTGTTAACAAATGTGGAAAATGGTTGTATTTAATCAAAAATTTGATCACAAATTGTCATTCAGCAGTTAATGCATGTTCTCCCCTTTTTCTCCCAACTTTTACCGTATTCAATTACCCAACTGCATTATGCTTCCTCTCTACTGATGTTGATCTCCACCCTAATTGAGAAGAGTGAAACTGACACACGCCCCCTCCGACATGTGTACAGTAGCCGACTGCATCTTGTACGCATCTTGTGTGTGTACGAAGAGACACACCCTGATCAGCATTATTCCTCTACTCAGTGCAGGCGCCATCAATCAGTCAGCAGAGATCGCAATTGCCTCAGTTATGAGGAGTCCCTATCTGACTCCCAACCTGTATGAACAACAGCCAATTGTTGTTCACATAGGCGCCCAGCCCAGCCGGATGCCTGAGTCGAGTTCACACCAATGAGTTCAAAATGTCATCTCTGGTGTGCTAGTGTGTTTTACCACTGCACCACCTGAGCGCCATTGCAGACAGTATTAACTAAAAATATTTCATGTTTTGCCTGGTCAGCTTTATTTCATTCGTAATTTGTAATCCACTCCTGGATTTCAGGCCTGCAACACATTCCAAAAAAAGTTGGGACTGTAAAGAATTGACCACTTTTTAATATGTTTATTTCTTCTCACAACACTTAAAAGACGTTTTGGGGCACCTCAATGGTGCAGCGGGATATTCCGCTAATGCACCAGTGCCGGGATTCTGAACACCCCGGTTCGAATCTCAGCTCTGCTACCGGTTGACTGGGCACCTTTTAGCAGGCCAATTGGCAGTGCCTGCAGTAGACAAAATTGGCCATCAAGTCTGCTGGATGGGAAAAGACCAGACTAATAAAGTGGGTGGGGTCTTCAAATGTTGTGCAAGGACCCTGGTTAGAAGCCCGAGGTGCCTGTGGAGGAGCCACATGTACGAATAGGGCACGGGCGAAAAAGGGGTCAAGGAACTGTGCACCTGTTGGAGGGGGGCGTGAGGCAGGGGAATAGACCCTCCTCGAACGCAATCGGGTTCCCAAGCAGGGGAAGACTATTTGGCTATGCTAAATTGGGAGAAAAAGGGGAGAAAATGCATTAAAATTTTTTAAAAAAAAAAACAAGAACAGAGGATAGCGAGGATACCAAGTGTTGTGTTTTACCTGTTATTTTGTCCCATTCTTCCTACAAACACATCTTTAAGTGTTCAACAATAAGTGGTAAAATGTCGCATTTTCATTTAAAAATTCTCCACACATTCCCTATTAGGGACAGGTCAGGTCTGCAGGCAGGTCAGTCCAGAACACATACCCTCTTCTTCCACATCCATGCCTTTGTAATGTGTGCAGCATGTGGTTTTGCATTGACCCATTTTTTTCTGGTTTGGGGTTGTAATAGACAGACCCAACTCTGTCTTTTATTCTCTATCTAGATGTTCCCTTTTTGTCCCCACTTCCCACTACCAAATTCAATCAGGGCAAAGTGACATAATGCATTTTTCAGATCACATCAGCACCACCTGAAGAAAATTGGATTGCATTTTGTGACTGTTTCTAAAATCATTTTCATACCGAGAAGATAAGGTACAACACACTAACGTAAAATGCCTTTTATTAGGAGAGGAGCATTCATTTTCAATTCTGCCCTTCCACACCCACACCTGCTGTCTGAAGAATTCAAGTAAAATTTTCAATTCAGAGTATTTGTATACAGTTTTAAGTAAATGCTAGGTTTAAGTCTATACTTGTGGTTTCATGAATAGTTATTTACAACCCCAAATCAGAAAAAGTTTGGACAGTATGGAAAATGCAAATAAAATAAAAATGCAGTGTTCCTTACATTTACTTTGACTTTTATTTGATTGCAGACGGTTTGAACCTAAGATATTTAATGTTTTGTCTGCTCAACTTCATTTAATTTGTTAATATACAGTACCTCCATTCCTGCATTTCAGGTCTGCAACACATTCCAAAAAAAGTTGGAACGGGGGGCAATTTAATAATGATGTGATTCCAAACAGATGATGTCTACTGGTGATTGTAATCATGGTTTGGTACAAAAGCAGCATCCAGGAAAGGCTAAATCTTTGATGAGCAAAGATGATAAGAGGATCTCCAGTTTGTCAACAAATGCATATGAAAATTATTGAAATGTTTAAAAACAATGTACCTCAAAGAAAGATTGGAAGGGATTTGCATATTTCTCCCTCTACAGTGCATAATATCATTACACCATTCAAGGAATCCGGAAGAATTTCAAAAATATTCACATTTCCACTGTTAACAGTGTCAAGGGGTCTGTATTAAGCCAGTGTCTGTCATGGTATGGAGTCGTGTCATTGCCCTTGGCAAAGGTCATTTACACTTCTGTGATGGCAGCATTAATGCAGAAAAGTACATTGAGATCTTAGAGCAAAATATGCTGCCTTCAAGACGTCATCTTTTCCAGGGACGTGAATGCATTTTTCAACAAGACGATGCAAAACCACATGCTGCACACATTACAAAGACATGACTGTGGAAGAATAGGGTACAGGTACTGGACTGGCCTGTCTGCAGTCCTGACCTGTCCCCAATAGAGAATGTGTGGAGAATTTTAAAATAAAATATGCGACAACGACGACCCCGTACTGTTGCACATCTTAAGACGTGTTTGCAGGAAGAATGGGACAAAATAACACCTGAAACACTAAATCACTTGGTATCCTCGGTGCCAAAGCATCTTTAAAGTGTGGTGAAAAGGAATGGCAACATTACAAAGTGGTAAATGCTTTACCGTCCCAACTTTTTTTGGAATGTGTTAAAGGCCTGAAATGCAGGAATGGATGTTTATTAATAAATTAAATGAAATTGAGCAGATAAAACATGAAATATTTCAGGTTCATCCTGTCTGCAATCAAATAAAAGTCAAAGTAAATGTAAGAAATGTAAGTGTTTTTTCTTATTTGCATTTTTCATGTTGTCCCAACTTTTTCTGATTTGGGGTTGTATTTATTTTTCTTATTTATTTATTTATTTTTTATCTCCCAATATATTTTTGTATACATAAATCATGTTTGTACAAGTAATGTTGCACAGCAGAATGGTGCACCACCACTACTGTGGCAATGTAACCTTTGTACAGTCATATGGGGTTTTGCTTGCTGTAAGTTCTATTAGTTTTTGGTGCTTCTTTGATGGATTACATCTGACCATCTGGACAAACATTCTCTTACCACGAGTTTTGGTTTTGCTTCTGTCATTGGCAAAAAAAGGGTTTTATGTTTCCTTTTTCCAAACATGTTACAGTTAGCAAATATTGTAATGAGCTATGTTGCAAAATTGTGTCCTTCTGCCTTGCCAAATGGCTAGCAGTAGGGGGCATTGAGATGCAGATGTTTGACGTGTCGGTTGACTGACAGTCATCTGTGCATTGTTGAACAGTAATTCAGGGTAACTGTGATGCTGGATTCTGCTGGCATATGGTTTCAGCATATTTTGTGTCTTTATGGGAACTCAGCCGGTGTCGCTGCACTTCTCGGCCATCAAAAGAGAACCACCCTAAATGAGTGAGTTGCTGCAGGGTGGTATAAAGGCCCTTTTTCGGAGCAGGTTTGGACGTTTGGACCCATGCTGGGTGCGGGCTGCACTAGTTGGTGTGTGGCATGCTACTTGGGCTGTGCTATCCCTGACCTAATTTGGGTTCCTGTCTTCTGCTTTTTGAGCATTGTGACAACCAGTTTTCATTTCTGCTCTATCCCTTTTCTGTGAATGTTTTTGTGTCTTTCATTTGTTAGCTTGTGTCTGTATTTTAGCCACTGCTGAGATAATTTTTCCAATACCTTTTTTGTTTGTGGCTTTTCAGTCGCATTTTAATTCTCTGAGCATTCTTCAAAAAGTTTTCACACTTTTTTAAAACTCTACATTAAGAATTTCAAAAACTTTCAATTACATCACTTTTCTACAGTCACCTTATGTTTTGATGCTTTTTTCCCAGCGCTGTACCATTTTACTGCCATTAGCAAAAATGCTTTTGGTTGAGAGTGTAGCCACTGATGCACCACTGCTTTCACATCATCATCACATGAAAATCTTCTTCCCCTTAAAGCTTCTTTGAGCGTCCAAAAGGGTGGAAATCAGATGGCGCTAAATTCAGACTATAAGCTTTCTCTTAGTCTCTCAGACACGACCAATTACTTCTCCATCCCTCAACGTTTCCAACCAAAATATAAAAGTGCTGAAACTTTGGTTAAACATCCTGCATATTGGGTTTATTTTCAATTCTTAAAGGTGTGGGGCTACACCTGGTGCCTTAGTTTTTGCGGTGCGACCCACCCCGTTACAAACATACAGTATTTGTGTAGAAGAATTCTGTAGATGGCATGTTACTTCATTTTTACTTAGATTTTTTTCCAACTAAGTTTTAATCTAATCTTAATGTGGCTTTCTTAAATGAGATACAAACCAAAGATGGGGACTCAAGTCTGCGACTCAAGTCCGAGTCGTATGTAAGTCGCACACACAGCGACTTCAGACTCAACTCGGACTCATTTCAAATGACTCGTGACTCGCAAAAAATGACTTGTGTACAACAAAAGTCAGCAACATTAGTTACGTGTGACAATTATGTATATTATTTTCTGCTCTCTAATAATTATTTTCTGCTCTCTAATAACGCTCCGGCCATCTTAACCTGCAACGCATGCAATGGGTAAATGTTCCAGCTTCCGGCGAAGTGATGAAGCGTCGTTCCCTACTCAAAATGGTGGAATACCCTACGTAGTGCACTTCACAGTAACAGACAATGTGAATGGCACACTCCTACAGAATTGGCGCTAATGATTGTAAGAACCGCTTTCTGAAGCAATCAGACCTTCTGATTTTATTTGTTAGTAAGAAATGCTGTTATTTGCATGTGTTTAGTTTGCAGCATCACACAGATGATGTGTCAATGAAACGCTTGATTGGCTTTCTAACGAGTTTTTTACTTCACAACAGGGAAAAGTTTGGAGGTTTTTAATTATAAGCACATTAACAAAATAACGGATTATATTCCTAATGGGACAAACAGTTACAAATTTAATAGCATCTGGAACAACATAAGTTAAGGTAAGCAGTATTATAGATTTTTTGCTGTGTTTGGGATTTTTGCCGGCGTGCTATAATTTTGCAATGAAAACAAAATGTCAGTTTAAGCTTTTAACTGGTACCTGGGAAAGTTAAGGCATTAAGTAAAACAGCAAAATACAGTCGCTAATCTGTTGTTGTTTTTTATCTGAACGTACATATAATTTGTTTATTTCTTACATTTTATTTATTTGTTTATTTGTTACATTTCCAATATATGTTTTGTATAAGACTCGTGACTTGACTCAAACTCTAGCCTAAAGACACGTGACTCGACTCGGATTCTAGCCTAAAGGCTCGTGACTCAACTCGGACTCTAGTCTAAAGACTCGTGACTTGACTCGGACTCTAGCCTAAAGACTCGTGACTCATATTTTGTGAACATCTCTGATACAAACAGAAAATACATGTATTTTGTACATAAAATAAAAAACCCTCAATTTTCAGAACAAAATGGCTTCTACAGGCAGAAGTCAGTATTAACAGTTAACTTCCTTGGAACTAAGTACATCACTCTTTTGGGGAGACTACCCAAAACTAAGTTTTCTAAGGTAATCTTCTGGTATATTATACCATGCTTCCTTTAGTACTTCTTTAGATTTAGGCTTTCTTTTATTTCTTTGTCTGTTCATGTGATCCCATGTTGCCTCTATAATGTTCAGGTCTTGACTCTGTGGAGGCCAGTCCATTACTGTCAGTGTTTTATCAGCTGTTTTTTCTCCAAATATGATTTCACTGCATTAGTGTGCCGTTCCCAATAAGGCGCTATTCAGAATGAATGGCATGTTGAATTAAAACCTGTCTGTATTATTCAGCATTTATGATCCCATCAATTTGGACAATATTGCCAACACCACTGGCAGATATGCAGCCCCAAACTAGGACAAACCCTCTCCTTGTAGGTTACAGAGTTTTTAATATTATGATATATTATGATATTTTAAACAGAAAATTCATGAAATTTATATTTAAATATGTTAGTAAGTTTTATGCAATGTTACATAACAAAAATAGAGTTGGATTTGTCACTTCATAATAATAATTTGTTTTCTTCTTATCTTCATCTTATCTTTATTCTTTTTTTTTTTTTTTTTTTTGCTTATCCTTAATTTCCTTTGGGATTTATTAAGTATATATCTATCTATCTTCAATCCAATATTTGTAGGCTTTGGTACATCTTAACCTTTTCACCCTGTTCCCCTTTCATAAAAGTGGTGTCTTGGCTGCTACCCTATCAAAAAGACCATGATGATGCTGCCAGTGCCAGGTCCTTGCTTGGACTTCTTTCGGTTTCTTAAATAAGAAAGTCCTTTTTTTGTCCTCAACCCCTCCTGATTCATCCTGATTTCATTATAAGAGCGTGAATACCACATTTTAAGTATGCAGTTTGTTTGCTGATTTCCTTTTGAGAGTGGTTTTGCTGATGCAAGAAATGCAATGCCATATTAATGTCCATGCTGCTGAAATGGTGTGTTCAACAAGTTGTTTCTTTTGTTTATTTAGTGTAATTTCAACAGACCAGGGGTGAGTTTCCCAAAAGCATAGTTGCTAACTATGGTAGCAACTTACATAGTTGGAACAATGCAGTTGCTATGCAAGTGTTTCCCGAAACCATAGTTCGAACTACTGTGGTAACTACGTTGCATAGTTCAAAACATCGTAAGGCGACACAGGTGTTTTTCAAAAGCATAGTTCCAACGAACGTTCGTAACTACTGTGGTAAAGTTGTGTAGTTCCAACTATACCTATAGCTGTGTGGTTAGAAGCGTAGTTCCTGGTGGATACGTCATCACTGACGTAGGACGCCGTTAAAGGACCGTAGTCACAATGCCATGGAAGCAGAAAGTTTATATTAATCTTGTTGTACGAACATTTAAAATGTCAAATATTTAATCATGTAGTTCTTAAAGGACTTCTTAGTATATTTATGTTAATATGGTTGCATCTGTCGAATAATGGAACATATTGGAATCATAAAGTAATGAGTGAATGAATGAAATAAATGGTTAATGGATAAAAAAAATGAATTAAACAGTTAAATGAATGAATAAATGAAACTAAAAGTAAAATAAAATAAAAGATAAATGAATAAATAAAACAAAAAATTAAATAAAAAAAAGTAATGGATCAATAAATGAAACTAAAAGTAAAAAAAATTAAAGTAATGAATGAATTAAATTAAATAAAAATAAAATAAAAAAAAATTAAACTGAAAATAATGATAAGTAAAATTATTAAAAAATATATAGTGGAGGAAACAGCTGTGCTTTACAAAAGAGGGTGTGTGAGTAGGTAGGTTGGGGTTATGGGCCAAACATATTCTCTATTAACTGAAGATGTGTTTCTTGCCTGCAGGATACATTGCATCATGATGAACATGGTTATCATCATCAGCATTGTTAACAGAGTCCTCATCTGGCAGCTGCACATTTGCTTTAACGTCAAGGTTGTGCAGCAAAGCTGTAACCACCACCACAGCACAGCATTTTGTGGGGTCCAGTTGCAGGCCACCAGCAGACTTGCTCAGACACCGGAAACGCTGCTTCCACATCCCTATGGCCCTGATAGTCACAGACCACCTGGACATTCAGGGCAGGGTAACCTTTCCAGCAGAAGTATGCTGGCTCATTTTGGTGGGGGCAGGCAACTGGAATGAGGGTGCCATCAATCACGCCAATGACCCAAGGAATTTCTGCAATGCCGTGGAAGCCTTGGTTGACTCTGACGATGTCTTCTGTTGAGTTCGGAAAGGTCATACTGTTACTAAGTTGTAACAGCACCCGAGTTACAGCCGTTACAGCTCTGCTAATAGATGACCTGCTGAGACCTAGGCCATCTCCTAACACCACATAAAAACTGCCAGAGGCGTAAAACCGCAGTGCAGCCAAAAGTTGCACAGCTGGACTCAGTGCGTAATTACGCCTAGTGGCCCTCATCAGGTGAGGGTGAACAAAATTAATCAACTCTTCAATTGTTGCCCGAGAGAGGTGATATTTTCGGATGATTGCCTTATCCAAAAGGACCTTGAGGGGGTTAAAGTTGGTGCGTATAAATGCATTAATATATACCACGTCACTACGTCGTCTGTGACGACGGTTTAATTCAATGATGCGTTGTAACGCTGCCATTGTGCTAAAGGCCTCACATGTTGCAGCAGCATTTATAAGGAACAGGAAATACTTGGAGTTAATTAATAGGCTGTTGTCATTGGTGGGCTTATGTATCCTAATTGAATTGTTATTGGCAGCAGCTGTTGTAAATGCATCCATTGTTAGGGCTATTTTAATTATCCATTATTTATTTAAGGCAAAGTTGTAATACATGTTTATAAAAGACATCTATTTGTAATACCTAATATTTTAGTTTTTCATATCTGCTGTTTTATGAGTGACTATTATGAAACATGTTTTGTTGACTGTGAAAAATTCTAATTAAATGAACTGGAGATACATATTTGTTAAAGAAATAGCAACTTTCAGTTTCTCCACACTGTTATAGTTTTTATATGCCAGCAATAGTATTTCTCATTTAGTCCCAAACTAGGATATTTTACAGGAAACCACATGTCATTGATATCTGGGATATAATTAAATAGTACTAGTTCAAGATGGAATAAATTTTTATTTTATTTTACTGAAAATACTTCAACATGGCTGTTTTAAAAGATACAGAGGTATGAATTCATTCATCACTTGATACAAATGCATTCATCACTTGCATGCATCACTGCTTCACCAGAGCCCCGTTGGCCAGACTGCATCTGTTTCCACCTCCCATGACTAGGATGAGGGGTTGGGTTTTGGGAGGCATGTAGGCCTGATTTTCAGGCCTTTTTGGGGTAAAAAAAAAATGAATGGACTAAAAGGAATGGGGGTGCAGGAAGGATCACTCAGTGTCTGTTAAAGAAAAACAACATTAATCTTTATAAAACCAGCACTGTATACAATGCAGTATTAACATACTGTATATTAATAATGCAATATTTATATGTTGACAGTATTAACTTACTCTCTGAGGTGGGGAGATACATTGTGATGCTGGGCCTACTGGCCTGTTGGGCCAGTAAGGCCAGTTTCTCCTTCTGGTAGGCCATCATCTCCCCATGATGTCTCTCACTTGGTTCTCTCCAGTTCCTTCCTGATGCCCCTAAGAACAGATATTTTTTCCGCCTTAGATCTGAGGAGCTCTTCACTGCACTGGCAGCGGATGGTTCTGCGCTGGCGGGTGGTTGTGCGTGAACGCCGCTGTGGTGAGGTATCAGCTTCTGTTGTCAAGCTCCCAGACTGAGGGGATTCTGGGGGTCCAGGGGACATCATAGCCCCGAGAGACTGATGACCATGCCGGAGAGTGCCCAGGGTTGAGTGACCCTGTGAAGGGATGGCAGATGTGGTGGGCCTTGGTGTGGGAGTCCCCGATGTTGAAGGGCCTTGTGGATCACACTGCAGGGTGCCAGATGATGATGGGCCAGGATGAGGTGGGTGGGGGGTTAATGTCTGGGAGGTGTGTATGCCACAGACATCTATACCCCCTTGGACTCCCTCCAGCACTTCTGGGCCCAAGATGGCCAAAACTTTCTTCTCCTCAGGAGTGAGAGGTGGCAGAGTGCTTCTCCCACCACCAGTCCACCTTCCTTTTATTAACACTGGCATAGTCTCGCCATTTTGCCCTCACATCAGCTGCTGTTCGTTTACATCCCTGTCCCACAGAATTAATTTTTTCTGTTATTTCCTGCCATGTTCTTTTTTGGCAGTATTAGTAATATTATTTTTAAATTTAGCTGTTTTTAAAGGAGCGTGCTTCCAGTCATTTATCCTATTGAGCCACAAGGGACTGATACAGGGTGTGTTCGAAAAGCTAGGGAGCTCTCTACATAGGCAGCATTTTACGTCATCCTGTGCGCGCTCCCGAGAAGGAGGATGTTTGAAATCCTAGATGACTTGAAATCCTCACTTCTGAGGCATCTTCATATTTCCATGTTATTTTGGCTTAAGAACGAGTGAGCATCGGCGCGTCCTTAGTGATCAAGGCTCTCACAGAACAAACATGGCTGACGGGGCGGAGAAACGAATGGAGTTATTTTTAAACGTAAATAAAATATTACTGATTTTTAACTTGTATAAACTTGTACCGAGTGTTTTTATTTGCAAGTTCGAGCTTGTCAGGAAATTTAATAGTTATCGGTACATGAAGGGAGCTGCTATATTGACGTTAGCATTAGCGCTGTGCTACCTCAGTTCATTGTTTTTAATGGCAAGATGCTAAATGCTAAACCCAAAACCCGAAACCCGATGGAAGCATGTAAGTAGTGCATTCGAATAACCTGCCTTATAAGTCATTGACTTATTAGAATCTTCTCTACTAAGGCAGCTGCCTATGTAGACAGTAAGACAGCAAGGCAGCTCCCTAGGTTTTCGAACACACCCACAGAGAGTGGAAATTTAAATATATTTAAATATGTAGTTCGTCTCTTTTTTTTTTCTTTAAAAATAAGTTTTGTATATAATTAGAGTTGTTTTACTAATATTAATTATAATACAATGATAATTATTGTTTTTACGCTAATTTCAATTTAATTGTCATTTCTATGAATGTTTTTGTTATTCGTGGTTGCGGTAATATAAATATATATTATTAGATTAAATAATAGTGAGGTTATTTTGTCACAGCTCTCATATTTTGGTCTAAAATTACAGACCAGTGAGTTTTTGCACGTTTCCCGCTGTGGAAATCAGAGCGAACACGTCGGGAAACATTGTAGTTCAGACAACGGTGGTTTAAACCAACGTGGTTCGAACTACTGTGGCACCAACATGGTACGACAGTTTCGGGAAACAGTCGTAATTCGGATGTTTGTTAGTTTAACGATGCATCGTACTATGGTAGTTCAATGCTAACCTCCGTGGTTGTTCGGGAAACGCACCCCAGGTTTGTAATTCTTCAGAAAGTCTGAAGGCATGCTAATTCTAGACTGACCACATGTTCAGATGATTAATCTGGTTGTATTTTGATAAAGCTCAATACAACTTTATAGGTCTTGTTAATTATTTAGTATATTTCCATATATTTTGACTGGTGACCTGTCCAGGGTAGTTACTGAATTCTGAGCCGTGAATAGTACTCAGCATGTCCCTGAATCGGAAACATGACAACAAATGAATGAATGAATTAATTAATTAATTGAATAAGTGATACATAAGTCACCTGTTTTATAGATTAAATAAAATATCTGAATGATATCAGCTTGATAACTGTAGCATCAAGTAGATAAAAAATAAATAATTGCTTATATCTGAGAATGTGATTGCTTAAATCTAGTGAATTGTCTGTTATTTTGTAGAACTTATTTGTGACAATAAAGAAATATTCACAAACAAAACAAAGTTTAACATAAATAAAAAAAGATCCCTCTCTTTAGGCACATGTACTCTGTTTTACTCCTGCTAACTTTTATTCCCCTTGTCTCTAATGCATCACTTAATCCCTCAAGGCTCTTCTTAACCTGCTCCATATTTTAGCTATATAACATCTGAAACATCATATTCCATAAAGACTCATGTCTTGTGATTTCAAGTCTGTCCATGATTATTGCAAACAAGAATGGACTAAGAACTGGCCCTTAATGCCCCCCACTGACCCCACTTCCACTGTACACCCATCAGTCATATCTACTGCACACCTCACCACTGTCACACAGTCCTTATACATATCTTGCATCACCCTCATATACTTCTTTGTCACTCCCAATATCTCCTCTCTTGGTATCCTATTATAAGCTTTTTTTAAATGTAAAAACACAAATGCAACTCTTTCTGGACTTCTTTATACTTATTTATCAACATTCTCAAGGCAAACCTCACACCTGTAGTTCACTTTCATAAAACCGTATTGCTGCTCACAAATTCTCACCACATTTCTTACCATATTTTCTACTATTTATTCCAGATCCTCATGCACTGGCTTATCAATGTATGTCTCTGTAGTTGCTGCAGCTCTGCACATCACCATTACACTTCTTTTCCACCCTTCAGGTATCCTCACACATTCCAAAATGTTGCTAAACAATCTGGTTAAAAACTTAACTTCCATCTCTTTTAAAAATTTCCGTGGCCCCACTGGTCGTCTGGGTCAGTTGCCTCTATTATTTGCTTTATATGTTGCTGCCCTCACTTCCTCCTTCCCAAGCCAAGGCACTCTCTGGCTCACTATCTCTATATCATCCAACCTTCTCTCTTCTATTTTCTTCATGTATCAGCTCCTTGTTCTACAGTTTCAGTACATTGTCCTCTATTCCCAGCACATTTCTGTCTGTATCCTTTATCATTCTAATCTGCTGTATATCCCTCCCAGCTCTGTTCTTCTGTCTCACCACTCACTCACTCACTCACTCACTCACTTTCTTAACCGCTTATCCAGGAGCCTGTCCTAGTTTTCAATGGGCGCAAGGCACACAATAACACCCTGACAGGGGCGCCAGTCCATCGCAAGGCAGACACACATACACACACATACATACACACACCCATTCACCTATAGGACAATTCAGTGTCACCAATTAACCTGACTGCAGGTTTTTGGACTGTGTGAGGAAACTGGAGCTCCAGGAGAAAACCCACGCAGACACGGGGAGAACATGCAAACCCCGCACAGAAAGGACCTGGACCGCCCCGCCTGGGGATCGAACCCAGGACCTTCTTGCTGTGAGGTGACAGTGCTACCCACCGAGCCACCGTGCCACCCTCTGTCTGACCAAAGACCTTTTAATCAACCTTAGTGCCCAACTTCTTATACAGCTTGCACTCCTGTCTACTCTCTTTATCTTTCTGGAGAGTCCAGTTCTTTTTCGCAAACCTATTTCTTTCTACACTTTTCTGCAACACCTCATTTCACCACAAAGTGTCTTTTTGTTCCCTTCTCTGTTCAAATGTCACTCCAAGCACCTTCTAATTTATTGCCCTACCACTTTTGTGCTCATTGCCCAGTTGTCCGTTGTCTGTCTTTCATTATCACTCAGTGAAATTCAAGAAATTCTATTAATTTCACACCACTTTAACCTTTTTCCTTCTTCCTTTAACCTCCATCATCTACTCCTTGGATCCACCCTCACTCTTTTTCTCCTTTTTCTTTAAAGTCATCCTACAGACCACTACACTCTCCACTGCCACCACCTTACAGTGTCCAATCTCTTTCAAATTGTGTCTCCTCTGTGGGATGCAGTCCATCTGTGTGCACCTTCTCCTATTTTATGTGTCACCAATTGTTCCTTAAAATGTGTGTTTACTAGCTATTTTCATCCTCTTTGCATAATACACCACCATCTGCCCTTTCTTACTGATATGTGCAGCCTCAAAAGCTAGTTCATACACATTACGATGGTTTGTTAAAATATTTTATTGTGGTGTGTTAGTATTCTGAAGAAAAAAAGAGTCAAAAAGGGACCTCTGTAGCTTTGTCTGTAGCGTTTGCAAATGTTAAACACTTTTTAAAACTTCACTGTTGAACAGAACAACAGGGCCTATTTACTTCTTTAAAATATTGGTCAGCATGACAACAATTTGTGTTTCCACTTAGCAGCAGCAGGCGACAATATATTAACACAAGATTAAATGTGTTTTACCGCTGAGGACAGAATTTTAATCAGAAGATTAAAATTAAAGAAGTGAACTGGGCTACCAGACTAACACACTCAAAAATGTTGCTGACAGGGTATACAGACGAAGTTGACTTTATGTGGTTCAATGATGAGAAATTGTTCACCCCAAAATGATTGTTTGAATGCTCCTGTAGCAACAAAGAGGGAGAACATCACTGCAGATTGGTTGGATGACTTTTACAAAAGTGTGTGTCTGTGGGTTGTACCACACTATTGAAGTGTGAGATAAGTCCCACACTTGCAAAAGCATAAAAGAACCCAAGTGCAAGATTTTTAACCAGGGTGGAACAATACTGTGGATAAAAAGCCACTAACAAAAAGGGGACATTTGCAAATAAATAAGGTGGCCAAATACTAAAAGCAAAATAAAAATACATAAAAACATAAAAGCAGTCCCCAACGGAAAACCAGGAGAGACAACTGACTGCAACAACTCAAAAGATAGAGAACTCAAAACCAGCTGGGACTGCCAAAGCACAAGTGGTGGGAAAAAAGGTGCCAGAAAGGTTGCTTTTAAAATGCTACAGTGTGTAAATGAGTTAGTTAATGCATGTGTGATTGTTTATTGCCTTGTGACATAGTGGCCTTATGCCCAGAATTCCTGAGAGGCACTTAACTCACCACAACATAGACCAGAATAAATAAATTATTAAAAATAAGTTCCACTCCTAAAAGCACCAAAAATTATTTTTCTGCTAAGCAATAGGAATTAAAGGCATCATAGTAATATAGTGGGGAGAGGTAGTACTGCACAGCTATTTATTGAATGTTTGTTTGTTTATTGGGATTTTAACGTCATGTTTTACACTTTGGTTACATTCATGACAGAAATGGTGGTTACTCATTACACAAGATTCATCAGTTCACAGGGTTATCTTGAACACAGTCCTGGACCATTTTGTATCTCCAATTCACCTCACTTGCATGTCTTTGGACTGTGGGAGGAAACCGGAGCTCCTGGAGGAAACCCACGCAGACACGGGGAGAACATGCAAACTCCACACAGAAAGGACCCGGACTGCCCCACCTTTGGATCGAACCCAGCTACCCACTTAGCCACCGTGCCGCCCCCTTATTGAATGTTTTCTATCTATAACAACTTGCCAGTACGTGGATTAGCTGACCAAAAAAAAAATCTATGAATCTGTGTGTGTTTGTGTATGAATCAGTGAGTGTGGGATGTTTTCTTTTGTCCTGTGTTTCTGAGATTAGCTCAAGATTCAATGTGAAGCAAACCACAATGAAACATCAGTGAAGTTAATGAATAGAAATGAAGGACAGCACAAGCTGTTAAAATATTTATAAATGAACATTTCTTGTCATTGATAATTCATGTTTAGAAGGTTCTGAAAGGATTATGCATTTTGGTGGTAAGTCAAACCTGAGATTACAGAAAATCAGGTAATATATTATAGTATCTTATATCTTTTTCATGCACTTACATCATCTAATATTTGCATTGGGGCATTGCGTAAGATGCAGTAAGATGAATAATCTGTGATTGGTAAATACTCTTGAATCTTTAATCTAAAAGCCAACATCTGTCATGTTATGTGGGTGCATCAGTGCCCATTGCATGGGTGTCTTGCATACAGTATGTGTGATGGTACCATTGACACTGAGATGCACTGTATATTGGGATTTTAGAGAGACGCATGCTGTCATCAAGGTGACATCATTTCCTGGGAAGTCCATGATTATTTCATCAAAGCAATGGCATGGCTTCATAGTCACAGAATGGTAGTCACATGTGCTTGACAGGCCTGCCTGCAATCCAGATATGTCTGGTATTGAAAATGTATGGTGCAGCATGAAGAGGAGAATCAGACGATGACGACCTGTTGAGCAGCTGTTAGCAATTGGTGTGGCAATGAATGAATAGCACTGTGGCACTGAATTGCTTTGTAGGAGAATGTGTGTGTGTCTGCCCTGTGATGGACTGGCACCCCGTCCAGGGTGTTATTGTGTGCCTTGCACCCATTGAAAAGCTGGGATAGCCCCCCGCGACCCTAACTGGATAAGCGGTTAAGAAAGTGAGTGAGTGAGTCCTACTGCAATTCTGACCAGAATAAAGTGGTTGATGAATATGAAATAAAAATGTAAACAAAAAAACCCTTAACTGAATAATTATAAGGGATGTCCACATTTGTCTGTGATGTAAAAGGAACATTAAATCTAGTTACGGATAGAGACATTTTTATTGTTAAATTGTATATACCCATCATACTGCCTAGCCTTACCATCATTACATTCCTATTTCCATATATAGAATTCGCAACTCAGCAAGGACCATCAATGAAATCTACAGATAATTTATTGAATACTTTATGAGGCTCATTTTGTTACCATATGCATATACGTGCCAGATGCCAGCTCTAAGTAACAGCAGGCTCAGCAGGTATGTGATGGTTGGCACAGATGATCTCCCAATTTCAACTCCCCTTCACTTGTCCTCTGTGCTTATCAGTGCTTTCTGGTCTCCCAAAAGGTGGGACTCCAATCCCTTGTGACAGGGACCTGATGAACATCAACTTATCAAATCTCTCAAGTCTTCACCCAGCACATAAATTGGTGGTATTCTTTTCCCACAGCCAGATAGATGAAAATTTTTTTATTTCACATCATGTAAAAGTGGCAACTGCATTTAGATTTAAAATGTGTCATATTGCCAGTAAATTGAGAATGATTCAAAATAATAATACTAATTCTCTGTCAAGTATTGGCATTCTTTATGTGGTGTGGTACTGCATTACACCCAATGGTTCCAGGTAACCCAGATCCACCAATACACTGACCAGGATAAAGCAATATTAAAATATCAACATAATAATGATTGTGATGTTTTATATGAGAAATAATATTAATACTATGCTGTTATATGAATGTAATAACAAATAAAATCACTGTATGCATTTTTTCATTGATTTTCCAATGCCAAAAAGTAAGGTAAAAATCATTCACTAACAGGTGTAAACAAAAGAAGTGTCTTTTTACAAATCCTGCCAGTTACAATTTGAGAATAATAGGATCAGTTCTCAGTTAGGTTATCACCAAATAAACCAGTTACTCAGGGCAGCACTGGTAAGTTCCTACATGAGCCACATAAAACACATATAAGCTAAATTTCTAGAAAAAGTTGGGATGTTTTGTAAAATGCAATAAAATAATCTGTGATTACAGCCTCATGGTTTTTTTTCTGGTCAACTCTACATCCATTTCTACATTACATGCCTGCAAAATATTCTGAAAAAAGTTGGTGAAGCATTTAACACTTTTCAATGGTGCCTTTCTTTCTCACAACACATTTTGGCACTGATGATACCAAGCAATGAAGTGTATCAGGTTTTATTTTGTCCCATTTTTCTTGCAAACATATCTTAAGGTGTGCATCAGTACAAAGTTGTTGTCACATTGTTTCCATTTCCGTTTAAAAATTCTCCACACATTCTCTATTGGGGACTGCAGGCAGGCCAGTCCAGTACCCGTACTCTTTTGTTTCACAGAAATCTGAATATATTTCTGCATTGATGCTGCCATCGGAAAAGTGTAAACACTTGACACCTCTTCTGCACATGGTTAAAATAGACTTCCCCTTCTTGTTTTTTTTTTCTTTTTTAGTGACATCTGTCTAGTCCATGACAATAGTTTGCCCAAGAAATCTCTTGTCCATGTGGTTATATCAGCTATTGATGAATGATGGTTCCTGATGCGGTGCAGTCTAAGGAATTGGAGATCATGGATGTTCAACTTAAGCTTCTTGCTCTTTATGCACTGTATACGGGGGCATTTGTTGACAAACTGGAGATCCTCTGTCCATCTTTGCTTCCGTTTAAACTTTTGTGGATACTGCTTTTGTTCCAATTCATAATTACAATCACCTGTTAACATAATGTTTGAAATTATATTATTATTTACTGTTTTATGTTTTTCACTGTGTTGTAAACACTGTGTTTTATCTGTATTTGGGTTGTATAAGAAAATGTTCCAGTGTTTTTACTTATTAAATTAATTGTCTTAGAAAATATAAACTAATTTAAAATGTGATGTTTTCAACACACTCAAAAATTGGGAAAATGTTTAGCATGTTTAGCACTGTGTTTCTTCTGCTTTTCTATTAATAGGAGTTGTTAATGAATTGGAAACTGATTACACTAATTGCAACTCTATTTCTTCTTGATACAGGACTTCATCTGCCCTGTCTGATTCTCCATTTCATAATGCACCATACATTTTTAATAGGAGACAAATGTGGATTGCAGGCAGACCAGGCAAGCACACACTATGTCTATGAAGCCACATGTGGTAGAGCATACAGAATGAAGCCTGGTGTTGACTTGTTGAAATGACCACAGATGTCCTGGGAAAAGATGTCACCTTCATAGCAGAACATAACGTATATTAAAATATAAGCCTATATATAAGTGGTACTGTCACACAGGCACTGAAGCTCCCCTACCATGACTGTTGTTGGCTTTTGCAGCTTTCACTGATAGCAGTCTGGGTGGTCTTTTTTATCTTGATCACAGATAACTTCAGATAAAGTCTTTTTATTTAAGAAAACAACTTAAAACGTTAATTCATTTGACCACAGAACATGTTTTTTACTGTCATTCAATCCATCTGAGATGAGCTCCAGTCCAGAAAACTTTTTGGTGTTTCTGTATAGAACTGATGTATGGCTTTTTCTTTGTGTAACAGAGTTTCAGACTGCATTGCTTGATGCAGTGGTAGACTGTAATAAGTGACAACAGTATTCTAAAGTACTGACAAACCCATGTAGCTTATATTTATATTTACATTTACAATCTGCAATGACATTGATCAGTGAAAACACTGAAAAGCTTATCTTTCAGCTTGTTTTCTTTCTGAATTTGTCATCAACACTGACAGAATCTTCTAGTCATTCATTCATTCATTTCTGTCTTTTTAGCCTCACCTTATTCTGGTCAGTGTCACAGTGGGTCTGGTTTATTGAGCGGGAGGCAGGAAAAATCCCAGACAGGTTGCCAGTCCATCACAGGGCAGACACACACACACTCTTAGGGCAATTTTTCATAGCTTTAATAGGCCTGAATGCATGTCTTTAGGTCTTTAGACTTGTGGGAGGAAACCCACACGGACACAGGGAGAGCATGCAAACTCCACACAGAAAGAACCTTGGCTGCCCGGCTGGGAAATCAAAAACAAGGCCCTTTGTGCTGTGAGGTGCCACCGTGCCACTCTTCTTTTTATTACATTTTACAAAATACCAACTTTTCTAAAAATCATTGTTTCTAGTAAAAGAAGGGAAATGGCAGTAAGCTCTGACATGTCGACAATGAAAAGATCTCTGCTAAGTTGGTTGATAGTTGCACTTTAACCCTCTTATTTTAAGTGCATTTTAAAGCATTTTAACACCTTTTACTAAATTGTTTGCCATATGAATTTGTTATTAGTAGGACTGGCTTGATACCACTTTTTCTGCCGATACCGATACCAATCCGATACCGTCATTTCAAACAACTAAGCAGTAATAATACATGTCTCAATGCACCATGGTTAAACTAGCTATCTAAATAACAATGCTCAGACTGTGAAACAAATATTCTAAAGGAATAAATACAGAACCTACAACATCACACTTATGCAAAACTGCTGTTTTTATTTTAACTTTTACACACACAACATTTAGCAGCATTTTTGGCTGTTTAACAGCACCATACAAACATTTCAAATAAAATTTAAAGTGCAACTTTATCTGTATTTAACAAATAAATTATAATTTCAATATAAAATTCTAGATGTCAACTCTCAAGTCAGCACCTTCAAGAGGCAGCGAAAAAATTATAAAATAAATAATAAAAAATATTATTTATAAACAGTAAAAATGAAAAAATTAAATAATAAAAAATAAACAAATGTATCTATCCTGTCTCGGCTTGGAGATATCTCACATCCTTAACGAAATTTAATCCATTAGTGTTAAAATAAATAAAACAAACTACACCGTTTCCCGTTTAGCCACAGATGTCCTCTTCAAAATCCATCAGGATTTTTTAATAGATGCACTTTGGTTTTTAATAATCTAAAAACGTGACAGAACTTTAACGGAAAATCTTAACCAAGCACTGCGACAATTTTAATTGGTCCATCACGTTTGATTGACATCCACATCTTCCAATTGTAGACACTTTTGACGACACGCCATAAAACAGTGTTTTTAGATGTGGCAGTAGCACATTATTTTTTAAGAGCAATTTAAAGCAGCCAATCCACCACCAACAAGTGTTTTTTAAGACATGAAAAGCATCCAGAGAAGTATCCAGAAGAAGTGTACAGTGGTACTTGGGAGACATAAACTTTCACAAATTACCTTATACAAAAGGGACAAAGTTTGTTATTTGTGTATCTCATTCCACGTGTTTCAAAAAAGCACAGGGGCATGCTTAGCATCAAGTTACATCATCTTTCTTTTTAAGTTGTGTAATCCTTTGAAAACTGAAGAAATCAGTAGTTGTGAAAGTTAAAACATTTTCTTTATACATCAGTTTTATCCTTTATACATCACTTCAGCTGCCTAACAGTACAGAATCTTTGTTGTAATAACTTTTTAAATCACAGCACACATTTATATTTTGTGTCATTCTGTCTCTCGCCTCTCAGCCACTTTCAGGGTAGTCAGTCATGCCTTGACACAGTCCTGGTTCTTGAATGTTTTGCTTGGAGGGGGGCAGTAAAACATAATGGGTGGGCATGTCGTTAATCATATTTTTAAATGGCAAGTTTGGGTTTTTTTTTTTATCAGAAAACGATGCATTACAGGTTTTCTTACAATGTATGTTTAATAAATGCAAAATTCACACACAAAAAAAACATACAAAAAGGTATCAAGTAGCAGCAGTACTATCTAGCAGCTAACTGCCAATAAAATAATTTTAAAAATATTAAAATTAAGTAATATTAAGCAACGAATCACCACGTTAAGCAAACGTTAGCATGTGGAAGAGAGTTTAAACTTGAAGAGGTGTTTTAAATTGCCCTGATATGTAATCGCCTCTCCTGTTCACACTGACAGAACCTGTCTGTGCTACTGAGCTGCTCGAAGCAGTCTGCCTGTTTTATATGACTCAAAGAGCCAATCAGAAATAAGCAAATAAATAACTTCACACTGAACAGCAAAAACGCGTTTTTGTGATTGGTTCAGAGATCATTAAAAAAATAGCATTTGCTTGCAATTGCACTTGGGGAGACAGTGAGAAAACCAACGACTCACTGTCCATTTTATCAGCTCCACTTACCATATAGAAGCACTTTGTAGTTCTACAATTACTGACTGTAGTCCATCTGTTTCTCTGCATGCTTTGTTAGCCCCCTTTCCCACTGTTCTTCAATGGTCAGGACCCCCACAGGACCACCACAGAGCAGGTATTATTTGGGTGGTGGATCATTCTCAGCACTGCAGTGACAATGACATGGTGGTGGTGTGTTAGTGTGTGCTGTGCTGGTATGAGTGGATAAGACACAGCAGCGCTGCTGGAGTTTTTAAACACCTCACTGTCACTGCTGGACTGAGAATAGTCAACAGGTTCAACAGGTTCTCCTATCTCTGCACAGGACTTTTAGAGCACTTTTGGAGTGACTGTTCAGTTCTTTCTTCACACCTTATCCAAGGCCAATATGGCCAAATGGACAACCTACGAATGTTTAGGGTTGTGCCAAGCTTTTGTTTTTGCCTTGACAATGGAGTATAAATTGCGGGCCCTTATAGCCCTGGCATGTACCTTTCCAAACTATGTCTTATTAATTTTAATTGCATGATGGTATGAGTGGATCAGACACAGTAGCGCTGCTGGAGTTTTTAAATACCGTGTCCACTCACTGTCCACTCTATTAGACACTCATACCTACTTGGTTCACCTTGTAGATGTAAAGTCAGAGACAATCGCTCATCCATTGTTGCTGTTTGAGTTGGTCATCTTCTTCTCCTACAGGGCACTGCTGGCTGGATATTTTTGGTTGGTGGACTATTCTCAGTCCAGCAGTGACAGTGAGATGTTTAAAAACTCCATCAGCGCTGCTGTGTCTTATCCACTCACACCAGCACAACACACACTAACACACCACCAACATGTCAGTGCCACTGCAGTACTGAGAATGATCCACAACCCAAATAATACCTACTCTGTGGTGGTCCTGGGAGAGTCCTGACCATTGAAGAACATCATGAAAGGGGGCTAACAAAGCATGCAGAGAAACAGATGGACTACAGTCCGTAATTGTAGAACTACAAAGTGCTTCTATATGGTAAGTGGAGCTGATAAAATGGACAGTGAGTGTAGAAACAAGGAGGTGGTTTTAATGTTATGGCTGATTGGTGTATGTTAGCAGGTGCTATGTAAGCAGTAAAGCATAAGACATGTACACATAACATTACACTATTACATTTACATTTTACATCAGCCACAAGTATTTCGATAATTTACACCTGACATACGCATCACAAAAGCCCCAACATATGGTACAGGATCCTGATATAATAAAATTGCCATTTACACAGTTTTGCAGCCTTGACACATTTCGTATTTCGATAATTTACACCTGACACGCTGCTTTAGAGCTCACTAATATGAGGTTCTGAGGAGTGCTTGAAGGCAGCATAGAGTATACTGTGCACTGTGAAATGCTTTAAAGAGCATAACAAAACATTTAACTTTAGCTTAAGAATTGCAGCACTGAAATATGCTACTGAACTACCTAGCATATGAGCTAATAAGTGTCATACATGCTGTGAGCCTTTACAAAAGTGAGCAATTACAAAATTGAGTCTAACGGATTTTATATACTCATTTTACCCATCCTCTTTGGAAGCTGGTGTCAGGAAAATGCTGGTGACTTGGGCACACCACACTCCCCTACCAAGCATCCTGCTGGCCAACAAAGGTTGATGACCTCAGGGCCAGTAGGATATTTGGGACTGCAACCGCCTCTGCTTTACTGAGACATGGCTGAACACAGCGGTACTGGAACAGCACTCCTCTGCCTTTCTCTGGATTCCACTGCAGGCAGATGCAGATGCTGCTTTATGTGAACTACATGAAACTCTCCCCAAACTCCAAACTCATTACCAAAAAATCTGCACACAATAGCAGGGCTCTTTTATAGTGCTAACCTCAAGCATGTCATTGACACTAACATAAGTCCCACCAGAGGTGAAATGACTCTTGACCACAGTTACTCTCTATCTAAAGATGGCTACAAGGAGACACAGTCTCATCCACAGTTCGGAAAGTCACCCATTACTTGGTACGTCTTGGTATTTCTGGTAATCTTAACGAGGTCCTTAGTTTTCACCATGGTTGCAACACACCTTGAACATATCTCTGGGTGGTGTTTATATAAAACATCAAAGCTGAAGCAAATTAATGTTTGTAATTGGGTTTTCAAAGGTTTAATCGTGTTGTTGCTGTTATGAGTGGGGGAGGAAGGACCCAAGGATGCAGAAAAATAATACAAGCGTGCGGACTGACTCTGGGGTTAGACCCGCTATAGCGCGGCTCTAACTTGTGAGCCCGACGCTGGGTGAACACCCCAGAGGTCCGACAGCGCTTACAGTGGCGTGCGGTGGAAACGGTGACGTATACCGGCACCTGCCGGCAAACGCAAAACCCGAAAACAAAACCGCAGCGCGTGGGCTGCACAAAGTCGCACCAAAACTAAAAATCTAACCCTACCTTACCTCCGCCTTACGACGTACCCACCCTGACGCTATACAGCGCCTGGGGAACCGGCTAGCCCTAGGCAAAGGAAAGTGGCTGGTGCGGTGCAGCCAAAAGAAAATAAACGAACATAAAAGGGCACCGTAGTGCCAAACAAACTAAAGGAAAAGAAAAGCAAACAACCAGGGAAAAACAGAAGGTGCGACACCTGCAGCTTAGCGCCATCCCCTTAAATAAGGGGAGGCGCAGCTGCAGCGCGTTCGCCCTAACGAGCTGGCCAGGTACTTACAGCCAGCTCGTTTTCTGCTCTGTAAGGCCTGTGGCGTCAGGGAGAGATGGTGTATTCCCCTGACACCACAGAACCTAACAGTTGCCTAACATTAGGTCATACAGACTATCAATAGGTTGTAGATCAGCAATATTATGTAGGGGTAGAATAATCTGATACTCTATATACGTACTACACCATTCATTTTATTTGTTCATTTGCTGTATTATAAAGCAAATAAAGGCTAGCTCTGCAGAAACGTTTACAGTTATACAATCTTATGTTTCTTATCGCAGCTGTATATGTATACTTTATTTTGTTATTGTGTATACTTGTTAGTATGACTGGTAAATTGCATGAAGATACAGTAAAGTGTTTCACCTAACTGTTTACTGTTTACACCGATCAGCCATAACATTAAAACCACCTCCTTGTTTCTACACTCACTGTCCATTTTATCAGCTCCACTTACCATATAGGAACACTTTGTAGTTCTACAATTACTGACTGTAGTCCATCTGTTTCTCTGCATGCTTTGTTAGCCCCCTTTTATGCTGTTCTTCAATGGTCAGGACCCCCACAGGACCACTACAGAGTAGGTATTATTTGGGTGGTGGATCATTCTCAGCACTGCAGTGACACTGACATGGTGGTGGTGTGTTAGTGTGTGCTGTGCTGGTATGAGTGGATAAGACACAGCAGCGCTGCTGGAGTTTTTAAACACCTCACTGTCACTGCTGGACTGAGAATAGTCAACAGGTTCAACAGGTTCTCCTATCTCTGCACAGGACTTTTAGAGCACTTTTGGAGTGACTGTTCAGTTCTTTCTTCACACCTTATCCAAGGCCAATATGGTCAAATGGACAACCTACGAATGTTTAGGGTTGTGCCAAGCTTTTGTTTTTGCCTTGACAATGGAGCATAAATTGCGGGCCCTTATAGCCCTGGCATGTACCTTTCCAAACTATGTCTTATTAATTTTAATTGCAAAAAGTGACCTCCAATTCAAGTTCAAACACGTTCCAAGGATACCAAGCAAACATAATACACTTGACCACAAATTTTCAGTGTTACTGAAAAAGGTCTTAATACTTAGTAAAAGTGAAATTTAAGTTATTGATTTTCAAATAATAAAACCATGATTTTGATTTGTTATTATTCACTGTAGACTGATCTAAAAATGACAATCATATCCATTCAGAAGCGGCCACAGGCAATGATGACGCAGGGCTATGAGCGATCAGCACTTTAAGCAACAAAAGATGAAAAGTCATTGCCAGTCTGAATGCAGAGTAAGATGAACTAAAAGTCAAGGTGTCTGAATACCTGCTAAATCTGCTGTGAGATTTAAACTAGAGTGTACTGGTTACAAAAAAATTGATTTTTAATTAATCCGTTTAAAAATTTTAGGGTGTGAGATGCCACCCAAAATCTCTGAGGACAGGGCAAGAATACACCCTGGATAGTGCCAATACTACTCACTTTACTCACTCAAAGCAGCCAACCCACCTTTTGCATGTTTAAAACCATAATAAATAATCAAATTACATTATCAAAATCACATTACAAAACTCTAACACAAGGTGTCTAGGTGGCGCAGCGGGATATTCCGCTAGCACACCAACACCGAGATTCTAAACTCCTCAGTTCGAAGCTGGGCGCCATCTGGCGGGCATAATTGGCAGTGCCTGCAGCAGATATTAATTGGCCACCGTATCTGCTAGGGCGAGACGACCAGACTATTTTTGGGTGGGATGTTTATACGCTGTGTAAGGACCCTGATTCACGGAAGAGACGCCTGTGCAGAATGCAGGGGCGAGAAGAGGAGGGCTGTGCACATGTAGGAAGAGACGTGTACAGCGACATGCTCTTCTCAGATGCAATCAGGTATCCCTCAGCAGTGGAAGACAGAATTGCTGTGCTAAATTGGGAAGAAAATGGGGAGAAGCATTCAATAAATAAAAAAAGTATTATGCAATTCAGTAACACACCCCAGACAGGGGTTTGGGATTCTTTTACTTTGCTTAGTTAATCATAATTACTAATAAATAATTAGAAAGTCATGCAACAAAGTAAAATTACATTATATAACTGTTTTCCCACTAAATAAATAAATAGTTATATGTATGCATAGTTATATGTATAGTTTTGAACCATTATAATAAAAAATAAATAAAAAACAATTCTTACAATGAAAGTGTGAAACTATCTGCAATCATTGTGCAAATAGCACATCTGATTATATCTTAGTATATTTCCATTTTGTAGTATTCATTTATTTTGCAGCAATAGTGCACATTCATCAAGGCAAACATACAAAACATATATATTTTTTTAATATAGACATACATATGTTTACTAAATCAGGGTCTAATTCAGTTAAACAGTTTAATTGATGGCTATATACAATAATTTTGTGCCATCTACTTGGTGCTGAAAAAAGACAATAGAATCATGAAACAATACTCTAGTTAAGTCAATAGAATAACGATCACAAAAACAAAGACAGAAGCATATGCAATTGTGATGAATTGAAATTATTTTCAGTTAAAGTACCTATTCATGCTTAAACATGTCCTCGTATTTCACAATGTTATTTTTGCATTCTTTGTTCTCCACAAATGGGTTTGTTTACCTTGGAATATGAAGAAATGTAATGAAAAGTAAAAAGTTAACAAGTGCAAAAATGGTTTGCAACACATCCATACATTAAAAACATTTTTTTCAAGTTGTTTGAGATAAAAGATCATTTTAAATCATTTCAACTTTTTGCGGAGTCTACCATGTTTTTGTTATATTTCTTATACATATTTTTTTTTATATTTAATATAAAGTAAATAATACACAGATTAGGCATAACATTATAACCACCTTCCTAATATTGTGTCGATCCCCCTTTTCCTGCCAAAACAGCCCTGACCCATCGAGGCATGGACTCTACTAGTCCCCTGAAGGTGTGTCAGGGTATCTGGCACCAAGATGTTTGCAGCAGATCCTTTAACACCTCTAAGTTGTGAGGTGGGGCCTCCATGGATCGGACTTGTTTGTCCAGCACATCCCACAGATGCTCGATTGGATTAAAATATGGGGAAGTCAACACCTCAAACTTGTTTTTGTGCTTCTCAAACCATTCCTGTACCATTTTTGCTTTGTGGCAGGGCGCATTACCCTGCTGAAAGAGGCCACAGCCATCAGGGAATACCGTTTCCATGAAAAGGTGTACATGGTCTGCAACAATGCTTAGGTAGGTGGTGTGTGTCAAAGTAACATCCACATGAACGGCAGGACCCAAGAACATTGCCCAAAGCATCACACTGCCTCCGCCAGCTTGCCTTCCTCCCATAGTGTATTCTGGTGCCATGCGTTCTCCAGGTAAGCGACACACACGGCCAGCATTAACTTTTTTAGAAATTTAAGCTACAGTAGCTTGTCTGTTGGAACGGATCACACAGGCCAGCCTTCACTCCCCACGGGCATCAATGAGCCTTGGCCACCCGTGACCCTGTCGCCGGTTTACCTCTGTTCCTTCCTTGGACCACTTTTGATAGATACTGACCACTGCAAAACCTTAGAATTACATAATAATGATAATAATTAAGAGCAGTAGTATGGTAGAGAGTAGGAAACAATAATTATATATTTATACTAGGGCTGTCAAACGATTAAAAATTTTAATCGCGATTAATCTCAGAATTTCATATAGTTAATCGCGATTAATCGCATTAAAAAAAAATCTGTGTAAATGTTATAGAAAACAAGGATTTTTAAGTGAAATATTACAATTAAAATGGTGAACACATTTTATGCTAAATGTACTGATGTTAAAAACTGCTGGGACAAGAGAAAACTGTAAGGGAGTTTTATTCACTCACATACTAGGCAGTAAATGTCAGATTGTAGTTTAGAATTTCTCCATCAGCAAACATTGTAGATCAGCGGTGCTTTAGGTGGGATAAGGCGTAGTTATTGTAACAGACTTTTCTGTGGTTGTATTGTGACAATGGTTTGATGGCCGTTTCTACACGAAGTGAGTGTGTTTTGACCCTTTGGGGCTTCCATAGTGCATGGACTAACGTGCTTGACTCAGCTTTCCGGTATTTGGTACCTTAACAGAATAAGTTAATAAAAGTGTTCTGCTCCCGACAACTTGTGAATATAGCGTGTATTTATTTCTTTATAAGTGCATCACTGCAACGCTCGGTTACATTATGTTAACAAACCGCAAATGAAAAACGGTGGCAAGTCCGACATTAAAACGTTTGTTCTACCAGTCAAGTATCAACATGAACTAGAATTTGCATTAACGGCACTATTATTTTTAATCGCGTTAAATTGAAATCGCGTTAATGCGTTATTATCGCGTTAACTTCGACAGCCCTAATTTATACATATCATAGTAAAATTGTGTCAGATAATATATATGGGAAATTAAACTAATAAATGTCATTAAACTGTTTAAAACATTGTTTGTTTGTTTAGGCATTTTGAGACGTTGCTGTTACATAATGAAACAGATACCTTGCAATACTGAAACAGTTAAATCTCAAATAACATTTATTGGGTGTACTCAGTTATGTTTATTGAAACATTGGTTTGTTCAGAGTTAGCCAACCAAAACTGACCAGTTCATCTGGTCCGGTTAAGAGCACTTAAAATAATCTTAAAATCACCAAAACATTGTGTTATGGAAAGCTGTTTTGGAATATATGGCAAAAAGAGCATCCAGCCAATTGAGTGTAAATAAAGACAGGAACTAATGGCAATTTTGAAATTGGTCTGGCACAGTGATCAACAACCAAGCGAGAGGCACCAATCACTTTTTTAGGATGGCAGCTGGTTCTATTAGTGCATCATATTTCCATTTCCATGCTTCCAAATCATGTCAGTTTCCTCAGACAGTAATTGCATTTCACACTACGTTTTAGAGAGAGAATGGAGACCCACATGGTCTCCAAGATAAGAGAGAGCCAAAAAGCCCAAGCATTCTTGTATGATTTATCTTACAAAAACCAAATATTTTGATCTTATCTGGCTACTCTTTGTTAAATCAGTCCCTTAATACACTTTAAGAATAAGGTTGTGGTAAAAAATTTGGGAAAGTATATGCAACTACAGTCAAGCCAGAAAGTCTGTACACCCCTTCTATCTTCTCCACGTTTATTACATTACAGACTCATTCTATAACAGACTGAGTTCTTTTTTTGCCTTAAAAATCTACTCACAATCACCAATAATTATGAAGTGAAAACAGGGTTTAGAAAATATGCAAATTTATTTTACAGACAAAAATGGTTTATTTAGGGGTTACATATCTGTACATACCCTTGGCCTAATACTTGGTTAATGCACCTTTGGCAGCAATTTCAGCTTAAAGTTGTCTTGGGGAAAAAAGCTACGATCTTGGCACACTTGTTTCTGGACAATTTTTGCCCATTCCTCTCTGCATATCCCTGCAAGCACCGTCAGGTTGGATGGAGAGCATCAGTACACAGCCATTTACAGCTCCATCCACAGACTTTCAATTGGATTCAGGTCTAGGCTCTGGCTGGGCCACTCAAGGACATTCACAGACTTTCTCCAAAGCCACTCCTTTGTTCTCTTGGCTGTGTGCTTTGGCACGTTGTCATGTTGGAAGGTAAACCTTCAGCCCAAGTCTGAGGTCCAGAGCGCTATGGAGCAGGTTTTCTTCAAGGATCTCGGTGTACTTAGCTACATTCATCTTTCCTTCTATTAGGACTAGTCGCCCGGTCCTGCTGCTGAAATACATCCCCACATCATGATGCTGCCACCGCCATGCTTCACTGCAGGGATGGCATTAGCCAGGTGATGAGCGGTGCCTGGTTTCCTCCAGATGTGACGCTTGGTATTCAGGCCAAAATGTTCAATTTTAGTTTCATCAGACCAGAGAATCTTGTTTCTCATGGTTTGAGAGTCCTCTAGTTGCCTTTTGGCAAACTCCAAACAGGCTGTCATGTGCCGTCTGGCCACTCTACCATAAAGGCGTAATTTGTGGAGTGCTGCCAGGATGGTTGATCTTCTGATAGGTTCTCCCATCTCCGCAAGGATACGCTGGAGCTCTGTCAGAGTGACCCTCGGGTTCCTGCTCACCTCCCTGGCCAATGCCCGTCTTCCCCGATTGCTCGGTTTGGCCAGGCGGCCAGGTCTAAGAAGATTTTTGGTGGCTCTAAACTTCTTCCATTTACGAATGGTGGTGGCCACTGTGCTCTTTGGGACCTGTAAAGCTATAGCAATTTGTCTGTACCCTTCTCCTTCCTTTGACCCCATGGCTTGGAGTTTGCTCTGATATGCACTGTCAACTGTGGGACCTTATAAAGGTAGGTGTTGGCAATCCCCAATCATGTCCAATCAATTGAATTTACCACAGTTGGACTCCAATTAAATTGTAGAAATATCTCAAGCAGTATCAGTGAAAACAAAATGCACCTCAGCTCACTTTTGGGTGTCATATCAAAGGGTGTGCACACTTGTGTATGTATGATATTTTACATTTTGATTTTTAATAAATTAGCACAAATATCTAAAAAACTGCTTTCACTTTGTCATTGTGGGCTATTTTGTGTAGAATTTTGTGACAAAAAATAAACTCAATCTATTATAGAATGAGTCTATAATGTAATAAAACATGAAGAAGGTGAAAGGGGTGTGCAGACTTTCCGGCTTGACTGTGTATTAACATTCTTGACGTGAGGGTGTCATGCAACATGGATATACTGTACATGCAAGCCATTATTTATTAGCAATGAACAAGGTAGCACAACCACTCAGTATCTGACCTTCAGATCATCAGAGACAGAAATCTATAGAAAATGAAGGTAAGATATGGGACATGATTAACTGTATTGATAAAACTCAGTGTTTTCTTTCTTTGTGTCACTTTCTCATATGTTCACATGTCATTGACTAGTTTTATAATAAAAAGGAAAGAGGGAGGGAGAAGGAGATGAGAATAGAAGGTCAGATAGCGAGCTTGGATTGCATTACTGTGTTGAACTCTTGGTGAATTAGCCCTTTGTTTGGCCTTCTCTCAATCACAAATCTCTCCTTAATTAAACCAGGGATTGCAGGCTCCTTGAGTCCCCTCTGTGTCACCTTCTTGAAGTAATTAACAATATCAGCCTTATTTTTGTAGTGGGTGTTATACGGGGGGTTGTTCATAAGAGGTGTTGTGTTGGTTGGAAGATGTTTTACATAAATGATTGTCACATGATTGTGAATTTTGTATTCATTTGACTATTCTTTTAAAATCAGATATTAATTTCCATAACAAAGGCAAAAAAGAAGTCAAACATGCATATTTTAATATTGTAATTAAGTATAATTAATATGAATGATGTAACAGATTTTTTATTGTTCTCACAACATACAATTGAGTCAGTAAGAAAGTAGATGTTTTCTTTTGTTTCTTAATAACCCACATCCTTTCATTCCCCATTTCCTCCACAGCTGTTTATGTTTGAAAATAAATAAATAAATAATTTGGTGAACTCACAGTGACACATGGTGATGGACAGGTCTTGTTCTCTCTTTCATTTTTCAATTATTAAGCACATCTTGAACTCCTACAGGGAGGCTTTCTAGAGTTCTTCTTTAGATTTAGGCTTTCATTTCTTTCTTCCTCTGTCCAAGTGATGCCATGTTGCCTCTATAATATTCAGGTCTGGACTTTATGTTTTATCAGCTATTTTTCTCTCCAAATATGATTTACCAGCTTTGGCCTTCCAGAAGGAATGGCATGATGAAGTAAAACCTGTCTGTACTTTCATGATCCCATCAATTCGGACAATATGGCCAATGCCACTTTCATTTCATATCAGCTTAAATGCCACAGCTTGAGTATTCATTTTGTTTGCTGATTTCTCTTTGAGAGTGGCCTTGCTGATGCAAAATTATGATTTTATGTCTGTGAAATTATTTACATTACATTTACATTTTCGGCATTTAGCAGACGCTTATCCAGAGCGACTTACAGAAGAGCTTCCATAGTAAACATTACCTTAATCTAGTTCAAGTAGACATAGTTCAAGAACACAAATCTGCTGAACCCTTGATAGAAACAAGAGTGTTTTTTTTGTTGTTGTTTTTTTGCAGGAAATGAATAAGAGTGTTAGTAAGTAAGTACATGTCAGCTTAAGTGCTTAGTGAAAAGGTGGGTTTTTAATCGTCTTTTGAAGACAGCGAGAGACTCAGATGTTCGGACAGACAGAGGAAGTTCGTTCCACCACTTGGGTGCAAGTACAGAGAAGAGACTTGATGCTTGTCTTCCTTGAGTACTGGGTGGTGGATCAAGTCGAGCGAGACTAGTGGCTTAGAGGTTGCGTGGTACAGAGCAGGCTTTGATTAGACCTTGAAGGTAGGTTGGGGCTGTTCCATTTTTGGCTTTGTAGGCGAGCACCAGTGTTTTAAACTGAATGCATGCAGCTACAGGAAGCCAGTGAAGAGAATGCAGCAATGGGGTGATGTGGCAGTGTTTGGGTTGGTTAAAAACCAGGAGGGAGTTGCAGTAGTCCAACTGTAAGATTACAAGTGACTACACAAGAATATGGGTGGCTTTCATGGAGAGAAATGGCCAAATCTTCCTGATGTTGTAGAGGAAGAATCGGCACGCTCTCGTCATGCTGGCTACATGAGAAGAGAAGGTCAGCTGGTTATCCAGGACAACACCAAGGCTCCTTATTTTATCAGACTGATTTGGGAGTCATCAAGAGAGATGACTAGGTCCTGGGTTGGAGTTTGATCTCCAGGAACAGCTCGGTCTTACTGGGATTAAGTTTTAGATGATTTATACAACATAATTTATACAACAAATTATGTTATCTTTGGCATTTTTAATAGTATGATATAACTAAAATTTTGTCTTATACATATTAGCAAGCTTCCAATTTTAATTAAATGTAATTGTCACGCTTCCTAGTCCCTCCACAGACTTTTCCACTATAATGAACCCCAACTCACAAAATGCACCAGTCAGTCCTGTGACTCAGCCAGCCAATCAGAGCTTGATTGCTAGATCAGCATTTATAACGCAGTTCCTGTATAATTACCTGTCTGTTTGTAAAACCCGTTGTGAAGTATTGCCCTTGTTATTCAGCTGCATACAGAGCATTATTTCCTCTGTTTGTTTATCTCGTGCATTGACCCATTTTGGTATTTCCACTTCGATTTTTGGCTTGCCCTTTTTGTGCCTATTTTACGAGTGATTGTCTCTGATTTTCGATCCTGTTTCTGACTCCCGTTTTTCTCTTTTGGACTGTGTTTTTGATCTGATGCTTTGGTTCGGTTTTCATCTGGCTTTGACCCTCGCTTGTACTTCGGTTCAGCCCTACATATAAAAGCCTATTCTATTTTTTATTGCAAGCGTCTCATTCCAGTCTGTGATGTTACAGTAATTTATACAACATGTGTATGTAATGTATGTAACTGCAGTGACACTGACATGGTGGTGGTGTGTTAGTGTGTGCTGTGCTAGTATGAGTGGATCAGACACAGCAGTGCTGCTGGAGTTTTTAAATACCGTGTCCACTTACTGTCCACTCTATTAGACACAATTACCTAGTTGGTCCACCTTGTAGATGTAAAGTCAGAGATGATCGCTCATCTATTGCTGCTGTTTGAGTTGGTCATCTTCTAGACCTTTATCAGTGGTCACAGGATGCTGCCCACTGGGCGCTGTTGTCTGGATATTTTTGGTTGGTAGACTATTCTCAGTCCAGCAGTGACAGTGAGGTGTTTAAAAACTCCATCAGCATTGCTGTGTCTTATCCACTCATACCAGCACAACACACACTAACACAGCACCACCATGTCAATGTCACTGCAGTGCTGAGAATGATCCACCACCCAAATAATACCTACTCTGTAGTGGTCCTGGGAGAGTCAAGAACAGCATGAAAGGGGGCTAACAAAGCATGCAGAGAAACAGATGGACTACAGTCAGTAATTGTAGAACTACAAAGTGCGTCTATATGGTAAGTGGAGCTGATAAAATGGACAGTGAGTGTAGAAACAAGGAGGTGGTTTTAATGTTATGGCTGATCGGTGTATATATTCATATGCAACTCTAACGCTGGTCTAAGACTTAATGGCCTAAGAAGATTGTAATTAAACTGTGGACAAACATTAGCTTTCTTATTAATTATTATACACCACATTCTAAGATCTGAAAAGCTTTGTACATTCTAATAATACATTACTCTTTCTTGAATTATATGATTTTTATTATTTAATGTTTTATAAAATGTTTTAGTGTCTCACAAGCAATCTATCTAACGTTGTAGTAAAACTAAAACTGTCTTGTTTATGCATTTAAATACTTTACTGCCTTAGAGACAGAACGAGAATTGATGAAGACTGGAAGGTTGTGGTACAGTGAGCAAACATTGCCAGAGGATTGCATTAATATTTAAAGCGATTTAATAAAAGTCTCTGGACTGTGTTTAGCTAGTACACCAGACTGGACTTAACACCATTTTGTTGGCAGACCTTTCTTCTTTTAACCCCAATAAACATGTCAGCAGATAAGCTATGGTATCCATTTTTATAGAGATAGAGCATTTTAAATATGAGTTTTTTACAAGCAGCCTTAGGAAGAGTGAGGACATAGTGAAGTAATCATTAAAATTATAAATAATGTTGCATGAAAAGAGGAGAGTACAGTCTCTCAGTCATAGTTACAGCTGTAAGGAACCTAGTCCTTTGCCAAGCCCAACTGCTTTAGATTGTATAGTAGTAGACTTGATGTACAGCATTAAACAGTAAAACATTATATGAATTTATTTTTATATAATGTCCATTATTTCAGAGCATATAATTTGTAGAGCATTTACCATAGGTTGTACATAGAAAAGCTAAGATGTGGATCTAAGATGTGGATCGTTTATGCACAGAAGAATACACTGTAGGACAATCCACCTCACATTGTATAGATGTTAAATAAAATGCTTAAAGCAGATACTACCGAACTCCAGGATTAGGCGAGTGGTCCAAAGTTTACACCATTAAATCTGGGTGGGGCAGTTGTAGCCTAGTGGTTAAGGTACTGGACTAGTAATTGAAAGGTCACTGGTTCAAGCCCCACCACTGCCAGGTTGCCACTGTTGGGCCCTTAAGCAAGTCGCTTTGGATAAAAGCGTCTGCCAAATGCTGAAAATGTAAATGTAAAAGCTACCAAAACATAAATAGGTAAAATTGTTCTTTTTTAAATAAATAAAACAATAATAATAAAAATGAATAAAATAATAATAATAATAATAATAATAAAGAAATAAATAAATACATAAATAAATAAGAAAATAGCATCTGTAGTTGAGCTTTGGATGTTTGTAAATATGTGAAATTATTAATTATCTTACTGTAATTGTGCATTTTTAATTAGTATTAAAAACAATATTCTGTAATTATTTTAATATTTTACTTACGTTAGGAAGCTAAGTGTATTGTGTTGGTATTGTAAATAAATATATCTGTGATTTTGCATTTTAGAAGAATAGTCAACACAAAATACCTATACCTTTCTAAAGAAAGACAGAAACAAGCCACTGTTGACCCATAAACACCCAGTTTAAAATGATACCATGCTGATGTTAAGCATCTTATAAAATCAGATGTGCTTTTGGGAACATCCTGCTGTTTGCATTCTCTATTCATTGTGGTTGTTCCAGCTGTTTTTTTCTTATAATTCAATATGTATGTCATTTCCTAATGTTCCTCTAATCACCAGACCTAGTACATGAAGGCAAAGTGAGAGGTCACAGCCGGAAGGCCATCTCAGTGATGCAGTTTAATAAAGACCAGAAAATGCAAACATCATTAAACACAGACCCCAAATTTTCATTACTGAGCTGAATAGAGCTAGCTGTGGTTCTCCTCATACAGAATGATTTGTAAATCAGTTCAACACCACATTACAAATAGGTTAATCTTATATAAAAACGGTTATTGAAAATTAAAGGACTCAATATACAGTGGGGTCAAAAAGTATTTAGTCAGCCACTGATTGTGCAGGTTCTCCTACTTAGAAAGATGAGAGAGGTCTGTAATTTTCATCATAGGTACACTTCAACTATGAGAGACAAAATGAGAAAAAAAAATCCAGGAAATCACATTGTAGGATTTTTAAAGAATTTATTTGTAAATTATGGTGGAAAATAAGTATTTGGTCACCCACAAACAAGCAAGATTTCTGGCTCTCACAGACCTGTAACTTCTTCTTTAAGAAGCTCTTCTGTCCTCCACTCGTTACCTGTATTAATGGCACCTGTTTGACCTCGTTATCTGTATAAAAGACACCTGTCCACAGCCTCAAACAGTCAGACTCCAAACTCAACCATGGCCAAGACCAAAAAGCTGTCGAAGGACACCAGGAAGAAAATTGTAGACCTGCACCAGGCTGGGAAGAGTGAATCTACAATAGGCAAGCAGGTTGGTGTGAATAAATCAACTGTGGGAGCAATTGTAAGAAAATGGAAGACATACAAGACCATTGATAATCTCCCTTGGGGTCAAGATCTCATCCCGTGGGGTCAAAATGATCATGAGAACGGTGAGCAAAAATCCCAGAACTACACGGAGGGACCTGATGAATGACCTGCAGAGAGCTGGGACCAAAGTAACAAAGGCTACTATCAGTAACACACT
Source organism: Trichomycterus rosablanca (assembly GCF_030014385.1). Lineage (NCBI taxonomy): Eukaryota > Metazoa > Chordata > Actinopteri > Siluriformes > Trichomycteridae > Trichomycterus > Trichomycterus rosablanca. Next base: position 30,646,759 of record NC_085988.1, on the reverse strand, counting down.
ACGTCGAGAGGGACTCAAATCCTGCAGTGCCAGGCATGTCCCCCTGCTTAAGCCAGTACATGTCCAGGCCCGTCTGATGTTTGCCAGAGAGCATATGGATGATCCAGAAGAGGATTGGGAGAATATCATGTGGTCAGATGAAACCAAAATGGAACTTTTTGGTAAAAACTCAACTCGTCGTGTTTGGAGGAAGAAGAAAAACCCAAGAACACCATACCTACTGTGAAGCATGGGGGTGGAAACATCATGCTTTGGGGCTGTTTTTCTGCAAAGGGGACAGGACGACTGATCCGTGTTAAGGGAAGAATGAACGGGGCCATGTATCGTGAGATTTTAAGCCAAAACCTCCTTCCATCAGTGAGAGCATTGAAGATGGAACGTGGCTGGGTCTTCCAGCATGACAATGATCCCAAACACACCGCTCGGTCAACGAAGGAGTGGCTCCGTAAAAAGCATTTCAAGGTCCTGGAGTGGTCTAGCCAGTCTCCAGACCTCAACCCCATAGAAAATTTGTGGAGTCCGTGTTGCCCAGCAACAGCCCCAAAACATCACTGCTCTAGAGGAGATCTGCATGGAGGAATGGGCCAAAATACCAGCTACAGTGTGTGCAAACCTGGTGAAGACTTACAGGAAACGTTTGACCTCTGTCATTGCCAACAAAGGTTATGTTACAAAGTATTGAGTTAAACTTTTGTTATTGACCAAATACTTATTTTCCACCATAATTTACAAATAAATTATTTAAAAATCCTACAATGTGATTTCCTGGATTTTTTTTTCTCATTTTGTCTCTCATAGTTGAAGTGTACCTATGATGAAAATTACAGACCTCTCTCATCTTTCTAAGTAGGAGAACCTGCACAATCAGTGGCTGACTAAATACTTTTTGGCCCCACTGTACATAGATATACAGTTGGATCACTCCACAAAACTTGCATCGTAAGGCTTATTTTATAACATTTGTGCATGACACGGTAAGGGAAATACTGTATAATAATATGTATATGACGGACAGTTACTTGTAGTGCATTTGTTAAATGGGCAGTAAAAAGTCCTGAGTTACCCTGACAACCTTGATGACTGGGTTATCCTTGAAAAATCAAGGGATGCTCACAGGCAGCCATGGTGAGTAGATACTGACAGAAGTCTTAGAAGGGACAAGCCATAAACTGCCAGTTTTTAAAGTTAACAGCTATAAGTATCTATGGACAGTAATTGATAAGAAGCTGTTTAGATCAAGACACAAACAGGATCTTCAAGAAATGTCAACAGATTGTTTCCATGACTGTTTTATTGGATCGGTTTTGACAGTTGTACTAATAGCTACGTAGTTTGAAAGTTTCAACCTCTGCCATCTGTCTCTCGCTACAAACTCACAAAGATACACTGTAATAGATTTAAAAGTTTGTTATTCCTAGTGCTGTTGTGTTGTTGAATAATAATAATTTTCTCCCTGTGAAATAGCAATAAACACTGAAAGACTGAACTGAATAGGTTGTGAGGTGGCCAAGACTCACTGATGACAGAGGACATAAATGGCAACAGTTATGGCAACTGACATGGAGCAACAGAAGAGGTACTGCAGATAATTTATATATATATATATACAGTGGGGGAAATAAGTATTTGATCCCCTGCTGATTTTGTAAGTTTACCCCCTTACAAAGACTTGAACAGTCTATAATTTTTATTGAAGGTTTATTTTAACAGAGAGAGACAGAATATCAACAAAAAATCCAGAAAAAAAACATTAAATAAAAGTTATAAATTAATTTGTTTTTAATTAAGGGAAATAAGTATTTGATCCTCTACCAACCAGCAAGAATTCTGACCCCCACAGACCGGTTATGTGCCCATGAGGCACCCAAATTAGTCCTGTCCCTGTATAAAAGACTCCTGTCACAGAATCAGTTTCTTCTGTTCAAATCTCTCGACCACCATGGGCAAGACCAAAGAGCTATCAAAGGACATCAGGGACAAGATTGTAGACCTGCACAAGGCTGGAATGGGCTACAAGACCATCAGCAAGAAGCTTGGTGAGAAAGAGACCACTGTTGGTGCGATAATTCGAAAAGCTCCCTTGAGATCATTGACAAGCTCCTCCCGTGTAATTCTGGGCTGACCTCACCTTTCTCAGAATCATTCTTACCCCACCAGGTGAGATCTTGCATGGAGCTCCAGAGTGAGGGTGATTGACTGTGATCTTGTATTTCTTCCATTTTCGAATTATCGGCACATAACCCGTCTGTGGGGGTCAGAATTCTTGCTGGTTGGTAGAGGATCAAATACTTATTTCCCTTAATTAAATACAAATTAATTTATAACTTTTATTTAATGTTTTTTTTCTGGATTTTTTGTTGATATTCTGTCTCTCTCTGTTAAAATAAACCTTCCATAAAAATTATAGACTGTTCAAGTCTTTGTAAGGGGGTAAACTTACAAAATCAGCAGGGGATCAAATACTTATTTCCCCCACTGTATGTATATATATATATATATATATATATATATATATATATATATATATATACACTGCCTGGCCAAAAAAAAGGTCGCCACCTGGATTTAACTAAGCAAATAGGTAAGAGCCTCCCATTGGATAATTACTGCATGGGTAATTATGTTTCAGCTGGAAACAAGTTATTTAACCCTAACTGATGCAGTGAGCAGCTTCTTGTTTGTTAAAGACACATCCTGTGGTCGTGGAAAAGATGTTAATCTGTTTCAGAAGGTCAAATTATTGGCATGCATCAAGCAGAGAAAACATCTAGGGGGATTGCTGAAACTACTAAAATCGGGATAAGAACTGTCCAACGCATTATTAAAAAGTGGAAGGACAGTGGGGAAACATCATCTTCGAGAAAGGAATGTGGTCGGAAAAAAATCTTGAATGATCGTGATCGACGATCACTTAAACGTTTGGTGAAATCAAATGGTAGAAAAACTACAGTAGAACTCAGGGATATGTTTAATAGTGAAAGTAAGAGCATTTCCACATGCACAATGCGAAGGGAACTCAAGGGATTGGGACTAAACAGCTGTGTAGCCTTAAGAAAACCACTTGTCAGTGAGACTAACCGGCAAAAACGGCTTCAATTTGCTAGGGAGCATAAAGATTGGACTCTAGAGCAATGGAAGAAGGTCATGTGGTCTGATGAGTCCAGATTTACCCTGTTCCAGAGTGATGGGGTAATGTCAGGGTAAGAAGAGAGGCCGGCTGAAGTGATGCACCCATCATGCCTAGTGCCTACCGTACAAGCCTGTGGGGGCAGTGCTATGATCTGGGATTGCTGCAGTTGGTCAGGTCTAGGTTCAGCAACGTTATGTGCCCAAAGAATGAGGTCAGCTGACTACCTGAATATACTGAACCACCATCAATTATTCCGTTATTCCATCAATGGATTTTTTCTTCGTTGATGGCACGGGCATATTCCAAGATGACAATGCCAGGATTCATCGGGCTCAAATTGTGAAAGAGTGGTTCAGGGAGCATGAGACATCATTTTCACACATGGATTTGTCACCACAGAATCCAGACCTGAACCCCATTGAGAATCTTTGGAATGTGCTGGAGAAGACTTTGCGCAGTGGACCAAATGCGATTTTAAACAGGTGATGACAACAGATGATTGTAATCATGGTTTGGTACAAAAACAGGGTACGGGTACTGGACTGGCCTGCCTGCAGTCCTGACCTGTCCCCAATAGAGAATTTTGAAAGGAAAAATGCGACAACGACGACCCCGTACTGTCGCACATCTTAAGACGTGTTTGCAGGAAGAATGGGACAAAATAAAAGCTGAAACACTAAATCACTTGGTATCCTCGGTGCCAAAACTTCTTTTAAATGTGGTGAAAAGGAATAGCAACAGTACAAAGTGGTAAATGCTTTTTTTGGAATGTGTTGCAGACCTGAAATGCAGAAATGGATGTTTATTAATAAATGAAATGAAGTTGAGCAGACAAAACATGAAATATCTCAAGTTCATCCTGTCTGCAATGAAATAAAAGTCAAAGTAAATGTAAGAAACTCTGTGTTTTTTAATATTTGCATTTTCCATGCCGTCCCAACTTTTTTTGATTTGGGGTTGTAGTTTTTTTTAACCCTTAGAGTTCTCAGCTCTCCCAGTCTTCTAGAGATCAGCTTTTTTGCCACTTTAAAGGCTATACTGTCACACACATTTCACACCAAAACAGAGAGAAAGAAAAAAAGACTAGCGTTATAGTCAACATTACTGGTACCCTTGATTGTTTAATATAAAAATCCAAATTTTTCAAAAATAAGTGGGTATATACAAACTTGTATCAGCAGAATATTTTAATAGCATGTCTGTAATTGGATGGGTAGCACATCATGAGTGAAGTGCAAGTTGAAGTCCCTGGAAGAACAAAAAAGAACCCAAGTAAAAATGGTTGACCAAGGTCAAACAATATTGTGTCTATTGAGGCATCACAAAAAGAAGATCATTATGAATAAGGTAACAAAGTAACAAATGAAACACAAAACATCCACAGCCTGCAAACATGGATAGTGCAGAACTGGCTGTCACAATATGACAGGATGCTTCAGCCATCTGCGACAAGTCAGTTTCACAAAAACAGTAAAGATAGAGAAATGGGACTGGCAATACACAAGTGGCACTCCAACCACAGCAACTAACGCACTCCACATATGACATGGATTTCCGGGTGGGGTCTGCTTCCTAAACAGGACATCATACCACCTCTGGGGAAATCTGTTCTCCCAGGGTAGTTCTGTCATGAGGCCCAAAAACACTGCAATAGTTCCCAGAAAGAGATAATCATGCTGGCATTGCACTCCAGTGGAAAACCAGACTGGAGAAATATCAGGTGTGCCAATAAAGGCAAGTCAAAAAGAGAGAAACCAGGATATATAGAAAAAACTTCTACCTAGAGCAAATTAACGCTCACAAGGGTCAAGTGATTGTCAATAAGAGAATCTGACACAATTATACACTGATCAGCCATAACATTAAAACCACCTCCTTGTTTCTACACTCACTGTCCATTTTATCAGCTTCACTTACCATATAGAAGCACTTTGTAGTTCTACATTTACTGACTGTAGTCCATCTGTTTCTCTACATACTTTTTTAACCTGCTTTCACCCTGTTCTTCAATGGTCAGGAATGGTCCATGTACTGTGGGGGACAGGACCACCACAGAGCAGGTATTATTTAGGTGGTGGATCATTCTCAGCAATGCAGTGACACTGAAATTGTGGTGGTGTGTTAGTGTGTGTTGTGCTGGTATGAGTGGATCCAACACAGTAGCGCTGCTGGAGTTTTTAAATACCGTGTCCACTTACTGTCCACTCTGTTAGACACTCCTACCTAGTTGGTCCACCATGCAGATGTAAAGTCAGAGACGATCGCTCATCGTTCTGCTGCTGTTTGAGTTGGTCATCGTTTAGACCTTTATCAGTGGTCACAGGACGCTACCCATGGGGCGCTGTTGGCTGGATATTTTTGGTTGGTGGATTATTCTCAGTCCAGCAGTGACAGTAAGGTGTTTAAAAACTCCAGTAGCGCTGCTGTGTCTTATCCACTCATACCAGCACAACACACACTAACACACCACCAACATGTCAGTGCCACTGCAGTGCTGAGAATGATCCACCACCCAAATAATACCTACTCTGTGGTGGTCCTGGGAGAGTCCTGACCATTGAAGAACAGCATGAAAGGGGGCTAACAAAGCATGCAGAGAAACAGACTACAGTCAGTAATTGTAGAACTACAAAGTGCTTCTATATGGTAAGTGGAGCTGATAAAATGGACAGTGAGTGTAGAAACAAGGAGATGGTTTTAATGTTATGGCTGATCAGTGTATGTGCTGTCACACCCTCTGCTGGTTAAAATGGCAACGGATAAGGACACAACACTAAACATGGCTCACTGCCGAACTACTTCAGAAGTCACTTTTCCAAATTTGCAGTTGGATTGAAATCAGACTCATTGCTGGCCAATTTTAATTAGTCTACTTTTGGATGTGTGCTTTGGGTAATCCTTCTGCAGTAGGACCCATTTTGTTCAACTGAGATTTAGTTTTCCTACACTTCAGATTATTTTTCTCTGATTTCATTGTTCCTATAACATATTTAAGGCATACAGTCCAAGAGCCAGCAAAACAGCCCACAACATTACAGATCCTACATGTTTCAGTGTGGGTTAGGGTTAGAGTGAGTTTAAACATAACACTGGATTTTATTGCCAAAGAGCTCTAGTTTGATTTCATCTGTCCATAGAACTCTCCCAGGAGGATTGTGGTTTGTCTATGTACATTTTGGCAAAGTTCAGTTGGTCTTTTTGTGCCAACTGTGTGGTCCTTCAGGGACATCATCCATAGAGCCCTGTTTTGTTCAGTATAAATATGACTTGGATTGAAACCATTATTCCAGATGTCTCCACCAAAGGTTCTTCACTTTTCCATGAGTACCAAATGTCTTTATTACATTTCAAACTGTTGAAACCAGGATCTTTGGAGATCTTTGGTCTTGTACCTTTTAGACTGCTTGTGCTTGGTGATAAAATCTTTTTTGGTTTGCTTAGATAGCTCTAGAATTTTCCATTGTGAACAAGGAACAGGGAATAAAACTAGCCCTTTAAAGCATCAAAGCCACCATTCATAGGCTAAATAAAGTCATGTAGGAACAGACAAGGTGTGGGCTGGTAAGACTTATTTGTAGTTAATCTTGGGTTAGTTTGATTTTGTTCTTTGTTTCAAACTGAAAAAAGGGTGCCTTTAATCATGCCCTGGCATTGCTACAATTTTGTACTAAAATTGAAAAACAGGAAAATTCCCCCACTGATCAAACTGACTCTGGAACACATATATGTCTGGCCAATTTAGAGTCTGACCAGAGAGTCGTGCAGTAATATGGGTGTTATATATATATATATATATTAGGGCTGTCAAACGATTAAAATTTTTAATCACGATTAATCTCAGAATTTCATATAGTTAATCGCGATTAATCGCATATTTTTTTTTTTTAAGGAGGTGGTTTTAATGTTATGGCTGATCGGTGTACATACACTAGCATACACAAAAACTCATTCACAATCAACACAGTCTTGTTCCCTGGGTTCTGACAACTCATACTAGTGACTACATTACTTGCATCTTTTCACAGTATTGCATTGTTTTTGCACCTTATTCTCACCTTATTCTACCTGCTGCTATATAAACCCTACGCTGCTAACTGGATATCAGAATAAGTTTTTATTAGGGCTGTCGAAGTTAGCGCGATAATAATAACAACGCGTTCCAGTGTTGCCAGATTGGGCGGTTATCCGCCAAATTGGGCGAATTTTGTTGGAAAACAATTTAATAGCATTTAAATAACACTTCTGTTTATAAGAAAATATTCAGTTTTAAGAAGCACCAGCATTGTAAAAGAATATTAAAAGTAAAGTCAATTTTCAATGCTGATTTGGCTTAATAATGTTGGTCAGTCTGTATCATATTCTTGAAACGATAAAGTATTGCAAAGGAATATCTTTGAAATTCTTCCTCATAATGTTAAGGTTGCTATATTTTGGTTTTTCACTTGTCAGGGAAAATTAAGAGAGAAAAAAGCTTATTATTATCATGCGTGTGATATACAGTATATCATTTACGTGATCTGCGTATCACGTTACCACTGTACGTCACTGAGCTGATATGTGTATCAGGTGACCAGGGTAACGGCGTGTTATGTTTAAGTGTGATGCTCCAAGTTGTGGATTAAGCAATAAAGACAACACGTTCTCCACATAACTAGTGTCATTTGTATTTCGTGGTTAAGTACAAAACATAACAATGCGGGTCTTCGTGATGTAATTCTACATGGCACTTACTGCCTGTATAGGTAAATTTTTCCTGTGTAGAATTTGCGTTAACGGCACTATTTTTTTTAAATCGCGTTAAATTGAGATCGCGTTAATGCGTTATTGTCGCGTTAACTTTGACAGCCCTAATATATATATATATATATATATATATATATATATATATAATTTTTTTTCTCCCTTTTAGCGCATCCAATTGCCCGATTGCGTCATGCTTCCTCTCCACCAATGCCGATCCCTGCTCTGATTGAGGTGAACGAAGCTAACCCATGCCCCCTCCGACACGTGGGCAGCAGCCGTATGCATTTTGTCAACTACACTTTGACGAGTGCAATGCGGATCAGCACTGTGTAGGGAGAGACACACTCTGACAGCACTCTTTTCCCGTCTCTGTGCAGGCGCCATCAATCAGCCAGCAGAGGTCATAATTGCATTCATTATGAGAGTCCCTATCCGGCTTGTTGTTCATGGGGCTGCTCAGCCCAGCCGGCAGGCAGAGCTGAAACTCGATACAATGTATTTGAGAGCCCAGCTCTGGTGTTCGAGCATTTGTTTTTACCGCTGCACCACCTGACCTTTGACTTTAAGGGTAAATATAAGAACTGGAGCTTTAACAGACCACACTGCCATAGGAACCCTCAACAATGTCCTGAATCCCCATCATACTGTTCAGGAGATGGTAGATGTGGCTTAAGATAATGGGGCTCGCTGGTGGGGGGTGGTGTCATAGGTGGGTCAGGTGTCAGGTGTCAGGTGATCCTGATTTTGCAGCTTGCTTAAAATCTTTTTAAGAACCAACTCATGCTGACCCATAATGGCATTGATTCTCTATGACTCCTTTGACTCTGAAAGTATTAAAGAAAATACATTTTTATCAACTAAGGCTGGATTAAATACCACACTGTACAGTGCCAAACACAAGTGCTTAACAATGTGAGCTAAAAATAAAATAAAAAAGAAACCAGTCTAAAGCATTTTAAGAGACAAACACAACTGATTTTCTGTGCACACTGATCGATTTCTGGGAAAAGGGAAATAAATTATTATTAGGATCTATAAAGTGCAACAAGCCAGCTACTCAATCCACCTTGCATACTTCAACGCGATTGCAGACCATTGCTTTTTTCTTAACCCCTTATTTAAGTGGCAAGAAGGATCACTGATCCTTTAGACTTGTGTTTTAAATAATTTTCAACTTTTACTTTGAATTAGTAGTTAGTAGTTGCAAAAAACATTGCCTACGTAGGCATAATTAGGTGTAATCAGGGCCGGCGCTAGGGGGGGGCTGAGGGGGGCATTGCCCCCCCAAATTGTGTCTTTGCCCCCCCAAGCACAATGCAAGCAACGGCTATTTTTAAAATTATCTCTGAACCAATCACAAAAATGCATTTTGTTTTACAGTGTGAAGATATTTCCTTGCTTATTCCTGATTGGCTCTTTGAGTCATATAAAAATCGGCAGACTGCCCCAAACAGTTCAGTTCGGCAGTATATGTTCTGTTAGTGTGAGCGAGAGGCAGGTATACTGGTAAACACTTTTTTTTTACAGAATTAGTATTCTTTTGTTTTCTTTATATTTTAATTTCCCAATAATATAAATATTCTCACTCATTCCTATTTCCACGTTTGAATATTCTCAGTCTGTGTGTAGGTACATTTGTCAGCTTTGACTTAAATTTGTATTAAAGCCTTTCAAGAAATAGAGTTGTTCTATTAGTAATGGCAATTTAATTAAGGGGGCGTATTAAAATGAAATACAATTAGATAATCTTTTTTCTCCATTTACATAATCAACATGTATTTTTTAATCATTGGGTTTTAAGTTTAAGTTCGAAAACATGCATTTTTATTTCTTTACCTCATACATCACTTTAAGCCAGTATCAATAGCTTGGCTGTCATCATTCATGCACAAATCAAGCCTTGAATATATTTCTGGCTTCAAAAACATGACTATCAACATGCCCCCTCATTAGGTTTTACTGCCCCCCCAAGCAAAGCAGTCCAGAACCGGGGCTGGGTGTAATGTATTTTTTTCTCCACAAAGTTCTCTCATCTATTTTTTTTTTTACATTTGTTAATATTCACATAATACAATCAAGTTATTCAGTAAAAAATTGAAATATTTTCTGTGTACTCAAGCAAATAAAAGGTGAACATAATTGATAAATAAGAAATGAATTGTAAACTAATATCTAAAAAAATAATCGTATCACTAAAAAAATGGAATATTAATGCCATATGGACACCACATTAATCTAAAATGTTTTTGCATAAAATTTTCCATTGATCCACCCTTGCTTATTTGCTTTGTAAATGTAATGTTGGAATGGTGGAAACTATCATTGCAGAAAACATGTTTCAAACAGAGCAGATGGCCATCTAGTCATCAACAGTTACAGTTTTACTAACTTAGCACATCAATAAACATGGCATCATGAAATAGCATATGTGAGAGTGTTTAAAAATTGGATGGATACAAAGTTGCAGTAAAAAAAAAAGTCAGTGGTGTAGAACTGGGAGCAAAGCAAATTTTTGTGGTGTTTTGTAAGTGAAATGCTGCAGTTTTTTTTAAAATAATGTGATAAAAAGGGAAATATACAATGTCAAGTGTATATGATTTTCTCTGAGTAAGTGTTAATTATATTAGTAGCTTTTACACAAATCAGTGTTCTCCACACTAGTATATCCTTCTACAGTCTCATACTCAACTGCAATCCAAGCAACCTAACAACTACAACCCCAAATCGGGACGGGGGCAATTTAGGGCTAGTAATGAGGTGAAAAAACTAAATAATCATGTGATTCCAAACAGGTGATGTCAACAGGTGATTGTAATCATGATCTTTGATCCCTCAGACGGCACTGCATCAAGAACCGCCATTCAGTAATAGCTGATATAACCACATGGGCAAGGGATTACTTTGGCAAATCTTTGTCAAGCACTACAATACAGAGTTACATGCACAAATTCCACTTAAAACTTTACTGTGCAAAAAAGAAGCCTTATGTTAGACATGTCCTGAAGCGGCGTCGACTTCTCTGGGCTCGGAGGCATCTAGGATGGACCATCACACAGTGGAAACATGTATTGTGGTCAGATGAATCAGCATTCCAGGTTTTTTTTGGAAAAAATGGATGCCGTGTGCTCTGGACCAAAGACGAAAAGGACCATCCAGACTGTTATCAGCAACAAGTCCAAAAGCCAGGGTCTGTCATGGTATGGGGCTGTGTCAGTGCCCTTGGCAAAGGTCATTTACACTTCTGTGATGGCAGCATTAATGCAGAAAAGTACATTGAGATCCTAACCCTAGAGCAACATATGCTGCCTTCAAGACGTCATCTTTTCCAGGGACGTCCATGCATTTTTCAACAAGACAATGCAAAACCACATGCTGCACACATTACAAAGGCGAATTTGGAGATAAAACATGAAATATCTCAGGTTCATCCTGTCTGCATTCAAATAAAAGTCAAAGTAAATGTAAGAACTTTTTTCTGATTTGTAATATCCAACTATTTATGTCCATGGCTCCTTTTATATGTTGTGATCACACCCTCAGGCCCACTGCGGACAAATTATAAAATGTATATTAAACTCAATATTGTCCTTACATCACTCATAGGCACTCAAGTTTTGAATTGCTAAAATTAAAATTTCTAGAACTTCAAACCAGAAGAAAACTATATTTATCCAAACACCCATGTTAACACAACAATATTAATCCATAACAAAGAGAGCGTTTAAATGTTTAGCAAATTTGTCATGTTAATGTCTGAACACAAAAACATGCTTTCATTGGGTCTGCCAAATGCTGCCACTGAGACTACTATAAATAGAGACACTACCGGTGCCCACAGTGCAGCAAGGCATGGCATCACCCATGCACTCAACTCACATCAGCACCACAGGCACCTGTCCTACCAATGGCAATGCCCCAAACAGAATGACCATCCTTAGCATCTGAAACTACAATGCTTTCCACTCCTGCCCCACTAGAAGCGGCTCTAACTAGAGCTGACCCAAATAATTTACTTTTGTCTTATGCACTAACCAAGCACACAACCATTTTGTAAATGAGGTCACATGAACACAATTCACAGTCATATGACTGCATGCAGGATGTTCAGTATATGTCACATTGGAACTTTGAGGACAAAATGAAGGATAAATCTGTATAAGGAACTTTTCAGACCTTTCAAAGTGTTGGTGACACATGTCACTGTGGTCTCTTATAGGTTAAGCCACAACAGTCCAAGTCCCATCCCCTTCTTTGTAATCCATTCACCCAGGCATCTTGTAGTGTTGGGTCTCCCATGGCTTAAAAAACCCTACCCCTTCATCCTATGGTCAAGGGACGGGTTAGTGCGATGTTCAAAGAACTGCTCAGACCAAGGTCTTAAATTTCACTGCGGCTCAAAAGTAACTGAAAGTTCCAGAGATGTAAGTACCAATCACATTCCCAAGGTCTATAATTATTTTTAAGTAAACACAAATCCTCACATATTTCCCGCTAATAGACACTTGGACCATCTTTCTGGGTTACTCTGTCTCTATTCTGGCCACTGCTATAGACGATTACATTCAAAAGGCACCCAGGCAGGGTTTTATTAAAACATCTTTTTGTATCTAAATTCTTTTTTGTGGACAAGATGGATGGAGGTATCCACCCTTGTGTAGACTAACGAGCTCTGAATCTTCTCTTTGGTATCAGCCAAACTGGAACAACTGCATGGAGCTACAGTTTTTTTTACAGTTGCATGGAGCTTAAGGTTACAACTCAATCTGGGGAGTGCAAACAACCTCATACATATCCAAGAAACAAATAAAAGGAAAATTAATTTCTCTACAACCACTAGACACTATAAATGTCTTCCCATGGTTTCACCAATGCCAAAAAACTAAAACCCCTGTTTAGCAAGTCAAGGGCGACAGTGGAAAGGAAAAACACCCTTAAAATGACAGTTCTTTATTTATCAGTTCAGTCTGTGATGAAGTCTGATAGTGAATTCTGGACATTTTTAGTGCAGACATGGCAGATTACCATAATGGCACAGCAGTCTGTAACTTGCAGGCAATAGCCTCAGATGTGTAACCAGGTTACAAAAAAACAGGCTAAAAACAGTAGATGTAGCTGTTATATAAAATCATTAATAGTAAAATGTCAGTTTTGTGAGAGTACTATGGGACACTAATTATTACATCATTACTAAAAGAGAGAACTAGGAGGTAACACGCCATGAGGGCTGTCAAGAGACATCAGCGCCCATCTCCCCCCGTCAACAAACCTGAATAAATGCATGAGAGTGTCAGAATAACAGCAACCCCACATCCCTGATCACCTCAAATTCCTATGACCTAGAACTCCTTTTGTCTATAGTCAGTGTGTTCGGTTCCAGTCCTAGTAGTTAAAACCAGGCACAGCCAGAACACAACACCTCATACCGGCCAGCAATAGTGACAAAACACCAGACTTCCCAGACCACAGACCATCAGGATTGGAGTCACACATCCTTTGTTTGATAAGACTAATCAAAAGCCTGGGTAAATAAATACGTTTAAAGTCTGGGCTTGAAAATTGACGAACAGTCATGAACAAAAGCTCCCCAAAAGCTATCATTTCATGCTTTGTAGGAAAATGCTTCTCGCCCTGCTGTGTGAACTGTAAGTTACCCTTCATCCTTCAAAGTAAATGTTCAGGGTTGTAGTTTTCAATAAATTCACTCATACTGGGGAGCCAGTAGTGTAGTGCTTTAAATGTTAGTAAAAGTATTTTAATAAATGCAGAATTGCAGTGATTATAGAATAGGACTAGTATGATCAAACTTTCTAGTTCTAGTTAGCACTCGTGCTGCTGCATTTTGAACCAACCGGAGTTTGATAATGGGCCTACCAGAGTATCCAATGAGAAGTAGTCAGTCAAATAGGATTTAAACCAAAATAATTCATTCATTTAACATCTACTGTATGGTTTAAAAAGATGCGTCTATTATTACAGGACATAAGAGGAACACTAATGCAGTTTCTTTACTATGATTGGATCTGAATCCTGATTGAAATATTTAATGAATTCTGTTTTTGTGCGAATGATAACATAATTGTTGGGAAAACTGCTATTTCCAGAGTCCTGGAGACAAAAGGTTTGAAATCTGCCTATAATTACTTACTCACTCACTTTCTTAACCGCTTATCCAATTAGAGTCTGGGGAGGAGGGGGTGTGCTGGAGCCTGTCCCAGCTTTTCGATGGGCGCAAGGCATACAGTAACACCCTGGACGGGGCGCCAGTCCATCGCAGGGCAGACACACATACACACTCATTCACTTACATGGCAATTCAGTGTCTCCAATTAACCGGACTGCATGTTTTTGGACTGTGGGAGGAAACCGGAGCTCCCGGAGGAGACCCACGCAGACACGGGGAGAATATGCAAACTCCGCAAGGACCGAAGGACCATCCTGGCTGGGGATCGAACCCAGGACCTTTTTGCTGTGAGGTAACAGTGCTACCCACCAAGCCACTGTGCTGCCCTGCCTATAATTAGCACATGTAAATCTAGCTTAGGTTTTTTATTATATTTTGAATTTTTTAATTTTAATTTTTTTTTTTATCAGTAATGACAAAGAATAACCAGTGTGAACTAGCTACTATGGACTATGATCATGGGAAGGTTATGAATTTGAGATTTAAAGTGAAATTTGTGAAATCTTCAGGACCTGAGACAAAACTTAAGAATTTTACAAGCGCTACTTGTTTCAATGATGAGTGAGAGTTGGTGACTTCTGAGCCAGCCTGTCGATCAGCGATGTCTATTGATTTTTACTCACAATTGAATTTAAGTTTTGAACTCAATTTAAAGCAGCTTCTTTTCTTCCAGACCTTAACTGCAACATTTTTCTTGTGAACTCAACTTCTCAGCAATTACTTCGTTTTTTTAGCTTTTGGGTGGGTCCAGCACACACTTCAGGTCAAGCAGGACAGATACCACAATTACCGACTAAGGAATCAAACAAATAACTATTATTAAGCCTGAACGGCAGTTTTCTCTTTAGGTTCATACACTATTTACTTAAAGATTAACTGGTAACATAAGATTAACAATTTCTAATGCACTGATTTCCAATACATGCTGCATACAGGCTGCAAAGCAATAAAGTCTATATTTATTAGAAGTTTGATTGGCATGTGCTTGCGAGCTGCTGTCTTCAGGTTTCTACCCAGATGTTTGCTGCAGTTTAAGTCTCAAGAACAATCCAAGACTTGCCACAATGCCACCCTAGTACTGTTGGCTGTATGAAGGGTGAACTGTTGCCCCAATCTAAGTTTGCATACAATTTAGGATGTCCAGTGCCTGTTCGACATAGTGGTTACTGTTCTGCCTAAAGAGATTCATTTTTGTATTATCATTCCTGTCAAACCAGAGATTATTTCCTCATATTGCTCTTATATTCCAAGCATGCTGTCATATGCCTTCTTCTCAACAATTGTTTATGTTGTCACTCTGCCGTATATGCCTGAATTATGGACACAGAACTTTTAAGGCTTTTTTCCAGTTTATCCTTACCCATCTGTACAAGTCCATTCTTGCCGGGATCAACAACTGTAGAGAGCTTCAAAATTGAGCCAATCTTTTTCAATTTCAACTTTTTAAGGCCACTTTGGTGCTGGAACCACTCAAAGTAATGTAAGATACACTGTTTTTTATTTGCATTTTCCATACTGTACCATTTTTGGCCATTTGTTTTCACTACAGACATGTAAATAATTGTCCTTCTGTCAACAGTGTATTGTTTTGTGTCAGACCACGTTCCCTGACTGCTCATTTATCCAGAAAATTTTCCTAATTCTCTAACTGTCCCAACTGACACTGATTACAAGCACAAACAATAAGTTTACCAAACGTATGTAACGAGGCGGCGCTAAGTACAATACTGTCAGCCTAATTAGCTTATTATCGCAATACATTAGCATTCTGTGACATGCAAGCAGTAGCATGAGCTGTAATTGAAGAATAGACCTGTTATTTCAGATAGAGCTGTAATGATAACCAAGACACAAGTGCGCTCTGTCTTAACAAGTGATTTATTAAAGCAGGTTTAATAAGCAAAGTCAAAGCCCATAGTGAGGGTCAGTTTACAGGCTGGGATAAATGGATAATCCATAATTGTAAGTCAATGGTCATACATGGCAAGAATATAAGACAACTAATTTGTTAAATAAATTAATTAATTCAAAAACAACAACAAAATGATAACACTATGCAGAGAACACAAACACATAGATGGTTTAAATACACATGATAATCAAAAGGGTTAAATACATTAGTGAATAACCACTAGAAAGAGGATGAAGAAAACAACATTTAAACAAAACAAACACATAAAACACAAACACATTGAAAATGTAATGCCAAGGGGAGACACTGAATTTTTAATAATAAGTGTATCTGATACATACATCAATAAAAAATCTATACACATATAGGAGATGTAGTTCATTTGTACAGACAGGGTGAAAATGTTGGTACATTTTCATATTATTACATTAAACCACCATTTGCTTAAACATATTTTATTATTTATACACATTTCTTGAAAATCCACAGGGACAAAGAAGTGGTCTATTTTAGTCAATTTTACTGTCTGTTGTTTTACACTGATCAGTGTAAAAATTCTCAACTACAGCATAAAATCCTGTCCTATCACATCCTTTTGGCTGAACTGCCCCTGTTGTTACTCTTTTATTGAACAATATTATCAAGAAGTTTAAGGACTGTGGGACAACTATGGACAGGGGCGTCCAAGAAAATAAAAGAAAACAGGCCAACAAAAGGTTCAGGAGAAAAATAAATTAAGCTTTCAAAAAAGAACTCCATGCTTACTGAGAAACATGAAAGAGGCTCTGTGATGGGTTTTTTTCTTTTTTTTTACCTCAGACACTGGGTGTCTTGCGTCTGTGCAGTGCACAATAAAGTCAGAAGACTGTTAAAGTATTGGAGTAAAAACATACAGCCCACTATTATTAAGCTGAGTTGTTGTCACAGGTCGTTGGACTTGCAGCAGGATAATGACAGACATTAAAAAGCAGCCAATAATGAATGAGAAGAAAACATTGGATCATCCTGATATAAATCCTTTAGAACAGGGGTGCCCAGTACATTGATCGCACAGTGCACGCTGGTAGATCGCACTTCCTTCAAACAGGTCAACGTGATTGACATGAAATGTGGCCACTGTTTCTTTAATTTGCGACATGTTACCATAGCTACGCCTCAGCCCACCTAAAGCACCGCGAATCTAGAAAGTTTTCATTCATCAGTAGCCAGTTGCATTTTTCCTCTTGTAACCTATACTACACTGTTTGTGAAGATGAGTGCACAACCAAGCACAAATAAACCAAAAACGTTTCTATTCAGGCAAGAACACTGCAAAGACGGCTGTTTCGTTCTTATGCGGAAGAAGCTGACGGAGAACTTTTAACCCTACAATCTGACATTCATATGAAGTCAAGGGCCTCTGCTGGAACTTTGGAACTTGCTGGCTGAGGAAAAGCATTTTTTTGGATCAACCTACTTGTGTGAAACAGCCTTTTCCCACATAAAAATAATAATTAATGTCTAAATATCGGTCTACCCTTACTGATGAACACTTGAAAGCTTGCTTGAGAATTGGCATCAGCACCCATTATCCAGACTACATTAACCTGACTGACACCATTCAATGTAAATCATCAGAATAAGGTTAGTGTGATTGTTTAGTCGCTTGACCTGTAAAGCTGAATATCGGTATAGGCAACTGAAGCGATGAGGCGAACCTTTTTAAAAAGTACTTAACCAAATATTGGTGTATCATCTTAACTGTTACATTGCCAAGGACACAATTTACTATGATCCCAAATACAGAGTGTATTTCCAGGCATGTGATTCACCAAATTAGAAATGCTGATTGACTGATGGCTTTGTGTCACTAAGAAAAAAAATGTTATATGTGCAACCTTAGATTAAATCTAATCTTCCAGACAACATAAGGTGACCTTTCTCAGTATAAAGTGACAGTTTTTCCCCAGTGAAAAAGACTAATACTCACTGTACTCTTTTTCTGGGTGCAGTCAAAGGAGCTCATAGCAAAGTCACCAGCTAAAGATGATTATAACTACTAATGAGGAATTAGCATGCCATGCCTTAAAGCCTAGTTTAAGTTTAAGCATGACCTGCTGGAGCATGTTACTCTGGATCAATCCATATAATGCTGTTATGCTGTTAGCAGCACTCCTGATACACAATAAGGCCAAAATTATGTAGACACCTGACTAGAAACGTATTGGACATTCTATTCCAAAACAATTCATTTTTGTTACTTACATGTTTAGTTTACGCCCTTATGTATTTTACAGACTATTCATTCATTTACAAATGAACTGGCCCCGAATAAACTTTCCTTAATAAACTTGTAACTTAGGTTTAATAACATCTTTAATAACTTCTAATATGTATATTTTGGACAATCTTGTGTTTTAGAAATTAATTCAGATTTATTACTCGTGTTTCTTGCCTTTTTTTTTTTGTAGGTAAATTTGAGACAAAAAAAATTGTCCATGACTGTTTTTGAAAGTAAAGACTTGTACTGATGAATCTTGTGTAACCGTAACTATTTGTCCTGTCATGAATTTAACCAAAGTGTAAAACATGAGATTAAAATCCTAATAAAAAAATGATATACATTTTACCAACCCTATGATTAATTTAATTTCATAAATAATAACACTTTTCTTTTTGCCTATTTATAGTCCCTAGAAGATAACACAAGTGGTAGCTAACCTAGGTAAAATATCCGGGCAAGCATAAATGGAAATTGTGGGTTTCTGCCTGCCTGCTTACTGACCAGCTAACTTCATAAGGTAAAAAGCTAGCTAATTATTAAATTTTTTATAGGATATTATGTGGCCTCTATATATATATATATATATATATATATATATATATATATATATATATATATATACCAATCAGTCATAACATTAAAACCACCTCCTTGTTTTTACACTCACTGTCCATTTTATCAGCTCCACTTACCATATAGAAGCATTTTGTAGCTCTACAATTATTGACTGTAGTCCATCTATTTCTCTACATACCTTTTTAGCCTGCTTTCACTCTGTTCTTCAATGGTCAGGACCCCCAAAGGACCACCACAGAGCAGGTATTATTTAGGTGGTGGACCATTCTCAGCACTGCAGGGACACTGACATGGTGGTGGTGTTTTAGTGTGTGTTGTGCTGGTATGAGTGGATCAGACACAGCAGCACTGCTAAAGTTTTTAAACACCGTGTTCACTCACTGTCCACTCTATTAGACACTCTTACCTAGTTGGTCCATCTTGTAGAAGTAAAGTCAGAGACGATCGCTCATCTATTGCTGCTGTTTGAGTTGGTCATCTTCTAGACCTTCATCAGTGGTCACAAGACCTCTCAGTCCAGCAGTGACAGTGAGGTGTTTAAAAACTCCAGCAGCGCTGCTGTGTCTGATCCACTTTTTAGAAGTTGTTGACTTTAGATATTTTTAGCTAGCTAGCTACAGCAAAGCAAAGATATGAATTTACCTCAGGGAAATGTTTGGGGCAGGAGGGTTAAATACACTAAACAACACATTCACTGAAGTTATTATTATCATTTTTAAATGCTTTTAACCATAGTTTGTTAATGATGTCAAAGGTTTTGTCAGTGTTAAGTGATTTTTTTCAGAAGTCAAGTGACAAATGAGCGAGGCGGAAAGTAGGAGATCAGCCTGTTTGTGCAATATTTCCACTATATGCATCTAATTAATTTAAACTTTTTTGGAATTTAATGTTAGCATTTTTGAGATACCGAATAATTCATAAATGTGGAATAATTCATAGAAACACAGTATCTCTGTTAGGTGTCTGCCTGGTTTCTTGGGGATTCTTGCACTCTGAGCAGTATCTGGTTCTGTACTGTGCTGATAATGCATTAATCTCAAATGACTCCAAGTAGTGCACTATGTAGGTCATGAAATAACGTCTTTGACAACAAAATACTGCATTATGTGTGGCATAAAAGTTGTACAACTTGCCATAATAGTTTAGCAGGCCTAGATAAGAGTGTAACTGACTTACATTCTGGTGCTTTTACTATTGCCTTAACTTCGGAAAGAGCTTTGTGTAATCCTTGAAAGTCAATCACATCCTGGAACTCACACTTGGATTTATGAACTCTGAGTCCATACTTTTCCAACCTTTGTAAAGTAGCAACCAAGTTTCTTAAACGCACCTCCTCTTTCTTTCCAGTGATTAGAATGTTGTCTAGATAGCACTGAACTCCCAATAGACCAGGGGTGTCAAACACATTTTCACAGAGGGCCACATCTGCATTATGGTGGCGCTCAAAGGACCGATTGTAACGTATCCTGCTGTGATTGCAGTCTGCCTTTTAATTTTTAGACAATTTGTTGTTTTTCTTAAAGGCAATATTCTGTATTTGGTCTCAAAATGGCAAATTTACACTGTATATTTATAATGTGTATCTACATTTATATTGTACTCCTTTACCACAGACACGGCCTCATAACACAAGAAACATACCGGTTTTTCTTTTTGAAGCACAAACTTGTATTCACTTTCCCATCTTTTATTAAATTACCTCCTTCTGCTTCAATATTCTCTTCTTGTACGTTTTGGGATTATTTGTAAATATTTCTTGGAAAACCGCCTCAGTTAAATGCTGATGTGGAAACATCGCTATCTAGTGGCAGGATGCGGTCACTTTGCAGGTCACAAAATCGGCATGCATCGTGGGAGATGCAGTTTATGTATGTTTTTACAGTGTATTTTAAGACAATCATCAGTCTTTTAAGCTCTCTCAGACCACACAAAATGACGTGGTGGGCCGGATTTGGCCCTCGGGCCTTGAGTTTGACACATGAACAATAGACCATTCAAGATCTGGTCCATTGCTCTCGGGAAGAGAGATGGGCTGGATGTGATCCCACATGACAGACGGCCATAACAATATATTCGTGTGTGTCACTGTGGTGAGCAGCTCCCTAGAGCTTTTATACACGTGCGTTTGAGATAGGCTTGATAATTTTGCTGAATTTTTCCTCCACCAGATCCACAAAAGTTCCACAAACAAGTAATCAATGTGAGGTAGTGGGTACTGTTTGACTTCTAACACAGGATTAAGTGTCACTTTTAAATCTCCATATATCCTGATAGATCCTTCTTTGTTTCTATCACAGGTACAATTGATGTAGCGCAATTACTAGACAGGCTCCAGGACTCCAAATTGCATAAGGAAACTACTCAGTCTTTCAAAGCCTTGAGTCCAGCTTGCCTGTTATGTTTTTCATGCTACCAACATCATTGTTAAACACTTAAGCATGTTTGTTCAGAACTGCTGTCAGTCCAGATTCTCCCTTCAACATCATGCGAATTGCAGGCCAATTCAGTATCATTTTGTCTAGCTAAGCATGGCCCGGTAAGAATGGGTAATTCCCTTTTACAGCATACAATGGCAGCTTGGCTGTTTGCTCATTCATCTGAACAGTGACAGTGACTCCTGCTCTCACAGAAACGTCTTTACCTGTATATATCTTCAATTTAATGCTAGATGGATTCAGAGGTAGGTGCTGTAGTGATTTTTGAAAACACTGTCTGATTAGATGGAGACTGCTGCAACAGTATCAATTTCCATATGTACTGGTTGTCCTTTAATTAATGGTGGAACCCAGTATCCAGTATGTTCAGCCCTATCTCGTCTTCTGAACTGTCACAATTATTGTTTTGTTGCATTTTGTGCACATTCTTTTTCTTTTAAAACCCATAATAAGACTTTTGGTAGCATTTTTGTTTGTTTTTAACTGTTCCTGCCTTTTTTATTTAAATATATATATATATAAATATATATATATATATATATATATATATATATATATATATATATATATATATATACACTGGTGCTGGTCATAAGATTAGAATATCATGAAAAAGTTAATTTAGTTCAGTAATTCCATTTAAAAAGTGAAACTTGTATATTACTGTATATTCATTCATTACACACAGACTGATATATTTCAAATGTTTATTTCTTTTAATGTTGATTATAACTGACAACTAATGAAAACCCCAAATTCAGTATCTCAGAAAATTAGAATATTACTTAAGACCAATATAAAAAAAGGATTTTTAGAAATGTTGGCCAACTGAAAAGTATGAACATGAAAAGTATGAGCATGTACAGCACTCAATACTTAGTTGGGGCTCCTTTTGCCTGGATTACTGCAGCAATGCGGCGTGGCATGGAGTCCATCAGTCTGTGGCACTGCTCAGGTGTTATGAGAGCCCAGGTTGCTCTGATAGTGGCCTTCAGCTCTTCTGAATTGTTTGGTCTGGCGTATCGTATCTTCCTCTTCACAATACCCCATAGATTTTCTATGGGGTTAAGGTCAGGCGAGTTTGCTGGCCAATTAAAAACAGGGATTCCATGGTCCTTAAACCAGGTACTGGTAACTTTGGCACTGTGTGCAGGTGCCAAGTCCTGTTGGAAAATGAAATCTGCATTTCCATAAAGTTGGTCAGCAGCAGGAAGCATGAAGTGTTCTAAAACTTCCTGGTAGACGGCTGCATTGACCTTGGACCTCAAACACAGTGGACCAACACCAGCAGATGACACTCCAAACCATCACTGACTGTGGAAACTTTACACTGGACCTCAAGCAACGTGGATTCTGTGCCTCTCCTCTCTTCCTCCAGACTTTCATCAGAGAACATAACTTTGGACCACTCAACAGCAGTCCAGTCCTTTTTGTCTTTAGCCCAGGCGAGACGCTTCTGACGCTGTCTCTTGTTCAAGAGTGGCTTGACACAAGGAATGCGACAGCTGAAACCCTTGTCTTGCATACGTCTGTGCGTGGTGGTTCTTGAAGCACTGACTCCAGCTGCAGTCCACTCTTTGTGAATCTCCCCCACATTTTTGAATGGGTTTTGTTTCACAATCCTCTCCAGGGTGCAGTTATCCCTATTGCTTGTACACTTTTTTTCTACCACATCTTTTCCTTCCCTTCGCCTCTCTATTAATGTGCTTGGACACAGAGCTCTGTGAACAGCCAGCCTCTTTAGCAATGACCTTTTGTGTCTTGCCCTCCTTGTGCAAGGTGTCAATGGTCGTCTTTTGGACAACTGTCAAGTCAGCAGTCTTCCCCATGATTGTGTAGCCTACAGAACTAGACTGAGAGACCATTTAAAGGCCTTTGCAGGTGTTTTGAGTTAATTAGCTGATTAGAGTGTGGCACCAGGTGTCTTCAATATTGTACCTTGTCACAATATTCAAATTTTCTGAGATACTGAATTTGGGGTTTTCATTAGTTATATATATATTATATATATTTTTTTTTTTTTTTTTTTTTTTTTTATATACAGTGCCTTGCAAAAGTATTCAGCCCCCTTGAACTTTTCAACCTTTTGCCACATTTCAGGCTTCAAACATAACGATATGAAATTGTAATTTTTTGTGAAGAATCAACAACAAGTGGGACACAATCGTGAAGTGGAACGAAATTTATTGGATATTTTAAACTTTTTTTAGAAATAAAAAACTGAAAAGTGGGGCGTGCAATATTATTCAGCCCCCTTGCGTTAATACTTTGTAGCGCCACCTTTTGCTGCGATTACAGCTGCAAGTCGCTTGGGGTATGTCTCTATCAGTTTTGCACATCGAGAGACAGACATTTTTGCCCATTCTTCCTTGCAAAACAGCTCGAGCTCAGTGAGGTTGGATGGAGAGCGTTTGTGAACAGCAGTTTTCAGCTCTTTCCACAGATTCTCGATGGGATTCAGGTCTGGACTTTGACTTGGCCATTCTAACACCTGGATACGTTTATTTGTGAACCATTCCATTGTAGATTTTGCTTTATGTTTTGGATCATTGTCTTGTTGGAAGATAAATCTCCGTCCCAGTCTCAGGTCTTTTGCAGACTGCAACAGGTTTTCTTCCAGAATGGTCCTGTATTTGGCTCCATCCATCTTCCCATCAATTTTAACCATCTTCCCTGTCCCTGCTGAAGAAAAGCAGGCCCAAACCATGATGCTGCCACCACCATGTTTGACAGTGGGGATGGTGTGTTCAGGGTGATGAGCTGTGTTGCTTTTACGCCAAACATAACGTTTTGCATTGTGGCCAAAAAGTTCGATTTTGGTTTCATCTGACCAGAGCACCTTCTTCCACATGTTTGGTGTGTCTCCCAGGTGACTTTTTATAGATATCTTTGAGAAATGGCTTTCTTCTTGCCACTCTTCCATAAAGGCCAGATTTGTGCAGTGTACGACTGATTGTGTCCTATGGACAGAGTCTCCCACCTCAGCTGTAGATCTCTGCAGTTCATTCAGAGTGATCATGGGCCTCTTGGCTGCATCTCTGATCAGTCTTCTCCTTGTTTGAGCTGAAAGTTTAGAGGGACGGCCGGGTCTTGGTAGATTTGCAGTGGTCTGATACTCCTTCCATTTCAATATGATCGCTTGCACAGTGCTCCTTGAGATGTTTAAAGCTTGGGAAATCTTTTTGTATCCAAATCCGGCTTTAAACTTCTCCACAACAGTATCTCGGACCTGCCTGGTGTGTTCCTTGGTCTTCATGATGCTCTCTGCGCTTTAAACAGAACTCTGAGACTGTCACAGAGCAGGTGCATTTATTTGATTACTTGATTACACACAGGTGGATTCTATTTATCACCATCAGTCATTTAGGTCAACATTGGATCATTCAGAGATCCTCACTGAACTTCTGGAGTGAGTTTGCTGCACTGAAAGTAAAGGGGCTGAATAATATTGCACGCCCCACTTTTTAGTTTTTTATTTCTAAAAAAAGTTTAAAATATCCAATACATTTCGTTCTACTTCACGATTGTGTCGCACTTGTTATTGATTCTTCACAAAAAATTACAATTTCATATCGTTATGTTTGAAGCCTGAAATGTGGCAAAAGGTTGAAAAGTTCAAGGGGGCTGAATACTTTTGCAAGGCACTGTATATTTAAATTTAAATATACGTTTAATGCGACGTCTGTTTCCACATTTTCTGCACTCCAAATCCTTTCTTTGGCAATCTGCAGCTAGATGACCAGGTCTATCACACTTGTAGCATTTGCTTGTGGCCTTGCTCTTTTTATTTAAGACATTGTGCAATTTCACAGTCGTGCTGAGCTGGTGAGCCTCCTTAGCAGCCAACTCCATAGGCACACTAATTTTTGATTGTCGTGTCTAATGTGAGTGATAAAAGGTGTTTCTGAATAGCTTCATTTATCAGCCCACACACAAGCTTGTCTTGAATTGTGTCATTGAGAACAGAATCAAATTCACAGTGCTCTGCTAGCCTTTTAAATCAGCAACAAACATAGCTGTTGAATTCCCTTTCTCTTGACACCTTTTGTGGCATCTAAAACATTCTGCAATGACTAGGGACTTTGGAAAAAAATTAGCTAATAGAGTAGTCACAATGGTTTGGTAGGATTTGCTGCCTGGTTTGTCTTGTTGCACCAGAGAGCGCAGTAAATTCTTGGGACTATCACACTCAAGAATAAAGGCACTAACTTGTCTCCTTCTATGGCATTTGCTTGTACAGGGTAGACAAACCACTCCATGTACAAACTGTACTGCTCAGTAGTCTAAGTAAAGGGACCAATACTGCCCATAATCCCAGCTATTTAAGCTCAGTCTGCTTCTACACTGATTTAAACACTGTATAATCCTTCTATGCCTAGTGATACATAAGTACTTCGACACACAGCTGTATCTACACTGATCAGCCATAACATTAGAACCACTTGTTTCTACACTCACTGTCCATTTTACCAGCTCCACTTACCATATAGAAGCACTTCGTAGTTCTAAAATTACTGGCTGTAGTCCATCTGTTTCTCCGCATGCTTTGTTAGCCCCCTTTCATGCTGTTCTTCAATGGTCAAGACTCTCCCAGGACCACCACAGAGTAGGTATTATCTGGGTGGTGGATCATTCTCAGCACTGCAGTGACACTGACATGGTGGTGGTGTGTTAGTGTGTGTTGTGCTGGTATGAGTGGATCAGACACAGCAGCGCTGATGGAGTCTTTAAACACCTCACTGTCACTGCTGGACTGAGAATAGTCCACCAACCAAAAATATTCAGCCAACAGCGCCCTGTGACCACTGATGAAGGTCTAGAAGATGACCAACTCAAACAGCAGCAATAGATGAGCAATTGTCTCTGACTTTACATCTACAAGGTGGACCAACCAGGTAGAAGTGTCTAATAAAGTGGACAGTGAGTGGACATGGTATTTAAAAACTCCAGCAGCGCTGCTGTGTCTGATCCACTCATACCAGCACAACACACACTAACACACCACCACCATGTCAGTGTCACTGCAGTGCTGAGAATGATCCACCACCTAAATAATACCTACTCTGTTGTGGTTCTGCGAGGGTCCTGACCATTGAAGAACAGCATGAAAGGGGCTAACAACAGTATGTAGAGAAACAGATGGATTACAGTCAGTAATTGTAGAACTACACAGTACTTCTATATGGTAAGTGGAGCTGATAAAATGGACAGTGAGTGTAGAAACAAGGAGGTGGTTTTAATGTTATGGCTGATTGGTGTAGTTCCTAGGGGGTAGTTTTAAGACATACTCAATACATGACAAGTTTGGATTAATCTGTGTGGAAAATTTAACTCTCAGCTAAAAGACAAATGGCAAACATGCTGGCTCTAAGCTGGCTCTTAATAAGCTTTTGCATTTGAATTTGGATTGTCTTAAATAATGCACACTTACATGAAAAACAAAATTGTAAAATTGTGGATTTGATTTTGAATAACGTCTGGAATATGCTGCAATATTAACATATTAGAAAAATATATATATGTAAAATACACTGCCTGGCAAAAAAACAGGTCACACACTCTAATATTTTGTTGGACCGCCTTTAGCTTTGATTACGGCACGCATTCTCTGTGGCATCGTTTCCACAATCTTCTGCAATGTCACAACATTTATTTCTGTCCAGAGTTGCATTAATTTTTCCCCAAGATCTTATATTGATGATGGGAGATTTGGACCATTGCGCAAAGTCTTCTCCAGCACATTCCAAAGATTCTCAATGGGGTTCAGGTCTGGACTCTGTGTTGGCCAATCCATGTGTGAAAATGATGTCTCATGCTCCCTGAACCACTCTTTCACAATATGAGCCCGATGAATCCTGGCATTGTCATCTTGGAATATGCCCGTGCCATCAGGGAAGAAAAAAATCCATTGATGGAATAACCTGGTGGTTCAGTATATTCAGGTAGTCAGCTGACCTCATTCTTTGGGCACATAACGTTGCTGAACCTAGACCTGACCAACTGCAGCAACCCCAGATCATAGCACTGCCCCCACAGGCTTGTACGGTAGGCACTAGGCATGATGGGTGCATCACTTCAGCCTCCTCTCTTCTTACCCTGATGTGCCCATCACTCTGGAACAGGCTAAATCTGGAGTCATCAGACCACATGATCTTCTTCCATTGTTCCAGAGTCCAATCTTTATGCTCCCTAGCAAATTAATGCCATTTTTGCCGGTTAGCCTCACTGACAAGTGGTTTTCTTAAGGCTACACAGCTGTTTAGTCCCAATCCCTTGAGCTCCCTTTGCATTGTGCGTGTGGAAATGCTCTTACTTTCACTATTAAACATATCCCTGAGTTCTACTGTAGTTTTTCTACCATTTGATCGCCGATCACGATCATTCAAGATTTTTTTCCGACCACATTCCTTTCTCGAAGATGATGTTTCCCCACTGTCCTTCCACTTTTTAATAATGCGTTGGACAGTTCTTAACTCGATTTTAGTAGTTTCAGCAATCCCCCTAGATGTTTTCTCTGCTTGATGCATGCCAATAATTTGACCTTCTGAAACAGATTAACATCTTTTCCACGACCACAGGATGTGTCTTTCGACATGGTTGTTTAACAAATGAGAAGCTACTCACTGCATCAGTTAGGGTTAAATAACTTGTTGCCAGCTGAAATATAATCACCCATGCACTAAAGTTCTTTAATTTTTAATACTTAAATGTGGTCACATTCACTCTTCTGTGTGGTCCTGGGTTCGATCCCCAGGTTGGGCGGTCCGGGTCCTTTCTGTGTGGAGTTTGCATGTTCTCCTCATGTCTGCGTGGGTTTCCTCCGGAAGCTCTGGTTTCCTCCCACAGTCCAAAGACATGCAAGTAAGGTGAATTGGAGATACAAAATTGTCCATGACTGTGTTCGATATTACCTTGTGAACTGATGAATTTTGTGTACCGAGTAAGTACTGTTTCTGTCATGGCTGTAACCGAAGGGTGTAAAACATGACGTTAAAAATCCAGATAAACAATCAAACAAACAACATCTTCTGTGTGTGTCTAAATATGTATTTGTGCTATTAAAATTGTTTTGCATGCTACCAGTTGCCTATGTGTGAATGTATGGTATACATAGCAACAATAGCTAAGGGATGCATGATATTTCAAAATTTTGTAGTACAGCAATGTTGGCATATGCAGATACACATACTGTAGAATGTCTTTGTAAAAAAAAAAAGCTTTTCTCCTACTTGGTAAGGTCAACTAAGGTCACAAGCTTAATTTCCATTATTTATTTATTTTTTTAAATATTTTTTTATCTTCTATTTCCCCCCCCCAAATTATTATCCCCCAGTCTAGTCGTGTCCAATTACCCTGAATGCGTCCTCTATACTGATTCGACCCTTCACCGCTGACTGAGGATGCCTCTCAACTGACTTGTTTTCTATAAATGCATCGCTGCTTTTGCTGTGAACCATTCATAAAAGCTATTCATTACATAAACAGTGCATCCACATACCTCCAGTGTCACCAAGATGGATGTTACAGGACTTTTTATTATATGAGGTCATTTAAAAAGCAACTCCCAAAGCAGTTAGAATGTTCAAGAACAATTGATTTTGATAAGACAACCAACAAAACATTAGCAGGGACACCCAATAGAACAATAGACATACAAGAGAACGATAGCATGGAGGTTGGTAAGGTTAGTGATATAGAGTAGGATGGTTTAAAGGAAGAAGAGTTGCTCTGTTTCCAGCCTTGGTAAAAGCAAAATCATTCCAGACTAACATTGTAATTAATTTCATGGTTCAGCAAACATTTAGTATAGTGTCAAAGATAGTATCAAACATTTACCATAAAACGATATCTTTTCTTCAGTCTCTTGGTTAACAAAACAGTTTAGAGTCGCTGATTACAGTCAAATAAAGTACTTTGTTAAATCTGGTAATTCATTCAAAAAATGGAGGGGTCCTTATCTGGTTGTTCATATATACAAGAGCAAAATTGCAGGACAGGCAGTGTAAAACTGCTGTCCTTAACACCTTACAGTGAATCTCACAGAAACCTCTTTTGAAGAAGGTGTCCAGGTGTATGGCAGAATAAAAAGCAGGATGCCCTACAAGGGTTTCAGTATGAAGAGTTTTATCAAAACCACTCACTGTTCTCTCAAAAATATCTCTTTCTTTACTTGTTTATATCAGTGATGTAGAGACAGTAAACCCATTTGGTTCTAAAACATCTGTCCACGAACTGGGAATTATTTATTTTACAATCAAAGATCAAGTGTCCTTAATGACCTCCACTCCTACAATGTAAATTACAACATGGCAGCAGATATAATGCATGACATTTTACAGGGTGTATGGGCCTATGAGGTGAAATTGATTCTCAGTTTCCTGATTGAAAATAAACACTCACACTGAAAGCCATGAACCACAGAATTACAAGCTTTGATTATGGGTTTTGTGATTCCAGCAACAAGCTGTCTGAAATAAACAGAAATGATCTTTGTAACAAAGATGAGAGTTGGAGACAGACAGACAGCAGCACAAATATGGTGCCTAACTCCTAAGACTGCTGCCTCTAATAGTAGGTGACTTCATTCCTATATATGGTTCCTTCTACAGTCAGAAATAAAGAAAAAGGTTAATTCAATGCTAGAGAGAAGTAGAAGCAATAACTTTCAATACCTGTTGCTTTTGAAATGGCTTATAGAGGAACACCATAGTCTCTTAGAATTGTACCTACGGCAACATCTAAGACCCAAACACCACTTCAAGTTGCATTATCCAAGAGCATTCAATGAGACTGTTAAAATAGGTCCAGGTCACAGCACTTTTCTTGCCTATGTAGAGGAGTATAACAACATTCAACAAAATTTGAGATGTGTTCCGGCCTTTATGAGCTTTATATGCCGGTCTATGTCAAGTTCAAAGAAAAAGAATATACTGTAGACCTGGAATTACAGTATTTCAGTCTTACTGCTACATTAGTGTCCCACAGTTTTAATACGTATGGAAGGTTTTGCCTTTTGCCTTGTTAAATTAGTTATTTAAAGACTGGAGACACACTGTAAAAATCTTTGTTCATTTATTTTCAATATAAAAATAGTTACCCCAAAAACAAAAAATATATATGTTGTGCCATCAGCTGTAGCATTTTGACCATTCAAATTAAAATTTTATGTTCAGTGAAATAGGAATTATGGTTCTCAGTCAACGTTTAACTCTCTCTTCCTCCAATCAGGGTCCTTACACAGTGTATGAAGATCCGATCCCACACATAGACCGGCCCCACCCTGCAGATACTGTGGCCAATTAGTAACTGCTGCAGGCACTGCCAATTGTGCCTGCCAGATGGCGCCCAGCCGGGCGGTGGCAACGGCGAGTTTCAAACTGAGGAGTTTAGAATCTCAGCGTTGGTGTGGAATATCCCACTGCTCCACCTGGGTGCCAGCATCTTGTATAATATAATTCTATCTGTTTTGTTTACTTAAGTATGTTTACCTGCTCTCACTGGAGCAAACTTCACCTAAACATGGAGCATGTTTTCACCTTTTTGCCTGGTGTGAACGTATTAATTAATTAATTATTATTATTATTTTTTTTTATTTATTATTAATAAATTAAAATTAGTAGTTAAATTATTTATTTAATTGAATGGCCAAATTCCAAGGGAAGATTGGTTTAGTAAATATTTCAGTAAGATTTGTATTATTATTATTTTTTTTATTTATTTTTTTTATTACTAATTTTTTGCATGTCTCTGCTACAGAAGAAAATATACATTTTCGTTCAGCATCTACAAATACTGAGTGTAGTAAATGCTATTATGTGCAATTTACACCACAAGCAGGGTTAATTGTAACAGCCTGAAGGGCAGCAAACCAAATTAATTCAATACAGCTTTACAACCTAAATGCATATAATACACCTATGGTATGGTTACCCTAAGGTGTATTGTAATCTAAAATTAATTTTTCATAAGAGTCAAGTTTGTCCCCTCAGAGGGCTTTACAGCTGAAAAATGGCTCAGAAACAACAGTAGACCATTGAAGAAGATTGAGAAGTACCTGAGAGAGGCTGCCGTCTCTCAGGGTACCCTGAATTCATCATTTTTGAAATTGTGTCAGAGTATCTTTGACTGATGGACACTCCATGCATGGTAAATTTTCAGTTTCAGTTTTCATGTGAAATTATAATACTTTTGTATTATACATAATTTTTCATTAATATAAATCTGAAATGTTCACCATTTGGCTTAAATAGGTTAACTCAGTCAGTTTAAAGACAATGACTTACATAATCTACAGTGCATAATCTAATAAAAAGATTCATGGAGTCTCAGAGCATAAAGGCCAATGTTGAAAACTGCTGCTGAATGTGCATGACCATATAGCCCTCAGGTGGTATTGTTTGAGAAACAGTAATGCTACCCTGATGGACATAGGCTCTGGAATACTTTCGAAAATCATCGTCTCTTAACACAGTATACTGCTGCATCAAGAAATGCAACCTGATACTGTATTATGCAAAAAGGAAGCTATATGTTAATTTTGTGCAGAAACACTGGTGTCATCAGAGATGAACCAAAAGATAGTGGAACCGTGTTCTGTGTGCATCCTAGTTGTAGCTTCTTTTTAGGCAAGATGAACATTGGATTCTACATGCCAAAGATGAAAATGACTATCCAGACTGTTACCAACAAAAAGTGAAAAGAAAAACAGCATCTGTGATGGCATGTGCAATCTGCAAATGTGTAAAAGTACCACTGATGCAGAGACTTGTATTTTTAAGAGACATATACTGCTGTCAATATGATCCATTTTCCCAGGAACTCTACAGTATGTGTACTTCAGCTGGACAATGCCATGGCTCATTCTGCACATGTTACAACAGCATGATGAGATCTTTCTCCTAATGAAAATGTATAGCACATCATGAAAAAAAGAATTAAACAATGTGGACCACAGACTGTCACAGTCTTATATATAGCAAGAAAGGGCAAAAATGTCACTGCAAAATTGCAACAATTAGTATCTTTAATTCTTAAATGATGAAAAAAGTATCATTGAAAGAAAAAGCAATGTGACCCAGTGGTAATAATGCCTCTGTCCCAGTGTTTGTGACTATGTTGCATTCATCTATTCCTAAATTTGTTTATTTTACAAAATAGAAATAATTTGTTTAATTACTTATATTTATTTTTTTATCTGTTAAATAAAAGTGTAAGTAAATTCAATCACAGGTTTTGGTTGTTACTGTACCTTTAGAAGGTGTCCCAGCTTTTTTTTTTTTTTTTGGCATGTCATACTTATGTAACGCCTGTCTAAGGAAGAAAACAAGCCTGCAGATATTGGCAACAAGACTAAACAAAGAACAGCTAAAACAGACAGAAACAAACATCCTAACAGAGCTGAAAGCAAGGCACAAACTAAAACACTATAAAACATGATGAGAATACAAAATTGCCATAAAAACAACCCCTTACGCTGAATCACTAATGCTGACATTAGAGAGAAGAATTTTGGCCGTGTACTGCATTAAAACTGTCTTGGAACAATTAAAAGAAAACAAATGAGGGCGCCCAGGTGGCGCAGCGGGATATTCCACTAGCACACCAGCGCAGAGATTCTGAACTCCTCGGTTCGAAACTCGACGTTGCCACCGGTCGGCTGGGCGCCATCTAGTGGGCATAATTGGCAGTGCCTGCAGCAAACTCTAATTGGCCACCGTGTCTGCTACGGCGGGTTGACCGGACTATTTGGGTGGGGTCTTCTAATGCTGTGCAAGGACCCAGATAGAGGTGCCTGTGCAGAGTGCATGGGTAAAAAAAGAAAGGGTCAGCTAAGGACTGTGCATGGGTCAGAGAAGACGTAAACAAGAAATATACATTCCTCTAATGCAATCAGGGATCCCCAGCAGTGAAAGACAAATTGACTACGCTAAATTGGGAGAAAATGCATAAATAAGTAGAAAAAAATAGATAAATAATTAAAAAAGTGTAACAAAGAGGCAGTTTATGTTGTATTATATTCATAGCTTCCAAGTCCAGCAAAGCTGCTTTTATAATAATTGATTTAATGACATGGAAACCACTGTAACCAGAAGGTAATTTAAATGTTAGTCATAATAAGTAAAATAAAAATAAATAAATGTTAGTATTGCCTGCCAACAACAGCTTTAAAAGGATTTTACTTCTGTTTCCACAGTGTAAACAAACTCACTAGAGTTTCCAGGAATGAATAAAACATGACATCTCCTCATGCACTATAAGTTTCCAGCTCAATGCATTTTTTAGCACAAAACTTCCAAGGTATGTAGAGTAAATGCATATACTGTTCATGTGCACAGAGCAAACAATAGATAAAGGAGAATTCAATATGAATAATTTCACAAAGGGCAACTGCTACAAAAGCAATATGAGATGAAAGACTGTGTGTGAATCAATAGGTTAAAGGGCTTTTGCCTTACTGTAAACATACTGACCCCTGTTGAATAAACACAAGGGACTAAATAGTACTGTAAAGCACAATAACTACAAGTATTCATTTTAAGTAGTTGTAAATATAGTTTGAAAAGGCTACCTCTAAACACAAATACAATTAAAATAAATAAATAAAAGTCTAACATTGCATTAAGTTTAAGATGACAGTAAAGGAAAGAACAAGAAACAGGTTGGTCAAACACTGTCAATACTTGAAATTATACGTCCAATAGTGTGCTCTAATAGATGAATAAAATGTGTTAACTAACCTGACAATGTTATGCTAAACGCTAATACTAACTGCCAGAGGTGGTGCACATCCATGGCAGTGAGGGTACATGATGGTTTGTACTACAACTGCATGAATTTTATTTATTTATTTTCTTTTTTTTAAATGCTGCAAAATCACTCTTTACAAGACATGCCAATACTCAGCACTGTAACACATCATGGTATTTAACCCAAACTATAGTTATCATTAATTCTTTGAAACACTGTCACTGCATTTTAG